>NC_080593.1:26207737-26522522 GCF_027887145.1 Ammospiza caudacuta | reverse complement strand
TATAAAAAGGAATCTGCCATTTCCTATTTATCCTATTTATGCAGCCCTGGGAGACAGAGGCTTGCTGGCACAGACAACCAGCAAGCTGGCAGTGTCAATGAGTACACCAAACCCACTGAACTGAATGATGCTCCATCTCTTCACCAAGGGGAGTCCACAGGCATTCTACCACTTGCTAATCTTGAAATTGCAATAGCTTTTTTCCTTCTACAAGATTATCTTTTAAATTACCAATTATTTTCTATCTCAAGCTGAAATAAAGCCACTCCTACCAACAGCAAATAGCTGTGCTAGCTTCCTCCAAGTTTATCTACACCTTCTTCTCAGGCAGCAGAAAAGTGCCAGAGCACCAAACATAAGCAAAATGATCTACAGTATGAGCTACACTAATTTTCACAAAATAAATAAAATTCATGGAGTAAGAGAAGAGTCTGAAACATATGCCTTGATGGCACCTGTTTTACCAATTATCTCAAAGAAACAGTAGATTCTGTCTCCTGTGCACTCAACTGGTGCAGCGAATATGAGCTAGGGAGTCTCTGTGCAAAGAAAATGGTGCCAAGTGAGTGGTATCAGGAAAACAGGCATTTAAAGATCCAGCATTAGACCAGATCTGTGCAAAGAAAATGGTGACAAGGAAGTGGCAGGAAAGGAACCATGTGCTGCACTGGGGAAACCAAAGGGCAGTAACAAAACCCTCAATTTTCATCAAGCAGCTGAGAACAGACGGGGTTTGGGACACCACTTCCCCCCCACGCCCAACTGCATGCAGTCTAACATAACTGAGCATTAGTGTGACTGGGGTGTACACAGTCATATTAAGGAACATGTGCAAATCATCACAAAAACATCTAATCTGTATCCTAGAGCACCCACTTGTCGGAGATATTTAAGCCTTAGCCTTGCACATATGCGCCCTTAGATCCATTACATGTGAATAATTTTTGTTTACCAATTCAAATGCTCTCCCTGCCTACCTAACTTGAAGAGGGTCAGAAGATTCTCCTTAGAAAATACAGTTATTTTCTTAGAGGATACAGCTGAAAGTAAAACACAGCCAAAAAGAATAAAAATCAAGGAATTCATCAAGGAGTAAGCCTAATTTGAATGCTATTTCCAATGTTCGAAAGCTATTTGTTATCTAAAATTTTTTTGCTCTATTTCAATGTATAAACATATATGGTAGTAAATTTCAAAAAAATGTATTTTAATTCACATTTGGCAAGTACTTTGATGTGACTGCATGGAGAGAGAAAACACAGCACAGATCTATGCACATTTCAAAAAAATTAAGAAAATTTTAGACTTTGCTCTTCCAAATGACTGTAGTCTGCAATGCTGCTGATGCAGTGGAAAGACTCTTCTCTTCACCTATTTTAAAGTAATTTATAAAAAACCCCCACCAACAAAAAACACTGAGAAAACACAAAGAGCAGTGCATCAGAAACCTACACAAAGTCATTCAGGGCACAAAGTCCTTCATGGTTTACTGTCAGCCAAATGTAAGATGACCATCCAGGATTACTGAACAAACAAGTCAGGAAAATCTCCTATAAATATATTTTTTGCTTGCTAAGTTATTTCTATAGCTCAAAGCTGTACAAAGCTCTATGCCACCTGTGACATGCATGCAGTCTAATATAACTAATGGTACAAAATTGAAAAGTAACCAAATTAGATCAGTTCTTTACAACACTGGGATAATCTAAATATCCTGGTAATTTTTCCCTTTTGAAGGGACCTAGATGCAGACTAAGATGAAGGAACCTGACACACCCCACCATACCTCTCAAATGCTCACTAATATTTACCAGTCACTAGGCTGCATTTCTACAGCTCAGCCTACACAACATGGTAACTTCCTACTGCTGATCAAGCCACAAACTCCTTGTTAATGAGTGAGCTCTATCTCATTCATTAAATGTTTGTTAATAAACGAGTTAGCCAATAGGTCAAAGAGCAAAAGAAGCATTAGAAATTCTCCCTAAACCTTTCAATACAATCTTTCAATTGCTATATGAAAGCACATTAGGCATGCGAGCTCTCATATTCAATTCTCTTTTATTCCTAAGTCCTTTTCAAGTACTCTGTTAGAGCAAAAGGGACCTTCCAGTGAGGGGCTGCTGCTGTCTGTGTAACAGACACAGCACAGAGAGCTGCTTAAGGGAAGTGAAATGTCAGCTGTCTGAAATATGTCTTTAAAAACCTATACAAAGCAAAAACTAATAGTTTTAAATAAAGGGTTTTCCCCAGTTCTGGGTAAATTCCAGTTCAGGGTAAGCTATAACTAAAATTGTCCCTGAACAACAACAAGAGCATTTCAAACTCATTATTCAGGTTGAAAAGGGAAAAAAATTAGTGTCCAGTATAAAGACTGACCACAGTCTTTATGTCCCAGTCCAGACATATATCTACTGAAACAATGTTAAAGCAGTGTGGCATCATCTTAGACAAGTCACACTTAAGACTTCTTAAAATCAAGTAGTAGAGCCCTTCAGAATAAACAAATTCTTTAAAAGTAGATTTTGTTATGAAATGATTAAAGGAAAGTTTATATTGAGAGCTAAGGACTTCTAAATTTCTAATAGACTCACAACAAGAAAGCAAATATAGATCTATTTTAGTGCTAGACAGCCTTAATCCTGACACACAGCTATTTCAATTAACGGCAAAGTTTCACTACCCAAACTGAAATCCTTTTTGTAAGTGGCCATTCTGAATTCATTTGCTTGCTTGGATGTTTTTGTTTTAAAATCTTTAAAAAAGAGTTAGCAGTATTAAAGAAACTTATTTAATTTTAATAGTACTCAAATTAACCAAGGAAAAAACTAATTTTTGAACTTAAATGCACGATGTTATTTTATCAAAACCAGTAACTATCACACAAGCGTTTAGCTAGTTTACACTACCAATATATTAAAAAAATGCTAGAAATCATTACCATAAATTTTTGCAGTAAGAAAACATGAATACAAATTGCTAAAACAAGTCATGGAAACTGCCAACAGCTATCTACTTGTTTACTGTCAAATATTGTAACAAACAATTCAAAATTCTGAGCAGAATGTTACCTACACTACGCACAAGAAATGCAGTTGCCCAGGAGAAGGTGATATTTTCATTTTCATTACTTATGCTCTTGCTTTCAGCTGCCAATAGCTTTGTCAGATGTCTACCATGCAACATTCTACTCTATCTCCTTCCCATCAGAGACTTCAGTAGAGGTGCTAGGGCTGTTTAAGAATGTGATTTAAAATGAAAGGGAGGGTGGAAGAGATTTTACCATTTTATGTGCCAAAGCACATTAGTTTAAGCTTTTTACCTGCATGGTTCTGTTCTCCACTGTTTTGGATGAAAAAACCAAACATTTGCCTGAGGGTCCTTTATGCTGCAAATGTGCTCCTCTAGTCCTCTGGAAGAATCTTTACATTTGGGGAAGCTTTGGCAAAAAAATTCAGTTTGCACATGTTCAAGAAAGATATCTGGAACTGGCAGCTACGCTTGTTAACAATTCTGTCTCTCATGGGCTTTACAGTTTGTGTAACCACACTAGGGAATTTCTCCTTCCAGGACCTGGAGGTTAATGCGGCACAAAGAAACCGAGTGCACAGACACTGCCGGTATTGAACAAACACTTAACACCCACCACACAGGCTGACACTGAGGGAAAGGAAAACGAAAGAGATAAAATAGAAGCCAAACAATGGATAACCAGAACTAACAAGGACCTGGAAGTTAAGAAAGTAAGAGCTCAAATAGGGCAGATGAATAGTGGCTGGATGATGCATGAAGTATGACATGGGCTATGAACCCAAGGAACTAGAAAGGTAAGAAAATTGGCCTGAGTAGCTGGAGAAAGGAAAACAGAGGAAGGGGAAGAACTGTATGCTGAAGAAGAAAAGGGTAGGTTTTGGGGTGAACAACCATCGCAAAGTTTGGATAGAAACAACTCTCTTCCACAGAACCCATTTTGTCTACTAACGCATTCTAGCAAAAAAAGGAACTGTGAAGCATATTGACCACACATTTCTTATCTTTCTCTTGTGGTCAGTACACCAAGAGGGTGGGAACCCAGCACAATGGATCACTGTTATCAAATGGCAGAGACTTGCTTACATGCTGAAGGGTTCACTATCACTGACAGCCACAGGCCCGTGGTGAAGAGCTGCTTGTTGCACAAACTGATAGGAAATTGCCAGAGTATGAAGGATAGTCTCTCAGCAAAGGCAAGGAAACATTATCCTAGAGAAACAGATGCTACTCCTATCTGAATGATCATTTCTTTGTGCTGGTAGGTAAAGTTTAAGCCAAAACTTCTCAGACACAAAACTCCTTCCGCACTTAGTTCTGGTCACTTAATCTGTGACTGTGAATACTTCCTCACAGCTGCAGGTGAAGTCATCCCAGCAAACTCAAGGCCCATGTACCAATACATCAAGGCCCATGTACCAATACATCAAGATGTATTCTGTGAGATGGGAACAGAAAACCCTCTTTTGATCAACCTATCTTTGGCCCAGGACTTCACCTTTACAAATGAGGCTGTTGCCACCAATGGATTGCAAGATTATTCTGTATTTGTCAAATGTGATTTTAAAATTTGAGGAATTAAACTTGCATCACTCCTTCTGACAATTATTCTATCAATGGCTGTCCACAAGAAGAATATATACTGCCTTTTAACTTCTTCTCCTTAGATAACCTATGCATTCCTTCTCATTTTTGAAGGCCCTATTCAACAGAGAGTCAGGAAAGAGCATGCAAAAAGCCAAGAGTATGAGGGAAAAGTTCCATCATGGAAACATGCTGCAAGATTCATTTTTCTAAAAGAAAAGTGGAGTTCTTGAAGAGAGGACACACTCTTCCTGACACAGGCATGAGGCTGAATGTAGCCCCTTATTACGTTCTGGACAGATTTAGTTACTCAAACTCTGGACAACATGGAGATTACTGGGACAAAAACCGAGATACTGTCATTTCAGCTAAGCTGGAGACCATTTTACTGTATCAATTTTCTCATAATGCAAATCCACTTTTTGTACATTCTTTCTAGTTGCAATTGTAGTCTACAGCAAAATATTTATGATTAAAGACCATTTCAAGTACTCATACCATTACTGTATCAACACTTTTTTTGTAGAAGTGGTGTCCCCTCCATCTCCAACCTAAAATTTGAACAAAATTTCTGAGCAAGGATATGTGAACATACCATCTGACACTTGCTTCTTCCAGGAGAGCAGTGTTAAAGGTCAGAAAGCTAACTAACATTGAAAAAGAAGCTGGTTCCTCAAGGCTCCCTCTGGCCACTCTTTCACAATCAACACTTCATAGTATTAAGGGAGGAAGTCCAACAAGCATAAAATAACAATCACTCTTCAAACAACTCTTAGACTGGGGGTAAAACCTGTTTCAAAAGCAAGAGAGGAGAGGGAAAGGGTGCAGTTTCCTGGACTCCAGATAGGGTTTAAAAAATGTCTTGGGCTTATCAAAACTTGAAAGGCTCCACTGTGCAAAACTTCTCACCTCTTTCAGCTGATCAGCACTTCCCCACGATGCCGAGCGCTGATGGGATCTCTTTTCTGCTCCCTCCTCGGCCCAACAGCTGGGTGTCTACAAAGGAAAAAAAAAGAAAATATGGTGTACTGAGTTCTCCAGGTGAGAAAAACTCCTGGCACAAATTACTGCCTTACTCTTTAGGCAGTGTCAGAGTTATGTGAATAAATTTCAGAACCCAATATGCAGCACTAATAATCTCAATAAATAAAAAGCAATATAGAAAACAAAGCTTTGTAAACCTGCACTTACAAAGGATGACTACAATGCACATTACTGAAGAAGGAATCAGAGGCTGACAAAAAAACATTACCTGGCTGCTCCCACTGTGCTTTGGCATACATGTCTACATTTCACTTAGTGGACAGTTTTTAGAAATCCTCAGCATTAAAAAAACTGTAGAACAAACTCAAGCCAGGATTCACTTCTCCCACCTGTCTTCCTCAACCACCGGACCACAGAACCAATCCCTTCTTGCTAACTCTGACTAGATAAGAGTTTTATACACCATTTATTACTTCTGGCACCAACTTCCATGAGCAGCACAGTAACAAGCAAGCCTTTTCCAGCCATATCTCAAAGTCTGCAAGTATGGTGACTGTCCTTAAATGTAGGAACTAAAATTAAACCCCAAAGACTGAGAAGCATCAGAAAGCCCAAACTCTCAACCACTATGCTTATTTGCCACAAGACTATAATGAAAATTGAGGTTATCCACCAGAATTCCTGAATAAGAGAGTCACAGGAACAATAGAAACATCTAAAATTCAGGAAGAGTTTGGGATATGAACTGTATGAAATTCAGTGCTATAGGCACATAAACATAAATCTGTTTATGGTGGGATTTTTTTCCCCAACAACTCCTACTAGTATTAGCTGACTCTTTCACAGTAAGTACACAAGAAATAAAACTGTACCACTGAAAATAACAATTTGTCCATGGAGTTTTTAAGGGAGGGGACCACTGCTAACACTTCTAGGGAGACAAAACCCCAGCCCACAAGACAAATAGGATACAGGATCCACATGCCTGTGGGCCTTGTTCTCATGCATGCAAACCCTGCTCCTCCACAGCTTCCCTTACTCTTGCTTCCCATCTAGGATGTGGAAGCTTCTGTAGTACCCACATGGATGCCAGAGACTGTTTGTTTGGCTGAGGGAGGAGGCTGGGCACCACTCTGGAGAACACCATCAAACCAAGCCCTTCAGCTGGTCCCTGCCCTGCAAGGGGAGCCATGGCACTATCGAGCTCAGAACTGTAACTTCAGAGCATGGGCTGTACCTCCACCACCACCACACTGCCACGGTGTTATAGAGCCTTCAGCCCAGCACCTAACCCATCAGTGCTAACATTTCATCTGCTCTGCCTCTGTGTGCACAGGCCTACAGAACCCTCCTGTGTTTTCTGCCACCCCTGCACTTTCCATGGTTTTGGTGGGGCTTTTTCTCTGTTATTTTTACACCACCAGTAATATTTCAACCAAAGACCCAGCAAGCTGTGTGGGTGACTAGAAAACCAAATGGAAAAAGTCAGTCTTGCAGTTTTTTTCATGGCTGAAAAAGTAAATCCCTATATGAAAAGTTAAGAGTTCTGTGTACTTATTACATAGCTCTGTTATGAAATACCCACTTCTGTTTGGGTCTGGAGAAGAAACCAGAAGATAATGTCGTTATGAAAAAAAATAATAAAATCAAATGTGAAAAGTTAAAACAGCAACTTAAACTATGTGAAAGATAAGGCAGACCCTCACAGCCAGACAGCACTTAACGCTCCTGACCCAAAGCAGAGCCTCTGCCATATGCATGTGCTACCTGTGTGTGTGCATCTGCTTGCTCTGCATTTTAACAGAGCCACACTCTAAATAATTACTTGGTTTTGCAGATTCATCTCCCTGAAATTTGTGTGGAAGACATTCTGTTGGGTTCAAATGTTGTTTTTTTAAACATTGAAGGAGCTTGCAGATTCCTACTAAACTAGTAAAAATTGGGAAAATGTTTTACTTTTTTAAAATCAGAGGCTTTCACAATCTGTTACAATTTACTTTGCAATTTAAATTGCTCTTATAATATTTTACTATATCCCGAGTACAGCTGGAACCATATCCTCACATGACACCAGCAATAAAAAGGCAATTCCAAGAAAATTTATCTTCTAAAGAATGTCTTCTGAATACAGCACTGCTCCACCATTTGGGGAACACCAGGATGAAGCAGAACCAGGCAGTTTGGGGGCCTAAATACTTACCTGTAGTGCAGAAGGGTGTACCAGGGATCACTATAAGCTCATATCCTTTCACCTCCAGCTTAATAAACTGAAAAGATATCAAGAATCTAAAAAGCCAAACTGACTTTCTCAATACAGAGAAGTAAACTGTTAAAAACCAAAACAAATATGTAGAACACACAAGCCTGACTGTATTTTTAATAAACAGATATTGACCCAGATAGCAAGAACAAAACACAAAATAACATCAACCCCTAAAGACCTTCATCAACACCACCACTGACTGCTAGGAGAGAGAGGTGGGAATCCTTATAGTACAGAGGATCTACTCAGAAATCAAAAATAAAAATCAGAAAATATCTGTTCACTTAATACTAAATTTTGTACTTGTTCAAGAATGCTTTGACATTCTCTTCCACTGAAATAGCAACCCCCTTGAGACAAGCACTACATGGATGCTTTCAGCCCCTGGTAAACTGAGTCAAGACACAACCTGCAAAGGATACACACACAATATACAGGGGGCAGACTATCTGTGAACCCCATTTTACCTGCAGTATTAGATTACAAACATTGTATGGTGCTCCTAGCACAGTACTGAAATCAGACAGTGTTACATTTATGGACTATTTAGAGGCAAATTTAAAAAAGATAAAGCTTTACAAAAATAATACAACATAAGTGGTTACTAGAATATTATTACAAGGTAGTCTTCTTCAAACCCTGGAAATTGCTGCTTGCACTATGCTGTAATTCACATTAAATGAAGAATAATTTTGAGTTTGTAACAACAAATCTTTGTATTCAAGCAAAAGCTTTTAAAAAACAAACAGAATCACCCCAGACTTGTTGTATTCAAACAGAAATTCTGCTTTTCTAAGGTTAGCTTATGTATGAACACCTCATATCTCACTTAAATGCTGTCATTTAGATCACAAATAAGATGGGGGTGTGTAGCACCCACAATCTGTCACATTTCATGGAAATTGTTTTCTCATCTTATTTACAACTTCCACAAAACAAGCCTATCAATGGTAGCCTTCATTTGAAAGTGTACTCTTGAAGTGTTAAACATATGAAAAAAATAACTTTGAAGCTGGAATGTAATTCAGAATTGTATTACAAGAAAAATTTCTGAATCACAAACAAAACCACAGTTACTGCACTTCAAGTCAGAGAGAGGGTGAGAGTACCTCCCACAGTAAGAGATGTCAGGCACTATCTCTGAAACTGGTAACATTTCAGAGCATCACAGAAGTAATGCACTGAATTTCATGACAAAGGATTAGTCCTGCAAGGCCACACTAAGAAGCTAAGATTTTAGGGGGAGATCCTTGAAAACACTGGATAATGCATGCTGCAGCTACAAGACACGGATCCCTTGTTTTCAAGATGTTAAGGTTTGTGGTCCATTTCAGCTGACACATGGAATAGGACATGCTCAGAATGCCACATCTGCTTGTTCTCTTCAGCCTTCAGGTAAATCACAATTACCACAGTTCTAATTCACCCAGGCTGGTAGAGATCAGCTCTTCTTCCAACACATTTGGTAACCCTGCCTTGCTTTTCCATCCATGCCAGGGACATACACCAACATTCTTTCCACTTAGATCAGAATGACTGCATAGCATACCAAGCTACCTAAACCTAAAATAATACTGTGGTACCTTAAGTATCTCATATTTATTGCCAGCCTTTCACTCCAATTTCTACATCCAGCCTGCACTCTGGAATATCTACCTATGTCTATGCTTTACAGGGGAAGCAACATGTTTTGTAAAAACTTCCACATTCAAAAGAAACCCAATGGCAGCACTAGAAGATAAAAACTGATGTGTTTTCAGGTATTTCTAAAGCATTCAAAGGGCATTAGAAACTTTACAAAGAGAAACTGCCTAGTTAGAAGTCAATTTGACTGCAGATGATCACTCTTAAACATCAGAGAGGTTAAGTCAGAATAACAAATTCACAGCTCTATGACATATCTTATTCCCTGTCCTTTCTGCCAATATACATCATTAAAATATTCCACAAAAATCAATTATAACTAATACACCAGTAAAAAAGCTTCATGGAATTGAGCCTCTTTGTTTATGTCTCTTAATATTACAGAAAAAAAAAATCTACCCAGAAGGAAAAAAAAGTGCCTAATGACAGCTAGCTACATTAAAGCCTTGATCTACCCATAAGAAAAACATGTTTTAGCCTAAAAACTCTGCATTATTCTCTAGGTTAGAGAGAAATAAAAATTCTGAAAGGCATTTTGCAAACTTTCTTCAGTTTCATTTGTTCCATACCTAATTGCCATATACAATGAGAAAAACTGGATTCCAATATAGCTGGATGTGCCTAAGTCATCAACTGGAAATCACTGGATAATCAAATGCCACTAGGCCATTTGTTCGTTTCTTTCTATTATTTACATTGAGAAAGACTCCATGACAAACTTTAACTGACAATACTTTTGTTATGACATCAACATCATGTTTCTTTTTAATCTCTTTTTTTAATTTTATAAATATCTTCTAAATTACATAGCTACTGCCAAAAAATTGTATTTATTAATTCTGATAATTATCCAAATGTTTCTGAAGATTCCAAGGTTAGACAGCCATTTCAATATTGAGTTGTTCTTTACACTATGAAGGGGGAAATACCTCAATGATGAAGCATAAAGAAGTGGTGTACAAAATTGTTCCATCAGTGCTCCCAAAAGAGATAGAAAAATGGGGAAAGAAATTATACTGAGTTTTAAATGGCCTTAATGAAAAGTTCAGATTTTACACAAGGAAAGGAAAGTAGGACAATGGAGAAACTCAGAAGGGGATCAAAAAGTATACCAACACAAGTAACTTCTTATAATAAGAAGTTTACCTGCATTTCTGAAATACTTAAAACACTACTAAATAAAATTGCCTATCTCTGGTTATCCAAAATGTGGTGTTCCTTAAAGATCAGCCAGTTTCATGTATAAGCACATATACACACACGAACATAGACACAGAATTCTGAGAAATACTGAATTGTACAAATACCACATTGCACTGTTACTGTGCATTTTTCCAAAAGCAAACAACCACTTCTCTTCTGTACTTTCAGTCAAAACACTCGGGGCAAGTGAGAGACACAGAAATATGAACTGTGGTTCCTTTTCTCCAAGATATGACAAACTAAACCAAGCAGAATTCTGTTCCCTCCCTTCTATTATGAAGAAGAAACATTTTATTCATGAGTACTATACAAGCTGAAAGAATTTAAGTGGAAACAAGGATTTGGAATAAAGCTCATTAAAGGCTCATCTGATCACCAAGAAGACCAGAAACTCTCTCTTCTTTAAAAAACAAGAATTCTAAGAAAGCTGGAACAGCCATAATCAACACCTTAATAAAACCGAACAAAATTTGGATTTTAGGTTAACATTTAATTAGGAACAAAATATACCCTTGAAAGAGAAATAATTATTCCACCTACAATGTAGTTATACTGACAACATTGTTCTTAAATTTAGAAGCAAAACAAGAGAGAACTTATTCTCCAATGAAACGTGCTCACACAGAAAAATGGTTTATTGATTTTCATCAACTTCTTTTTATTTAACTTAATTTGCTATGCATGCATCCTATCAACAACTTAGAACTCATGCTCAGGTCTTGAAATTAGATATACTTCAAACTACACAGAGCTCAAACAACAAAAACCCAGACACACACCAAAACATAAGACAATGTTTTATGATCATCTACAGCCTCCCTAGTGAGCATTTTATTTGGGAAAAAAAAAAAAAAAACCAAACAAAAAAAACCCCCAAAAATCCCAAAAACAAAAAACCCAACCAACCCCAAAAAAAACCAAAAAATAAAACAAAAAAAACCCCACCAAATGAAAAATGCCCTCCAGCTGGAAATCACTGTGCATGTCAATATGCTTGTTCCATTTTACATATTTATAGTCCCAAGTAGTGACTCAGCTTAAGCACTGATAAATGGTTGAGTCTGGCACAATTTGAATAAAAAGACGGCTAACAGAATTCCATGCTGGAAAATATCCACAAATGCAAACCTTGAGATCTACCTGCTCCTACCCCTTTGAAGTAATGCTTCATTTTGTAATGACAACAGTATGCTTTTCCTCTCTTTTATACTTGATTATGCTGAAAAAGTAAAATTTCAGTTTTAGTTTCTGAATGAGGCAAAGGGAGGCAGTCAAACATTCACATAACCTGAACACTTACTTGAGCTCACTAGGAAAGCAATTTTACTGCCAAATACTTGGAGCTGAAATATTTATAGAACAGTTTGTTTATCTTTTCTGTAACTAGTGAAAATGCTTGTTTCTGAATGTTTAAATATTCTAAATTTTCTATTCATAAGGGTATTTGTAAAGATTGATATGGATATGCATTTTAAGAGAGGGGTTGAGAAATACAGTAACTACAAAGGTTTCAAAACAGAAAGACTTTAAAGCCATAGTATTTTGAAAAGAAGGCATCTTGAAAATAAATCCAGGATTAAGGGCTTTTTAAGTAGATCTTTTGTGACAGTAAATATGACTGCTGTTTTTTGGCTAAAACCTACTGTCTCATTTCAAAATAAGCAGGACATGAAGACAGCCTTTTCCAAAAGTTCCGCATTACAGTTTCTAAAAATTTTCTTGGAACATTTTAATCATCAGTTTCTCAAATTCATTAAGTAAGATTTCTGAAACATACAGACCCATTTTTTTTTCTTTTCTAAGCATTCTGTACTTATCTTTACCCCATTAAAGGGCTTCCTGTGCCACACAACACCATATTTTAGAGATGAGGAAACTTCTATATACATTCCAACTTGTCCTGAGAAACTCAGGATTACACAAAAGACTAGATTCATAGAATCTATTTCAAGACCCATGATAACTATGGATCAGAATCGTGGCACAAGAGATAAATAACTGATTCAACAACCAAACCTACATGGCCTGTTAGATTGAAACTAGAACTAAAGAGAGCTAGTTTCTTCTAGTTTCCAATTTAGTTTGCAAGACAAACTCAGATGGCTTATTCCAAACCTCAAAAGTACTGCTGGAAAAAAGAATGCAGCTCCTTTGATAATAACTGGGGAGGGGTGGTTAGAATTATGTATTTTTAATCTGTCTGATAGTGATCATCTTTGCAGGCAACAAGCTCCAGCACAAGGAGGAAGCAGGCAAGAAAGAACATTCACCTTTCTAGCCAAAGAGCACTGGAGCAGCAGAATGCCCCAGCAACCTACCTGCCAGAGGGTCCTGCTAAGGACAGAGCCCTGAAGAGAATCCAAGGCTATCACAAGAGTATCCGGCCATGAATAACCTCAGTGGCCTTCCCTCAGTCCCACACACAGAGACAAACACAGTTTTTGAGACTGACAGATTTATTACCATGATTTAGTAAAATCTTTTAGTTTGTCAGCCACTGTTACATGGATGCTTTTTCTTAAATAACACTCAGCAGAATTTTGCAAATAGCAGCTTTAAAATAAACCAGATAAAAGGCTGAGATTGGTATCTGCTTATTTAGCCTCAATAGATCTGCCCACATTGAGAAAATTATTTCTAACAACTGTTTTCTAAAACCATAAAAATATTATCCTCACATACGATGTTACTGCATTGGCAAAGATTAAAAAAAACTACTGTAACTTATTTTAGGATTTCATATTTCTAATAAAATTAAGTGAATCCACATTTCTTCAAAATTAAATTGAGTAGACATCAATTATATGAAACATCTCTGTTGTCTTGTTTTACTGCTTTTACCTGAGTAGATTTATCTTTCATACATGAAGGGTAGTGTACATGGGGATCACGTGGCCACTGTCCTGTGAGGTAAGGTCCTGTTATTGTGTCCAAAGAAGAAGTTCGCCTTATGGTACCAGAAGTTCTGATTTGCTGGGATTTTGGCCTGTCCACTGTAGAAAACCAGAACAAAATCAACAAAAAAGTCAGGCTAAATTTGATGTGAAATGTTAAAAGCTAGCTATGACACACAATGGCAAGAACACATCAGAAACCTTTGTCTAAATGCCAAGCTGAAAAGAATGCCATCACATCAAAGCAAATACATCAGACAAAAAAGAAAAACAAACAGAAAAGGGAAAATGTAACAGTTACAAAAACCCCAATGCTTAAGGTGTTCATACCTGCAAAGAACTGGGCTATTTATGATAGCTATGTATTTTCATCAGCAAAAACACCAAGCAAATTTAAATACAGTGATGATGCAACTCAGGGAAGCCAGACATGCAGAAATAGAAAATACAGCATAGCACTTTTTAAGTCAGCTTGCTTAGCTTTGCAAATATTAAAATACAAATCATGAGAAAAATCGTGGTTGTTAAGAGGAGGCATATCTGATTTATCCTCTTTTCCATATTATTTCATAATTTAAATCAATTCCATATTATTTACAAGATCCCACTGCAGGCCTTAGCAAGCTGAGAGTGCGATTCCATCTCTCCCTCTGACAGAGTGCGGGTCAGAGCAGCTGCCTTGTTTGTTTTCACTCATCATTGTGCCTGCAGTCCTCGACTCCTCCCTGTACTTTTCTCACCATACACCCAGATCATGGAACACTTTTCCTTGCATTTCACTGGGAGAGCAAAGTGCAGGGTGATTCACAAGATTGATGTGGGAAAGAACAGAATTTTATGGCATGCTCTCTGGATTATCTTTGTCTGCTTTGTCCTTTAGGCAAAATTACTTCATTTTCTAGACTTCACATTAGCCAACCTAAGCCCTACATGGCAGCTACTGGCTGTTCTGCTCACTTCTACTAAAAGACATTCACAAGTGAGATAACTTCCAAGCTAATCACGTGCAAAGCACTAATCTGACCCACCAAAAGCTTACTGAGTGCTCAGAACCTGAGAGCAGACCTGGTGGCACAATTCTGAGTCCAAACATGGCCACTGGCCTTCACAAGTATTTTCTATTTGTGTATCACCTAGGACTGATGGATTTCAAAAGGCAGAGTCCATCATCAATGTGATATACAGCATTCAGCACAATTAGGGCATAGCTTGCACCAATACAGTACGTTATAGTATGATATATGAAGACACTATTAAACCAGACCCTTTTAGACAAATATATAGACTTGCTGAAACACTGCATTAGCTACTCATTTTAGGTGAAGGATTCTAAATAATGCTGTGAATTGGACATGATGCAATGCATCATGCTGACTTTTACACTATAATTATTCTGACTGCCTTATCTATAAATCAAATCTCTACCATATCTAACAGATCTATCCATAGGATTCCAATTGTGACAAACCTACATTTTCAGAAAGATCCTTGAACTATTAAAAGTAAATAAGTCTGAAATTCAAAACAGAGATGACAAACTTCAAAAATTAGTGTTTACATTTGTGCTGAAACACAAGTGTATTTAATGGGTAAAAAGCTACAAAGAATTCTTCCAACCTTCCCTGTCATGCTATGGCACTATGCAACTCTCTCAGCCCAAGTTTTGAAAGTTTCTCAAAAAACACCTTTTAAAACAAATCAAAACAATACACAAGATAATGTTTGAAGATGAGGAAGTAAGGACTAAACTCAAGAAAACACAAGCCCAAAAGACACAACAAAATATATACAACCAGACAATTAGCTAAGGTTTGTAACTTGTTCTACACCCAGAGGAAAGGCAACAGAAATCCCAACATTAACAACTAAAATAATGCCATTAAAACTGAAGAGAAATCTACACCACCAAAAATTACTTGTTTTGTTTTTCTGTGGGCATCTTGGAAGTGGACTGCAAGACATTGTCAAGCCTTAAAGCTGAGAGAAGAAAAGGTTCAATATGTGTTTTCCAAAGTCCCTACTATTCATCAATGTTTCTCCAAACTAAGCAAATAAACCACTTCTAAACTGCATAAGCCAATTCAAGTTAATGCTAATTTAATGCCATCCCTATTCCACCATCATCTGTGCTCCCTCCATCTCCTTTGAGATGGCATGCACAGACAGATGTGTGAATTCATCTGGCAAAATAATTCACTGAGTTAAACATAATAAAAACAAAGCGCACCCCCTAAAGTCATAAACACAGGGTTTTCCCCACTACAGCAGAGCTGGCACAACATAATGGGCAGAAACCACCAGGAGAGCTAGAAGGGCAGCAGCCCTCTGGTCTGTTCAATAACAGTTTTGGTTCCTCACCTCTTATGATGTATCGTTAGAACATAAAAAATAAAGGAGAAGGGATCTATAAGCATGACATTTGAAGGAACTTTTGCAAATTAGCATATGACAAAGTGTCTTGGATAGTAATGTACTCAGACATCATGGGATGCCCTGGAGAGCATCAATGTACTGGACCCCAACAGTGGCAGATCAGGTCAGCTTCAGTAGTTTTCTAAACATTAGAACTGCTCTCAGGGTTTATTTCTTAGTCTTGCTTTTCTCACCTCAGCATACGTCTGGCTTCTCACTACTCTAGGAAGGTACTACATTACAATTCTTCCCAAATTTTCATTACCAATGGAATGTTGATGCTAGTATAATGAATACCCTTCTCCAGCCCAAATCACTTTCTCCGGTTGGAAACTTCATGCTTCAGTTTTCTCAGTGAATCAAAACATCTGAGGTGCTTCAACAGTTCCTGAAGATAGCCAACAGACTTCAGCATTCAGAAAGGCTTCAACAACATTAAGAAATCTCTAAAATTACAGACTGATTTTTTCAAAATTTCAGACTAAAACTCACCTGACAAGGGTACGAATGGATTTTACTGCAGCAGTAAGTCAAAGGATTCTGTTGTTTTAGTGACAAGTGAGATATCTCATATGAAACTCAGCCCTACCTCCAGAATAAGCAAATAAGATCACAGCACCTAAGCAGTGTAACATTACCTGAGGAAGTCATCTAGAAGTAAGAAAAGCAAGACATATACTTGCAGCCAGGCAAAATACTTCATGACCACTGAGATTAGCTTGGTTGATTAGAGCATGATGATAATAATGCCCAGGTTGTAGGTTTGATCCCTGTATGGCTGTTCTCTTAAGAGTGGCACTCTATGATGCTTGTGAGTCCCAACTCAGAATATTCTGTGATTCTGTCTTACTTAAAATATGCCACAAGTTTTAATGGCATGTATTTAGGACAAATTGCTACACCATTCTAGTTATGAATGTTCCACAAAGTGACACAATGGTCCACCTGAATGCTACAGCAAAATTCAGTGTGATTCTACCTCCCAGCAGGAATCAACTAAAATAACCTGCATGAAATCATGATTCTGCATGCTGCATTGAGAGCAAAGAGAACTCTAGTTTTACCTAGTCACCTAGACTGACTGCAAAAAGGTTTCCATTTCTCTGATAGCAAAATGTAATTCAGTAAGAGCCTAACGCGACAGCTCTTTTGAAAAGGACAGGGGGCTCAAATAAAACCATCTGCTGCAGCTCTAAAATGAAGAGCTTGCATTCCCATCTAAGATAGAGGCAGCTAACCTGCACATAATCTGAAAGCCATGTTCACAGTCCATTTTTAGCTTAAATAGCTTTGTGCCACATGTGCAAGGAGGAAAATCACCTGCAACAGAACAGCAAGACTGACAGCTAGCATTGGTAGCACTAAAAAAACTGGTTCAGCTCAACCCACCAGAGCTCATCTGTCAACATCTTTTCTTCCCATGTTTCTTTCAACAGTTAGCAAATCCAGTTCAAATTTGGCCAGAACTTTTCCACTCACGTACTTGCATAGATATAACTGATTTTAAAGGACTAAAATTATCCTGAGAATCTCAGATAACACAGACTCCTCTCGAACTGAGAGAAAAATATGAAATAAAAATAAAATTCATTCTTCTCCAAAACTAGGAGTATTGTCATCCCACTTTTGATGTGACTGCGACACTGTCCGGCCAAAAGGTTAAACAATATTCTTGCAGTAATTTCTTAATTTCTTTTCTTCAAAGTTCTTTAAGTTAAACTACTAACCTGAGACCATGAAATATCAGTATTAAATTCCCCAATAATTTTCATGAGATGTCATTTCTCTTCAGTTTAGTTGCTAGCACCCTGCACAACCTTCTGGTCACAAGCTACTCACGAAATGAGTCCCAAGCTTAGGACTCATCCATTCCTGAAGAATTTCAGATTTTATCTAGGAAATAAATACTAACTTCAAAAGAATTTTCTCCAAAAATACTCTTGGGAAAACTCACTATGATGGATATCCCAATCTGCTTAAGACTCTTTTCAAGAGCCACAAAGTCAGAGTTCAAATAGTCTGGCCCAAAGGATATTCAGAGACTGTGTATACCACCATAAAATAGTATCAGATATTTCTAGGACATTCCTATCAGATCTGACATGAAATTTACAACAATCTACTAACCCAAGGAGATGCTGAAGTTCCTGTGTGAGTGCTTCTTAAATAATGAATTATGTGGGAATGCAGTCTAGGAAATGAAAAACTAGAAATGGAAAGCTAAATATTGAGGGATGGTGACCCAGAGTGAATGATGCCTGGCATCACTTAAGTCACACTTCCCACAGCAGCTACTGATGACTGTCCTACACCTAATTAAAAGTCCCCTCTCCTGTTACACCTTGTAAAAGCATGAAAAAGGGATACCTTTGCTCTTGCTTACTTTGGACAGTGATTCCCTGAGTACCATAAAAGCAGACTTCTGGATTCAAGAGAACTCTGTCTCTGAAGAGTCTGGTCAGGAGAGGTTTGTTTGGGGTTATTTTGCTTGCTTTTTAAGCACGTATATAGTGACAGGGTACTGATACCTGAATGTGTATCTGATTGGTCTCTCCTGCTCTGATTATGTAGGTAGATGGTCAAACTGGTGCGTTTTTAATTTGCAGAACTTGTCTCTATGACTTTGCCAGGAAAAAGATTGAAAAATGGGGATTTAGAGGCCACTCTAAAAAAATATTTCAATCTTCATTCTCAAGAAGGCTTTTCTCTTGTAATTGGAGCCAAAATCTCTCATGAAAAAGATTAACAAGGGATTTGGGGTCCCCTGAAGTTTTACTCCAGAGAAGTAAAGAGATCTATTGGCTCAAAAGACATTTCCCAGTTGCCAGTGACTGACGGACTTGTTTCTGACCCAATCTGCTAAATGGCTGCATGACTGCATTAACTGTTCAGAAAGGTGCAGAGCAACAAAGAGCATGTTGTTTGCCATGTACTGCTCATACAAAATAACAAAAAATGGGATTTTAAATAGGATCTTAAAAAACCCACAGCACCCTTTTATGTAATTGAAAAAACATGAAATTACTGCACTCTTCCTTCATAATTTCAAATTAAATAGCCTAATCTCTTTAATAGCTTAAAACAAAACAAAATACTAACATTTTCAAACATTTAAAAGGTAGTACCATGCTTGCTACCAAAACTATAATTCTAAGAGAATATAAGAAGAGACAGTCTTTTCAAGTTACCTTCCAATACATCTGTAAAGTACTTTACGTTTCAGCTCCTTAAAACTTGTTTTCATTATGGGCACCACACTGGTTTTGGTTCAGTAGTATCAACTTCAGAAATTATGCCCCAGTTTCTATCTTTAAAAATCACAAGAGAGAATGACTAAAAATGAAGAGGGCTGACGTTCTGAAGTTACCCTAAAGAGACACAAAATCCATCTAACTTCCTCTCATCATGCTAACTGTAGGGAAGAATAAAGGCAGTACAGAGCAGCACCACAATCTAACCAAGGCTCCAACAACCAAAGCCAAACAAGCAGAAAGCAGGCTACTTCTTGAGAGTGAAGATCCTTTCAGAGATCCATGAATCAAACGCTTTCTACATCCAGAATTCTTTAGGGAGGGAAAAAAACAAAACAAAACAAGAGGGGTGCCAGTCTTCCACAGAGATCGTTTTACAGTCTGGTAGCCAGGGCCGATTTGGTTTTGTACCTGACAAGGCTTATGAGAATTCAGACTGAACTGCAAGAAACAGAAGTCTATCAAGACAGGACATCACCTATACTGGGAAAACAACATAAGACAAAACCAGCTTGTTCCTTCAAAGGAAAATTGTACACACACACTGACCCATAGTATGGGATTTAGGAATCAACTACATTGAGTTATTTTTCATAGGTATCACTAAGTCATCTGAAAAGGGAAGAGATCTTCTGGTTGAATCCAACCCACAGGCTAAGGCATTTCCTTCCATAATGGAGGTTTCATGCAGGACTCTCAAGGACACCTGGCCATACAGGATGGCACAGGGCTAGTATGGACACCAGGGGAAGCAGAACACATGG
Organism: Ammospiza caudacuta; assembly: GCF_027887145.1. Classification (NCBI taxonomy): domain Eukaryota; kingdom Metazoa; phylum Chordata; class Aves; order Passeriformes; family Passerellidae; genus Ammospiza; species Ammospiza caudacuta. The sequence goes on along the minus strand of NC_080593.1, from coordinate 26,502,493 downwards.
ATGAATTTGTAAGGCATATTTCACTGGACCTGCAGTTGACTGAAAGCCCTGGTTGCCTATGCATGTATGTTGAAGCAAGGTCTCTGCCTCATGTCCCTTATTCCCCCCAACCAGAGGTACAGGTAAAACGTGACTTTGAATATATTTCAGAAGTCAGATTTTGTCCACAGCAAAACTCCCCTGTTTAAAATTAACATTATCCTTAGAGATCAAACACAGAAAGAACGCTCTAATCTCTGTAAGAAAAGTAAACAAACCATATGGCAGAAAGTTTCAGCCCGCTAAAGCTAAACTATTCTTCTAACAAGGATTACTGCTGGCATGCATAGGACCTGTAGGATTTCATGGCACAAAAGCCTGCTTTGTTCAACAGATGTAGCCTACACACTTGCACTCTTCTAGCAGGATGACATGTAAGTAAAAAGCACTAATTCCAAACCTTCACATTTTTGTGTATGTCATGTTTTTAGAATATATTTTTCTTTGTAAGATAATTATTTCAAATTTAAATACTACACAAATACCCAAACTTAGTATCATTCAATAAAGTGTTTGTACTATAAAGTTAAGACAAATTTGATTGGACCTCAGCAGCTAAGTACTTGGGAAAAAGCACACTGAAACAACCATCAATTAACTGTTGGACACTTCAGCAGATACAGAGGATTTCCTTTCTTTTAGTTCATTAATTTAGATCTGCTGAATCATCTACACTATGTATCCAATATTGAGAACCAAACTGGGAAACAAGAACAGCATTAAAGCTTGGGGTTCCTGGGGTCAATATAAACACATGCAGTTGATTCAGTAACTGAAGAACAGTTTTTTTTCAAATAAATTTGATGACTCTGAAGGGATTTTTTTGTTGTTGTTGTTATAAAGACAATACTTAAAATTTAACAAGATGTAGAAAGTGAGGGTTTTGTAAACCTTTAATCTAATTTTCCTTCCATCAAAATGCAGCTGGACATAATAATGAATAAAACAAATCAGAAGGCACAACTCCCCATTTCCACAATCAAAATTCACAAACAACTCTAATCAATGCACAGAGCCCATACAATGCCATCATAATGATCACCAATCATTAGATAGAAAGCATGCTCCTTGCTAGAGCAAATGATACTAAAGAACAATAATATATTTTTCTGGGAAAAAAAAAATTGAAAATAGAAATGTAAAACCAGATTAAAATTGATTGCCTAAATTAGCGCGCTCAACTTTGATGATTGAATAAATTATCTTTTCATTATCAGTTAAGACATAGAAACAAAGACTAGAAACAACTTCCTAAATCTGGAGCCCACTTCACAGCTACCACAGACAAAACACAATCACTTCAAAACACAGTACAGTCAGTATTACAGCAGCTATTTGTCATCACAACTCCTGCTGGGAAAAAAATCCAGGAACGTTTTTTTTTTCCTGATGGTTTCAGGCCTTCTTACAGTTTAATATATAAATATTTACACTGTCAATCCAATCCACCCACTCATACCCTTCCTTGCTCACCTGGATTCTGACAAAGCAACCATATTTTTATTCTGATTTTTTGTAGAATCACACAGTTAAACTCCTAACCTGTGAGTCCTTCTCTGAGTCAGCTCCAGTTTGACTTTACCTCTCTTGAACTGTGGAGCATGAAAAGAGTGTGCAATACACCATTCAATGCCTCAGCAGCCCCTGTGTGGCCAAGTGCTCTTCATGTAAGACCAGACCTGGGCCCAGATGTTTTTCAGTTACCTCATGTTGGCAGTACAGAGATCTCACCATCACCCAACTCCACCCTCCAGAATTTCCAAATGAGATGCTCCTCCTGTGAGGAAAAGATACTCTGATCGAGTACAACCCCACATACATTAACTTCCACTTTTTACTTTTAAATCTAATTTTTTTAAATTATTACTTCAATTCCCATGGCTCTTAAACTCTTCTTGCATAATCTTCCTGTGCACTAATTAAACTTCTCAATATTCATCAATGGTTTCATCACTCTAATTTCAAAATTTGCCTAAACAGATAAGATCTACTTCCCATCTAGGAGATCAGTTTTCTTATCAAAATGACCAGGTTAGCATGACACCACTTGGAAAGCTCATTTTGCACTTTAACATTTCTCCCTGGCTTCTACCATCCCTTCCAATCTGAAGTGCCACCAATAGTTCTCCATACTTTAGAACAGGACACAAAATTTTTAAAACATCAGCATTGCTGATATAGCTGCTATACTCAGGAAGTATCTATTCTCTAATGATGTCACTCTTACTAACAAGACTGCCTCAGAAATTTGAAGGTAAATGTCAATTTCTAAGTAGGCTCTTCCAGAATCCTGCAATAGAGATCTCTGAATTAACTTTACTGAAATATTCGACCTGTATTCATCACAGTCCTGGTAATTCCTAATGCCAAATTATCCTTGTCCCTTACAATTTGGGGGATTTTTATCTTTCTGGGTTAAAAATCACCATCCTTATGGAAAGTGATTTCTTTGACTTTTTTTTCTGGTGAGTGCAAAGCATTGAATAAACATCTGTGCTATTTCCTCTGAGACTGTAGCTACTACTCCTTGGAGCTGACTTTGAAACCATACATTCTAGCAGATCAGTCTCAGATCATTCTCAGATCTTTTTTCCTTCACACCAAATGGTTCCAAGTTTTTCCTCATTTTTCAATCTGCATGTTTCTATTATCTCTTTTAAAGCACACAAAGTCCAAGCCTGTTCATGTTTTAACAATTCTCAGCTAAGGTTCACCTTTTGATTGGTAACATGACATTCTTTTCTCAGTTCTTCCTGCTGTTTCTTGCAGGTGCTCTCCTTACTCCTAGCAGCCTTTTCAAGGTAAGTGTCCACGCAATCAGATCACATCCTTGAACTTTTCTGATGTCTGAAAGACTCCAACAGTATTAACATTTTTCATTAAAACAGATTCTCTGTTATTCAAGGCAAAGCAACCCTGTTTAGACAAATTTTCAAACTACTTTCTTCTGAAATCCAAAACTTTACTCCAGATGCATGAGTTTTAAAAAAACTTTTACATAGGATTTTCTTCTTTTGCTGTATATACATGCAAAATTGCATGACTGAACAAAGGCTAGATCTAACATTTCTTTTCATGTACAGTGTCAGCACACCCATTTCTTCTGCTTCTGCAAATTTTGAGTTGTTCCAATTGGTAATTCCTATTTTCAGTGTGGCCACTCTAAGTTTCTTCTATAAATCTTGCAGTCAAAAGATCTCCCTGTATCCTTTGGCTTCATATTAAAGGCTATACACACCACTAAAGACAAATCATGCACCTCCAATCATCTGAATAGTCTAGTTCCTTCTTTGGAGGAAATTAAGGTAGATCTACACAACACATTTACAAAATACTTTAAATAATATATGGACTGCATACTTTGCTAAACAACTTCTTTTGAAAGAATGAGCCTCTCTTTCTACAGCAACACCAAAGTTTATTTGGATCTTCCATACAGACAATATTCTACACTGAGTATGTGTCTGCAGTCAGTTCCTTGTATGGACATTTTTCAAATACACATTACTTTTAAATATACATGAGTTAATCACATTTTTGTCCATGAGAAATTTTTCTCTTCCAGATTAGGCCTTTTCCTTGCTCCCTTTGAAAAGAACAGAAAGTATTTCAAATGTATTTTATGGTTTCTTTGTGGGTGAAGAAAACATTGCAAAGATAATTATTCCAGGCAGGTTATCAGGTATAACAAAGGAGCCACTGAAGGTGAACTAGAGGAATCAGAGTATGAGAGAAAGGAAGTGTGGTATTCCACTATCAATTGCCACAATTAAGCAAACACAGCTATCAGTTAAGAATGAAGATTTTAAGACCTTGAACAGAAATTTACTTCTGTGAAGACAGCTTCTCCTTTAACCTGGCAGCTTCCCAGCTACTGTGTAAACCTAAGTCTCATTCTGCATTCTTCAGCAGTTAGCTGGTATTTTTAGAGTCACACTGGTCAAAGTCTGTTCCGGGACACAGCGTAAATCTGGGTTTAACTTTCAGCGAGCCGCTCAACTCTTCATTGCTTTGGAAAGCAGAAAGTTAAGATATCACATACAACAAAGATTTAGAATAATATATGCTGAATATGGAGGTGTAACACCTAGCTCACAGAGTCAAAGCTGCAAAGCCACTTGGTTTTCATAATGTACTGTCCAGGGCTCCAGATTCCAGAAAGACTGACTAGCGGGCACTCAGCACTGAGCTGGACTCCATGTGTGAGCACTGGACTCACCCAACCTTTCCAGGGCACAGATAGCACCACTGAGTACCTACTACAGCCACCACCATCTTCTTGTCCTACTGGGCTAGGAGCTCTACCATGGCATGCAGAAGGAGTGGTACTGGGATCATGTTAAACACCTACAGAAATTCACAGCTCTTGTAGAGCTGGCTCCTCTAGGCTGTCTCTCTGTAGCCTGACTTATGGGAACACAGCACAAATTTTCAAGGTTTATCCAGCAACATTTCTGATCCACCATGGATACAGCATGTTATCTAAGAAAAGCAACTGCACTGTTGTCCCCAGGAGCAGCATGTTCACAAACCTGGGAATGTATATTTGCACTTAGGTAATCTGCTCCCTGATAGCCAACTTCTGACTTCATGGCATAATTTGAAGTGGGGTTTGTATTTACAGACTACAACTAATTGAATTAGCTAGTAATTGAACACTGAATAACAAAAACTTGGTTCCTGGTAAGAACATGTTATTTCCAAATGATAGCTTGGTCTCCAAATGCTGACAAATGTCAAACAATTATTAGAGTTTTGATTTTTTTAAATTTTGTACTGCAACCTAAGCACCTATATTAAAATGTCTGGGGTTCTTTTCTAACTACGAAGACTTTTAAAAAATGTAACAGACACCCAGGTAATCCAGCTAGCCAACCTCTACTAATTATTTCTTTGAGAACTCCAGAATAGGCACTGTACATCAAAACACCTGAGATTAAAAGGCACATAATATAATACCCACACTGTCATACATTTAATCAGTTCACAGCTGAGTAGCTACTGTTACACAAAAGATTTCTAAAAAACAGATTTACACTTACTATATAACATTGACTTAGCTACAGAAATTATTTTCAAATTCAAGTTTGAATGTCAGTCATCTTGCAATGACCTGACAATCAGAAATAAGTATTAATTCCTGAAGTTCAGAAGTGTGTTTACAGCACAGCTTGATGCCTGGTGGTAAGGGCACAGGAAAGGAGGCTGAGGCCTTCTCCAAACAGGTGACTAGCATTGTTCAAGGAATGAGACACTTAAATTACTGTTCTTCTTTAGGCTATCTCTCAGCAGATTGAGAAGAAAATATTCTAGAGAGGATATTAGATTATTCAAAAACCATGACAGAACTACTACCTATTGCTCTTGTGAGCAAAATACAAGATACTTTCTTACGAGACACTTTCTTCCTAAAGAGGAAACGATGCCTAGTTTGGGTAAAGCTAGTTTCAAGTTGTGCAAAATAAACAGCATGTAAGAACCGATGCTGTTATTCACTCATGTGAGAACAACATCCATTGCAAACAGCTGCTCCTCAATTTAACACCAGCAGCAGTGAAAGTCCTATAAACACCAACATCAGTGGCATCATTTATCACTGGGGCATATGCAACACTAAATAAGGAACCCTAACCATACAGTACTTTGCATTGAGGTTTCCAAACTCAAGCTCATAACATTTCACGACCTCCTGGGAAGTATATACAATCTGCAAAGCAACAATATTTAATATGGAAAGCTAATTAAGAGATCGACTACTACAAAAAATGAAAACTTCCCATCACAACCTTCTTCACTGACCTAAAACAAACTGCTTAGGTTAATCCCCCATTGACAGGTTTTTTGTGCAGAAAACTGTTACAGCTTGAGGGCAGACACTCACACATTCTGGGTGCTTCTTCTCCCTGTCAGAGAAAGCTAATCTAACAGGGTGAATAGTTTGGCAGGAATCAGCAGCAGCAGCTAGAAGTGCATGTACCAAAGGAGGAGAGGTGAAACGAACACACCCAGGGCAGAGATGGTGTTGCAGGGCCTGAGACAGCAGGCTGAGTGAGGGCACTCCTCAACACAGCCACACCTGGCCGGCCTGTGCTTCCTTCCAAGACTCACTTCCAGGAGCTACATGCCTCCCTCTGTCCTACTGCCAGGAGACACTGTGGGAGCAGAGTTATCACCAGACAGTCCAAGGGGCCATGTACAGAACAGCTCTGGTCCTAAGGCCAGACTCACACAGCTGGGAGGGCAGGGAAGAGTTCCTGAAATCACACATTTTTCAGTTTCAGCTGTGGATGAAGGCTTCCATGGACACCATCTCAGCTTCAGGAAGGTAAGAACCGGAGAGCCCAACTCCCCATTGCAAAGGATCACTATTACACCCTGGGTCATGGTACTCTGTGTGCTATCCATACCGCACAAGCCTCTGATCACTTTCTGCACCTCAGCATTTCAGGCCAACTCAAAACTACTTGTATGGTAGGCATGAGCTTCAGAGTCACATCAGATGGGAAAAAATTAAAGCATAACTGAAAGACTATCTCATTTTAGGGATGCGAATATACATTCAAAATTGTTATTCAGAATTTCATTATTAAGTACAAACGCCCATTTTCCTTCACCCTGATCTCCAATGCTCTTCATTTTGCAATGACCCAAACCTTAAAAATGGTGACACAAAGGAAAAGGTCATAATCTCAGGCTGACAAGTTGCTGTGATGTATTCTAATGATGAGATGTAAATAATATTTTACTTGCCTGGAAATGCCTTAAGCCATTGTTTAAGCACTACAAAAGCAGGCAGCACTGAAAGACTAACATAAACATCCATTTAAATACTAACACTAAAGCAAGATGATGATCATTGACAGTTAAATACTTGAGCACAATTTTCCAGTTATGTATGTTTAATACAGGGTCATTTTTTTCATCAATAAAAGATACTTATTAAAAAATGCTAGTTGATGTTTAAACTCTACTATTTTAACAACTTCTCAAGAACATATGTGAAATCCATGAAGAACTACCTATTTTGTCAAGTGCTGGCAGCACTGTTCTCTACTGAAGTAACTGTCAACTGACTTAAACACAAACTTCCATTTTTAAATGCAGGTTAAAAAAATATTATCTTCTTCAGATGGAGATAATTAATCAACGGGTAAAGTCACATTTAAAATGTATTTTAGATATTCATTTATACTGAAACACTGAGAACCACATACTCTATTTCCAATACATTTTGCCTAGTTTCAACTACTGCTTTCAAGTCTAGACTTAACTGAAACTTCAGAATTACTGCATCGGTTTTTTTTATTATTTTTTTCATAATGATATAGAGTAATAGCACAAAAGCCATTTTGAAAATAACTGGCTTTCCACTGTGAATTTTTGCAATACAGCAGTCTAGACCTGGTGAACACTGCCTTTTTTGTAAGATTCTAAGATACATTCCACTGATCTACCCTCCCTGCATTTTAAAATACATTTTAAGAACCGCCATTCACCCCACTGCCATGGTAAAAAAAACAACAAAACACAGAAACCATGAATTTCAGAAACCAAATTTCAGTATTTGCCACTGTTTTACTACGCACCGATGTTGGCAAGTAACTTCAGTTTGGCCATATGTAACACAAGAATTGCTTATGTGCAAAGAATAAGAATTAAAGGTCAAGTAATGATTTAAAACAGGTAGAATCATATACTTCTAAAGTTAGGGGGTTTTTTCCATTAAACAGGGGGGTTCTGTCTTCAAAGCTAATGCCTTGCTACAGCACTATTCAAGTTCAACAAAGAAAATACCTTCCTATTTTTTCTTCCTGCAGTTTAACACCTGAAAGAAGCTCAATAATTTGTTTTATAAAGCATTATTTATTAAAGACATTTAATACACCATTCTCATTTACAGTCATGTTGAAACATGTAGCTAAAAAGGTTCTGAGTTCAGGACAACTGGATCAAATTCAGCCAGGGTCTTTTACGTCATCATATTATATTCCAATGAAAGCTATTTTGGGAAGTGAGAGGGACAAAGCTGGAGCAAAACTGTTTTGGCCATACAGTTATGGGAATACCACATTATTCAGGGATCAGGAAATAGGAAGCGTCACAAAAATTACTTCCTTACCTACATTTGCTAGAAATAAAGGCAAGATCTTCTTGATCTCTGGTATAAATGCTTATGATGACAAAATATTGGACAGCTTGAATCCAGGATATTAAAATAGTTCTACCTTTTGAAGTAAAAATTTTGGATTTTTTTTTAATATTGATATCCCTTACAAGTCTAGAGATCAACAATATTGTTTGTTTTACTCCACTCCTAATTCCACTAGCCTAAAACCAGATATATATACTTCTTACACTGAACTGGGTTATGCAGTTGTTTTGCATCCTTTGTTATTCCTTTCTCTCACTCATGCTGGCAAATCTTCAGGAGTTATTTTGGGAAGTAAAAGACACTGGGAACCTTTAATAGCCAAACTGATCACAGTATTTTTCATGTCCTTAAAACTAACGTTTGTCCTTAACATTTGGAAATGGAATGGCAAAAAGTTTGTTCTATAAAATATGTAAGTGAAAGTCAGAAAAATATGAGGCATATTACAGTACCACAAGAGTTAAAACTAAAATCAAAGCATTTGGTGAGAGCAGTGTTGATTTTGAATCATAGAAGTAATTCACACCCTCCTTGTATACAAAATATTAATGTATCATGAAAAAAAGAAACTAAACAGGAAACCCACTCTGATATTTATACAAGCTACTTTACATAACAGCAGACACTGCTGATTTTATCCAGGTAAGGCAAGGAGGAAAACAAGTTGCTTTTTTCTTTAAAAGATGTGTCCACAGGCAAATAGGAAATTTTATTTGACATGTCCAAGGGTTTGGCTTTTTTGGATTATTACCAGAATATCCTTTGTCATAAACCACACAGCTTCAGATTCTGTTGACATTACTTTTATGCACTCAAAGATCTAACAGATATATTCCCTCTAAGAAAACCATGTGTTGTTACATTCAACCAGACACTTTTTCCACTGCCAGCTCTCCAAAACATGAACACACACTATAAAAAATATCTACTAGTAAGGAATAAACACATTTCAAGAAAGAGGAAAGGTGTAGACTTGCACATTGCAGATTTATCCAATGATATCACGTTTTCCCCTCTTTTTCTCTCTTTTTTGAGCACCTTAAAAATATATATCTAACATTCACGATTTCTCACCTATTCAGCAACAGTACTAACCAAATACTGCTACTGGCATTGATGGCTTGCTAACAACTACAAGTCCTCAAATTTGCTTAAAAGAAAATATCATATTATTGAAAGTTTCAGTCCTAAAAACACAGGGTGTTGCTACACAACAAAAACCTTTTCAGTATACTACAAAGAAGGGGTAGAAAACATGATGATGGGAGAAAAAACAGACCCTGCTGCTTTCATTCATGTAGTAAGTGATGTCAGCGCCTGCAGTGGTAGCTGCTCTGACCTGTGGAGGCTCAAAGCTGGAGTGTTTGCACAGAAATCTCCTTCATAAAGGAACCTCTAGCAAATCACTAAAATATCCACACAAAATGGCTTAGCAGGATAGCCAGTTCAAGGCAAAGATACTGAAAAAGGCTTAAAGGAGGTGCGGAAGGGACAGGTGTCTTAGGAGAATAACATCTATCCATCAGAATCATAAGCAGTTTCCAGAACAAGCATCCAAGTCAGACTGCAGAGCCAAAGACAAACACATCTCCTGCACTGGTGAGAAAAACAACAGGATTAAACCTCGAGCCTAAGCTCACATTTTACAGCAGTGGGAAATGGCTTTGAAAAACTGACAAAAAAACTTAATCAAGCCACTTCCCCAAGACTTGCATACTCATAACAACTATAAATAGCTGGAGTAGCATTGTTTAACAAGCCACAGCAAAATGGTCCATGTCTGAAAATGGAACATTTAATTTTTTCTTCAAGTCCTCCATTATTACTGCAGTAGTCCTCCAGCTCAGTAATCAAATTTCTATACACTATTATCACCATACAGACTACAAACATGCTTTTAGCGTCCACACATCATTTACTAAAATGCTGAGAACAAGCAGAGAAACAAAGACAAGATACTGTCCCATGGCATGGAACTATATTCCAAATTGTGTAAAAACACCTCTAGCTTTGGGGGGGGGCGGGGTGGAGGGGCAGACGAAGGGGAGGTTTGGTAACCTTTTTTCATTTGCAAGACTGAAGAAATAGAGTATCTTATTACTCTTGCCCGCTAGAAAATGGTGCCTGTATTTCAGTAAAATAAAGCTGTTGACGTGTGCAATTGTGGTCATTATTAGGGCGATCACGTTGTTTTCATTCATTCATTCAGGATTTGCTAAAGGATGTCAGCTTCTGCAGCAGCAGCTGGCTTGACCTGGAGGAGGGGGAACGAATTCTTTGCAGTGCATACAGATTACAGGGAGCATTTCTCGACGGACCGTTTATGATTTTATACACTGCACTCATTAAACCAAATCAAGCTCTGTGACGCAGTTCACCAGGAGGCAAGCTCAAACAAGTCTAATGACAGAAAAGTCATTCAGTACAAATTTATAGTCTGATTTATTAAGGCTAAAATAGCCCACAGATGAAGACTGAAACCACTTTCTAAAATTAAAATTTCCCCTCCAACAAAACAATCACACACATTAATGAAGTACTTCACAGCTTTGCAGTATTTTTGTGGCTTGCAGGTAACTACCCATATTGCTCCCTCTCCAATACACCCTAAGCGTAGGCTTTATACACTGCACCACTACAATGTTTTCCTCCGAGTTCCCATAATTAAATAATTTACTGCTCATCATCAGCACTATCACTACTCATGCACACAGATATTTTAGTTTTTCCTAGTTTCCCATTAGCATTTTCCAAAGGTTTGAGGCAAAAAGGGAAATCGACATTTAGTGCTCCATACAGTCAGAAAAATATGATCTTTAAAATTTTAAACAGAGCTTGAATGAATCAAAACCACAGAAGCTCAGTTCCATTTTCAAGCACGCAAAAACCCTCTGCAGAAATAGACTCTTTTTGGAAAATACATTACAAAGTATCTCTGGTCAGATTATAACACAATCAATTAGGTCATCTGCATAAGCAGATGCATAGGGCAAATTAACTCCATTTGTAACTGGCAGTGACATTTTGCTCATTTGTAAAATGCTGCCCCAACCTAGGACAATTCTGATGACAGATATGCCCAAGTTGCAAGTACTACAGACAGCAAGGGTTTACTACACATAAAAACTGAAGAGGAAAGAAGGTAAGATTCCACTGCTACAACACACGCTGGCATCCAACACAGACCACAATTTGCCACAGAAATCACACACAGTTAAGACTTATGGAAGGGACAGAAAAAAGCAAGTGGTATCGAACCACGGAAAGCATTCCCAGAAAGAGATGATGTGCGATACCTGATAGCTACAGCAGACAACATAAAAAGTGCATTTAGTCCAATTCATTCAACTGCTCAAGTGATGGGGGAAGGCAGAAGGGAGTGGGGGAGGTAAGATGGCCACTGCCACTTTAACACATTCAGTAATTTAACAGACAACCTGACACAGGTTAAGTTGGACTTGCTGGGGATCAATTTTACATTTTAAACTTTACAGGCCTGTTTTGGCTACACGGGGGTTGGTTTGTAGTGGGTTTTGTATGGTTGAGTTTTTTACAGTCCCAAGGATTCAGTACTTAAGTATCACAAGGGACAGACTTGTTTTTAAGCACCTCAATATGGGAATTTCCTTGTTTTGGAGTCTGCGCTGGGAAACATCACATCTTTTCACCTGTGATCTTACAAAAATGCAAGTCTTTTAGGAAACCGAGCTCTGCAGAAAGGAAGAGCATTTGAGGCTTGGTTTTAACACACACTTCAGAACTGGGTTGTGACACCCCAGATATAAATCTAACTCATTATCACCCCTACTAGATAGTTACAGCTGGAGACAGGGAAGCGGGTTAATTTTAGGCTCGCTTCCCTGTTGCACACCTCCGCTGCCAGAGCCCGAGGGCAGAAGCGGCAGGAGCAGCTCCATCGGAGCCCCCGGTGCTCCTCCGCCCGGGGCGGGGAGGGGAGCGGAGCCGCCGCCGGCCCCGGGCTCGCCCCCGCCGCTCCTCCCAAGGCCGGCGCGGGGGTGTTTTCCTAGGCAGGGTCCTCACCTTGCCCTAGACGAGGATGACACTTCAGGCGTCGCCTCCCCCCATCGCGGGGCAGGGCGGCGGGACGAAGCGCTTTTGCCCCCGCTTCCCGGCCAAGCAAACCCGGGCACGACACCTGCCCCGGGGGCGGGGGATTTAAGGCTCGCCCTCGCCCCCCGACCCGCTCCCTGAGGCTCCGGCGGGGCTCCTCCCGTCGGGCCGGGAGTCCCCCGGTGTCCCACCCCCGCTGGCCCGGGGGAAGGCAGGGCGCAGCCCAGCAGCGGAAAGCAGAGCCCGGGGTGCCCGGAGCCTGGGCGGCCCCAGCCCGGCCAGCACCCCCGCGGGGCAGGGAAGCGGGACCGGCTTTCTCCCGGTGCTTTACCTCTGTACACCGGGGAACTGGGGCTCCGTCTCTCAGGTGAGCTGCTCCTCCTGCTGCCGCCACTCTCCGGCGACCGCCGCTGCCTGCCCTTCACCCTGCCCGACTCCCCTCCGCCGCCCGCCGCCAGCGGCGGCGTCGCGCTGGGCGGCGGTGGGGGACTGCCTCCGCCGCGACCCCCGCCGCCCCCCGGGCCCGTGTTGCTGCCCACCGAGGCGGATGGGGAGCGGGTCGGGCTGTGCTGGTTGCCCCGCAGGAGCTGGTACGGGACGGTGGCTCGGATAGGCTGGAGCAGCCGGCTGGTCCCCGCCGAGCCTCCCCCGGCGCCGTTACCGGGGCCCCCGGCCGTGGCGGCGGTGGGGGACCCGGCGGCGCCGCGCCTCATCCTCTGCGGCGGGGGCTGGTGGTGGGACGGGGGGGTTTGCGAGGAGCTGGACGAGGACATAGCGGGGATGCGCAAGACCCCCGCGGGTCACTCGCTCCGGTGGCAGCGGGGGACCCGAGCTCGGCCCCCAGCGCCCCGCATGCACCGGCCGCGGGGAGAGGAGGAGGAGGGGAGGGAAGGAGGGAGGGGGCGGGGCGGGACAAGCGCTGCACGGCCCTGGGGAGTCTCCGCGCCGCCTGCCCAGCTGCCCCCGGCGCTTCCTATCGGCGACGGCGGCTGCTGCTTCCACGCCAGGCTCTGGCCATCGCTGCCCGCCCCAGCGTCGAGAGCACCGGGGGCGCTGCCGAGCCCAACGGCCGCTCACATCGTACAGCGCTGCCGGCTCAGGGCGGTCGGCGGCACAGCACGACGAGGGGACACGCAGCCGGAGCGGGAAGGATGGGGAGGGGGGGAGGCGCTCGCAGCCAGCTCTTGCTCCTGCCCCCGCCGGCGCCCGGGAACCGCTACCAGCACCATCCGCTCCCCACGCCGCCCGCCCTCCGAATGGCACCGCGCAGCCCCAGCGCCCGGCCGCGACGGGCAGGGGCGGTGGGCGCGCGAGCCCATTGGGCGCCAGCGCGGCACCAGCGCGGGTCCCATTGGTCGGGGGCCCTGTCGCTCGTCGCTCTCAGCCAATGGGAGCGGGCAGCGCGGCGGGGGTGTGGCGGTTGGCGGAGAGGCGGGCCGGGGGAAGTGGGATGTGGCGGCGGCGGCGGCAGGGGCGGGCTCGGGCTCGTTCTCGCTGGGATGCGGAGCCCGTTGGGGGAGCGGCGGGAGAGCAGCCCTGGTGGGCGCCGGGTGAGGTGCCGGGATGAGCTTCTCAGTTCAAAGCGGACTTTACGGGATGCCGACTTAACACTGACTGAGGAGAGGCAGTGCTCCGTACCAAGTCTGGCGCTGTCCCTGTTCCCAGGGGACTGTCGGCCTCCTCACGCTTACTCCGCTCCCATGCGGGGAAGGCTCAGAAACAGCCAGAATTTCTCGCAACGAATTCTGTTCATGTCCATCAAACCTTGACCGTATTTCTACTTTCGTTAAGAAATCAGGATGTTCTTCAAAGTTTAAATAAGTGTGGTTTCATCATTTCCTATAAGTGTATATAGAATATGACTCTGTTTTTCCTAATATGCGTCCAAAAACACTTCTCGGAGAACATCAAGAGGAAAAGAAAAAGATTTACGGTGATATTTTTTAAAAGTGCTTTTGTTCTAGCAAAAAGAGCTGCCATTAGATGAATTCATAACCTGAAACGATGAGAAACAAATTGAGGGTTAGGATGAGTAGCTTAATAGCTAAGAAAATAAATGGCTGTGAGATCAGAAAGATAAGTTGAGCTGAGTCCATCAAGAAAACAGTGCTTATTTTGGACCTGATGCAAATAGGATGCTAATGGAGGAGAAGGGAAAATGCAGGGAGTCTTGCTATGTGGAGGAAGTCAGCTCAATGGTGGCCTCTCAGATTCAAACATTAGGAGAATAAAAAGGACATGGAATATACATAGAAGTAGAATGTTTAACAAGATACCCTCTCTTATTTTAGATACTGCCTACCAATCAGGAATCATTAAGTGTCACAGAATTAACTATATCCCTTGTACCATTTTTTGATTATACAACAAACACTAATTTTTATTTTGCATGCTTCAGATGATTGCACTTCTATACCTCCAAAGCTGTCCATAGCTATCCTTGTCCCTTGGTAGCACAGGAATCAGTCGATAGTCCCAATGAGAAACCGTATTCTCGGAAAATGCTCCTATTCATGGGCTGTTAGCAAGACTTTGTTTGCACTGGCACCATGTGACGCAGTGACCGTGGTTATGTTACAGAAAGAGTTGGAATAATACGCCGCACATCCACGTGAACGTGCTCAGCCAACAAAGCCACTCCTATAAATTCATTTTAACAAAAATCAGCAACCATGTATTTTTCCACAAGTCCGGTCTTTTTGTTTTCTGCTAGCATGAGCCAAATGTCTTTGTAAAACTGGGCTGTAGAGACTTTTTCCCCCAAGGATTTTGCACTTAATCACAGCTATGAAGTCCATCCAGTTTATTTTTTTTTTCTGCTTCACTGCACTGGGCTTAAAATGACTGGAAAGCATTCACCTGTAGTAGCCATCTGCCAAACAGTAATATCAGCAGCATTTTAAGCAGTAAGCACGTTTTCCTACATCTGTACCTCTGTCAGATGACATTGCTGATACAGTTATATCTTACAGACCAAAAATCATCTGGTGCCAGCTGAGAAATAAAGTGCACCTTTGACTAACAATAGCTGACAAATTCCAGCTATTGCCAAGGCTGAGGGTTATGTCAGACTAAAATAAGGATGAACTAATGTAACTCTTGAATTTGTCTGTTTAAATACTATTTTACAATGGCTAAATTTTACAATTTCCATGTTCTTGCGCATGGAACAAGCAAGGTACTTGGATAAGGAGAATAGATGTGTAAAGACAAGGTAAATGTCTGACAAAGAAAGTCCCACCAGCCCCAAAACAAGAACACCCACACACACCCCACAGGGCATGTTAGAGTGAAATATCATAGCATGTCTTCCTTCCCAAACAAGCTGAGGACCATGCCACAGCCTCACAGTCCAAACTGAATCACCACTTCACTTGCCTTCACAGCAGCCAGAGAAGAAAAGATCCACTGGGGCTGCTTCCAGCCAAACTGTTACCAGGCACATGAACAGCTGTACTGGAAGACTTTGCTCCCCAAAAGTTATCTCCATCCTAATTCCTTCTAAACTAGAGTTAGCATACATGTTACAGCACCATGCCATGTGCCTAGGGAAAAGTGATTTCAGAAAAGATGAAGAGAGTGTTCTTCTAGAAGAAAGTATTTTAAAGCAGGATACCAAGTGTTGAATTTTTCACTGTTTTTCATCTAGGTTCCAGAGTAGTTCCCTCAGGGAATACCACTGCTGTATAATACCAAGAAGATATTACAGGAAAAGTGAAGTAAAAACTGAGCTCCTGTCAGAATTTTCATATCTTTAAAAAACCCATGATTGCCTTAAATACCCTTTTCAACTTTCCAAAAGCCACGTTAAAGGCATTTTTTGCTTCTCTTTACCACTTTAAGGAGCTACCTTGCCAGCTGGCATGTGCTTAAGGGAGTTTATACTGGAGGTAACAGGTATTTCTGAATCTTAAATCCTCCTGGGAGACAAGGAGATCCTTAACACAGCTTCTGGGAGAGGCATCCTGAGAGCAGTGGAAATTATACATCACAGCAAGAGCACAACAGCAAGGGAGTGAACTCTAGGAGCAGGGTAGTGACAGACAAGAGTGAAACAAAATTACATCTCTCCATCTCTCCTACTATTATTGATTGATAATGGGTTCATGTCTTGAGGTCAGAAACAGATTTACATGGGTGCCATGAGCCATGGAAACTGAGAAGTTTTAAGCAGTCATTAGACACTATGCAATCCTAATCCCTATTTTGTTCCTACTTGAAGGTTTTAGAGAGGGCAAACTCTTCAAATCTGGACATAACTTTTGTTTCTATGCCCTTACCAGGGCATAAGACCATCAGTACTCTGCTCCCAGTGTATCTACCTGCTTGTTTCATCATTTTTATGTCTCTCTTATCTCCCTCTATGTTTTCTTTGCTGCCCTTTCCCCATTCCACTTGTAATCAAGTCCTTTGTGAATGTCTTTGGGATATTCACACAACACCTAAAACAGCAATGAGAAAGGGTGCATTTGTCTTCATGTATGTTCAGGTCCATTCCCTGTGTTTCTCTTATTTGCAATGAATATACAGTTGGGAATATTACATTTGGGAAGAGAGAAATAATAAGAAAAATTACTTATATCCCAGTAACATTCTGAAAGAGATGATGACCAGAAAGCATTATCTGTGGCCAAAAACTAGAACAACCCCTAATGGCCCAAACTGCAGCTCTCAAATGACAAAACTGAGGCTAAAACAGGCTTGCCTCTGTGGCCGTGGGACATCTCTAGGCAGGAATGGGAGCATCACCTGTAGTAAGGGCCCCCATGTGAAATGTAACTCCTATCTGGAGCTGAGTAACTCTGCTGAAGCAGCAGAGGCCCATTTTCCCAGAAAATATCTGTCTCAAGCTGTGGAGATGTTGGTTTCATTTTTGGCCTGTTTTGCCTTCAAACAAAGTTCTAGCCAGAATGAGACAGTAACGGGGAAAAATATATATGGAATTGTTTTTACTACAAGGATTTTTGACAGACAGACACTGCCTTCATCAACCACACTCCATCTTCTCACTGCTCCCAAATGTTCAGTGGCACAGATATGATCTCCTCAGATCAGCCAAGCACTCTCTATCCCCAAGTCTCTTGGGAATTACCTTGCATTTGAGCCCTTGAATTCTCCAGGGCTGCTGATACAACATCATTATCCCCACTGCTGGCTTTGTTGGTATGAGCTGGGGATGAGACTTACAAATCATGATCGCTCCCAAGTCTCTACATGCTCAAGTTATCTTCCAACAACCAAAGGAGACCCACTACTGAGGACTTACCTTAACACTTTTGATCATCCAATTTATGGTCAAGCATCTGGTCAAGTGTTGCGTTTCCTTTTCTCATGCCTTTTTTTCCTGGATATGGGAAATATGCATTAAGTAAAATGCTGTTAGACCTATGGTCCAACAGTATTTATACTAGGTCAAATTTGGTATTTATGAATACTCACAAACTTCAGAAAATTTCAGAATTAAGTTTACAGTCAAATTTCAGCCAGAAGGTATTATAGTACTTTCTTTTTAGTCAAATGCTATTATTCACATTATTTCGTTCAGTGCAAAGCATTGTCACTAGCAGTGAGGACTGCATAATGAACAAGCCAGGAAACTACAGGATAAGAGCCAGCTGTAAGATTTTCCCTTAAGAAAATTGAATACCATTTTGTATAATTGTCTTTTTTTTTTTTTTTCCTATCTGTCAGAAGTCTTTTTGTGATACTGAATAACTCACTTAAACCAGAACCTGCCCATTAACATTAAGTTTGTTATAACAAAGTCTTATCTCATCTGGAATCAGACCTACTACTACATTCTCTTCTCTTCAGGAAAATAGGCCAACCACTTTGGACTTTTGAATTATGTATTCCTTAGGCATCTGCTTTAACATAAAGGCAAACATTTAACACACAGCTAATATCACCAAACCTCCCTTCCAGCTCTGCATTTAGTCTGAAGTTTTTCTTTCTGTTCTTTGGTACAGCTAACTCTGTTCAAGGCTTTCCTTTACTGGCAAGTTAACCATGTCAGACCATGTCCCATGGGAAGCTGAGTTTCCTGCAGACAGCAATCCTGCCCTACATTTCTATTCTGAGTTTTGTTGCTTGACTCAACCACCATCTTCATTTCCCTTCCCCTGCTCATAATTTGTGAAAAAAGTCTG
Source organism: Ammospiza caudacuta (assembly GCF_027887145.1). Lineage (NCBI taxonomy): Eukaryota > Metazoa > Chordata > Aves > Passeriformes > Passerellidae > Ammospiza > Ammospiza caudacuta. The sequence goes on along the minus strand of NC_080593.1, from coordinate 26,484,082 downwards.
ATTTGCACAGCTGGAGCTAAGCCCAGGTTCTTCAAATGAGGAGCTGAGGGATCTTGCAGGTTTATTTTCCCTCTTTTCCATTTTTAGGCATTTGGTATGAGGACACTTTTGGACAAGTATGGGTGGTTGCTATTCTCCAAAGTGAAACTGATTGAAACACAGGTAAAATGGCTGGTATTCTGATAACCTGCCATGTTAAATGTAATGGACACTTCTAGCAGTTCTTTACTATAATTTCTCTTACCACTCCCCCATCTAAAAGATATCAATAATAATAGCAAAATAATGCAACACTTCATGTTGACATAACAAAAGTGATTATTCCTTAAAATAGCTTCATACCACATCATATAACCATCTGTGAGGGGAAAAAATGTTTTCAGAGTACTTAGGTAGTGTCTATTATGCACAGCAGTAGTATTTTTAATGGAAAAGGTAGAAAGAGTAAGCAAATGCCAGTAGCAATTTCAATATAATGATATTGTTATATCTGTTATCATTCACACCAATATAATAAAAGAAAGGAGAAGCACCATTTCATGTGAGCAGTTATCTTGCTAAGGATATTAGGAAAGCACAAATGTACTTATAGTACTTTGATTTATATTATATCAAACTTTTTAAATGAGCAGCATCCCCTAACGAGGTAGATTTGAAGCCATTGTGAGCCGTTAAAACAGTAATAAGTGTCTGATAGTAGAGTCCCTGATATCTTTCTATTAAGATTTCTTGATTTGGTCTGTATCTGGTTTTGTGTTGTTTATTTTGAACTGCATTAATCATGAATGCCCCTCCCACACCAGTGTCCTAGCTGTCAGATTAGTGCTGGTGTTAATAAAGGTGCATTTTGACAACACTGGTTTAAAAGGCAAATCTGAGAGTTAGGGAACTTCAACCTTCATTTCAGAGAGTCCTTTTCTGGGTTGCTTCTACCCCTCTAGTTATCCTTCTTCACCGTTCCTGACAAATAAAGCCTTGTTCACCACGACCTTTCTTTCTAGGCACAACAAACAGGACTCAATTTTATTTGGAACTTATCATCACTGTTCCTTTACCAGCCAAATGGGATGCTGTTGAGTGACATGGTGGACTCCACTGGTAGGTAAACACGCTATGAATTTTCAAAGCAGGAGAATATTCTCTTTTAAAATAGATTTTGCTGTGCCTGATAAAAATAATAACAATAAAATGCATTAGAGAGACGCATTTAAAGAATTTTAGGGCATGCTACTCCTATAAGCAAAGCATTCTTTGTAAGAATGTTCCGTTCTGTGCATACAACAGGCTGTGGGACTGGAGCAGAGGCACAGCCCTGAGTCAAAATACTGGAAATAATTATCATTTCCAAGTAGGTAATATACTCACCTGTAGAAACAAATATTTATTTGTAAATGTGGTTTGTGGTGTGACAGCTATAAAACAGGCTTTAGGAGTTTGCCTAATGCTAATTTATAATACATTATGCTAAATACAATAAAAGTGCATTTACATGACAGTAAGCAACAAACCTGTAAATGCAAGGAAGTGTGCAGTTAGCTTAAAAGTGTTCAGTTGAGGTGGCAGAGAATTTAAGTGAAATATATGATGGATTTCTGTTTTAATTGCACGTTTCCTTGGATTTCTGAGTCCATGTCAACAGCTTTAATTGCATTTTAAAGCAAGTTTGGGGATGTGAATCTTTTACATCCCAAAGTAAAATATAATGCAAAACTTCAGCATCATTAAAAGAGAAAAGAAAGAAAGGGAGCTGCTAGTAGGCCCTCAGCAGCTGGAATAATCTCCCACGGGGAGAGGTGGAAACCTTATTCCATGAGTCATTTAATACCAAATAAACAAAGCACTGGAGAATAAATTGTAAGGCATGATTTTTTTTTATTGTTCATTGACAGAGCGAGGGCTATTAGACTCCATGGAGCTTTTCCTTTTAAACAATTCTTTAGTAATAGAAAGTGTGGACAATGTTAGAGATACAGTTTATTTCTCATTGTCGCTTTGGCCCTTACTGTCCCTGTAATAAAGGCACGAGTAACTTTAGCCCCTGCACACTATGAAGTATGCAAGATCAGGTCCTCAAGGGCTGCTGAAATTCAGGATCCTCTTAGGCAGTGGCCCTCACTTGAACTAGTTCCATAGTGGCTTAATTATAGTTCCATAAAAGGTTTTGCGCACCCAACTATCCCAGCTCCTGCCATTAAATGCTTTGCTTTAGTGACAACGCTCTGAGGAAGGCAGCTGAGTAAGCTGTGTATGTGGCATGGCGTGATCTCGGTCCCCAGTGGAATCCAGGACAGATAGAAGGCAACAAATAACCCCCTTGCATTGCACAGAGCCTGTGTGTAATCAAACATAATTATGGAATCACTACCAGTCAGAGCTGTTACAGTCTTGCCTGTAATCAAGAACAACATTATTGCAACATTTATTACTCTCAAAAGTACTCTGAGATTTATGGGTCCTTGGAAAGAAAAGCATTGTTTGGCAAATCTACCCATAAGCATTATTTGGCCATAAAGAGAGTTCTTTCTCTGAGAGATCAGAGCAGTTCCAATGAAGCACATCTACTGGATAATTTCTTCAGATTCTTTTTAGCCCTGAATGAAACAAAGCACACACGTTACTTGAAGAAATTCAAACTTCTACATGCCAGCCAAGTAGATGTAGCCAGGCATTATTTCCATGATGCTTGAGATACAATGTAACCACTGCTGGTGGAGAGAGAGCCTTCCAATAAACAGTGGGAATCAGTGCCATCATGCAGAAACCAAACTCTTTGATGTTATTGCTCAGTTATTATACACCCCTGATGAAAGGTCTCAAGGGGAAGACCTTCCCCTATTGTACTGAGTTATGGCTTAGGCTCTACCAATAAACAGGAATGTTAAACAGAAAATGTTTTTGGAAAAATGGTGATATGTGACATAACTCATAAGGAGTCTAGAAAAAGGGAGTAATAAGTACAGTTGATCATGCAAGGGTAGAAGAAGCAGTATCTTTTAATTTTGGAAAGAAAAGCAAAAAAGAATAATTTTTTGGTGACTTCTTAGCCCACAAGGAGACAGAAGAAAGCTGTATATTCACAAGTGGATGTTGGTGGGAAAGCAATGGTGAAGAAAAAACTTGTTACCTTGAAAATGTTACCTCAGAAGGCTTTGAAACCATTAATAAAACCACCTCAAAGCTCCCCAAGGAAACCGTGTGTTCTTCTCCAAGTTGCAAAGGTGATCTGTAGAGTTGATCTGGAGGGCACAGGAGCTGATGCAGACACCTCCCCATACCAAGCCTCTGAGGTTAGGAGTCAGCTCCTCTGTTTGTGTGTGTGGTGACAGTTCTGCCAAATACTTTTCAGATACAGCAGCTTTATCAGTGAGAAGGATCTGGGCTGCCCTGCAAAGATAATCCTCCCAGTGGTGTGTCAGCCTCAAAGAAGGGTGTGATTATCATTCCAAAGGAGTGCAATGTGAACCTGTGCCTCCCATTCAGCCAAGTGAAGGCTAGATCAAGGAGGCTTCTGCTCTTTGCTCACTCTTTCTTTTGTTTCTTCTCTTTATTTCCTTTTTTTTTTTTCTTCCAGCAAACAATTTATGTTCATATTAACTTCTTTTATCATGTACATTTAAGATGTCCTAAGAGTGAGCCGATGTCCTAAGGCACAGTGGTGCTTAGAAATGGATCTCCTGCTAGACCATCAGCAGAGTACTAGGTGGATGAGTTTCTCATCTTGGGATGCCTGGAAATTTGCTGGCTCTGATTAGCATTTTACAAAGATAGGAGATAGGATTTCTCTGCAAACCATCTGGTGGAGTCTTTCAGGGTACCTTCAGCTCTCCTAGGCCTGCTGTTTCAACATTTTGCTACCAGCTCTGGCCTGGAACACACAAAGCTCCTGATGTAAGGGTGACTCACCCCTTTGAGTGAACAGTTCTTAGAGATGGATGCTGTCTTTTCTGTCACTTCAAGAAAAAGGTCTTCATACAGTGAATCAGGTGTCTGATCTCCCAGGTCTCCTGAACTCATGCATGTTTGTTGTTGGTTTGTTTGTTTTCCACAGGAAGGACAAGAAAATCAAACAGCAGATGGGAGAATGGCCATCCTCTAACCATATTGAGTGGTGCTATTCATGGGTCATAACCCAAAACCAAATTGTTTGTGTTTGTCTGCATTCTTGTTCTGATCTTGCAGCAATGATTGAGTTCAGCCTGAAATTTAATGCACAAAAAATACAGAAAAGTAAGGCTGACAAAACTCAAGATTAAACAAATGCATGACAACAGCAAGTGAGTTTGATCTTTAAAACCAGAAAATTTTCTGTACCAAACTGCCTTTCCTCAGTGCAGTCTGCATAAAGGAAGGAGCAGAAGCAGCTGCAACCACCCCAGCTTCAGAGATGGAGCTCCCAGTAGTCAGTCTGTAAGAAAACACCTGGCAGGCCTTAACGAACATTATTTTCTAGAATGTTCCCAGAGCTCTGTTGGCAGGGAAATATTCATGACTTGTAAGGGAGAACATAAAGAGGCAGTTCTCCGTGGTTTGACTTATAAAAGCTTTCCTTACGGGCAGAATTAATTATATATCATAAAGATCTGTTATATATTCTGTTTATACAATTATAAAGCATTATGGTTAATTAGTTGTGGTACAGACTCCTGAAGCAGAATCTGGTTAGAGAATAAACAAAACGCTCAGTCAGCTGTGACCGTGGTTAGCAACTCACACTTTCATATCAGCTTTCACACTTAACTCTCTTGAAATGATTTATAAGTTATGCAACCCAGTGGGCTTGACCTTTGTGTATTTGGTAATTTTTTGGTTTATATAAAATTAGAATATGCTGATCAGAAATGGTCTGAGATTCAGACGTTTAAGAAATTAAATTCAAAATATTTGCCAACCAACTTTATTTCAACTATTTTCTTACCTGTTAGTTACTTGTGATGCTATTATGTCTGGCATTGTATATACACAGAAAATAAATACTTCTTCATCCCCTTATTCTGCCCTGATATGGACAATTCTGACTGGCAGCAATGGGAATCCCTATCTACATCACTATCCTAAAAATAGGGGTTAAATCTAGATTGTGAAAAGATATTGATAGAAGTGTTTGTTTGAAAACACACAAAGATTTGCTTTCAAGCTACATTTTTACAGTATTTCAATGCTATGATATGAGTTGACAATATTAATGTATCAAACCCAAACCATCTGACATTTTCAAACTTAGTTACTTTTTTGTCATCACATAATTTAGCACTGGGTCTTATTGTTGTGCATGTGCTAATACAGGTGTCTGGGCCAAGTGCTTTCTGAAATCTTATCAGTGTCATGTGAGTAGAGCTAAAAAATTAAGTTAGTATTATTTGTCATGTCATGGGATATTATACTTGTTACTGTGCATGCCCGAAAACCACTTTTTAAAACAAAAAACCCCTTGCAATATTTATAAGAGAAATTGAAAAAAAAAACCCTTAAGATGGGAGCAACAGAGGAACAGTATGTATTTAGTATAGTCTAGATATTTAGGCTGTTAAATGTAGCACACAGTATTTTTTAAAATCTACAAATAAATGAAAACAAGCACTGCCCACTGAAAATGCCACAGCCTGGTATCCATCCTGTTTCCTGAATGCATCATGAAAGTAGTGGGATTTGAGATAACTTTGAAGGAAGGCTTCACAGCCTTTTTTAAACTCTATTTTTTCTAGTTTTCTAGAAGAAAGCTTGAAATACATATATGAAAGAACTTGTGAGAGACAAAAGATGTAAGGGCAACTGAAAATGGCATTGTCGGCCTGGAACAACAAACTGCACAGTAAGATAAGAGATAAGATTACAGGTGAGTGCCCAATGGATACTCCTAACTTCTATTCAAGAAGGCACTGAAGGGAAATGAGTGCCAGGAAAGGATACAGAGAGAGGCTGATAAAATCAGAGAGAAAATTCAGGGGGGTTATCTTTACTTCAGTGTTTTAGGCTCAAGGGGAAATCCGGCATGGGTAATGAAAAGTGGAGAAGTTGCATTCTAGATATGACAGTTGCACTGACAAACTGGAAGAAATCACCTAGAAAAACCCACAAGTAGAATACTAAGAGGTAAAGAGAGAGCCTGATGAGGCATCTGTTGAAATTCAGGATGGACATCTCCCACAGCTGAAAGAAACATTAAGGAATTGGCAATAATTTGAAAAATAAGACGGAAAAAGAAAAAAAATAACCCTTTCCATCTCTTCAATGGTAAGTCAAGAGAGGACAATATTTCTGAGTGCCAGTATGAGCAATAACATCACAGGCTGTGGAGGTGGAAGGAGTCCTGAGATTTGATCACATCACTGATTGTGACCTCAAAAGATCTGAGTGGGGCATAAGCTGCTGAAATTAAAGACAACCTGGGAAAAGGTGAAGTTGTCAGAAAGCCATCTGGGGTCATAGTTACAGGTATTCTTAGTTGCATTATTTTACTTTAAAACTTATAGACAGGAGGAAAATTCAGTAGAAATATGAGAGGAAAATTAGTTCAAATGTAGGATTCAGTAAAATATGGAGACAGTATGTATACTGGGATATTTCTGAAGAGTTACAGCAAACAAGGGAAGAAACCCTACAAATAGAAATTACAGGATTACTGGTAAAGAAGGAGGGGTAAAATGAAAATCTGATAAGAATTGCCAGGAAAAGGGGTTGGGAATAGAGAAGAAAGTGGGAGAGTGAATGAAAGGAGAAAGAGCATGGTTTTGCTAATTAGATCTTCTCTTGAAAAAGAAAGAACTGATAACGCATGAGAGGAGGTAGAGGTGTGTGAAGCTGATTTCAGGAAAGCATTTTTTAAATTAGATGTTTGTATTTATAAATTAAACATACTTTCAGGTTTTAAACATGGAGAAGTTATTACATCATTTGAATCAATATGACAGATATGTACAAATTTCTTGTGTAATTTGCATCAATGTGACAGATATGTAAAAATTTTAAAACTGTTTCCAGTCTCATGTCCAAAGTGTAAATAAGACTCAGATCCTTGTACAGTGACAAAAAATTCAAATATAATCTTGAATTTGTGTAGGAACTGATTACTTTTCAAGCAACTTTCAGAGAGCTAGTTTTTGTATTCTGCCACTCAGGAAATACATATCTCTGTAGATTAAAACAAGATGACATTTTCAAAATTCTTGCTCCCTGTCAATAGTAATAATTGAATTTACACAAAGAGATTTTGAAAATAAAATCAGAAATCCTATTCCTGTGCTTTATGCAAGTGGAAGCCCACTTTTGCTGTTAGTGTTTTGCCAACTCCCAGGCATTTATTTCCCCATTCCCTCAATAGTCCTGTGGATAAACAGCCCATAACTGCTATGTTAATGTCATTATCTCCTTACAATTCTTACATTACTATAATTTAAGCTTCATGCTGCCTAATTTTAGCAGTGACATGATCAAACACATAGAGTTTGGAAGATTTAGAAGCTTGCCTTATCTATCCAATAGTCTGAAAATCTGGAACATATCATCCTGTGGAAGTTTAAGTTCCCAGATAAATCAGCTTTCCTTCTCTCAAGCAGCAAGCTTTCCAAGGAAGAATTCTTGCTCACAATTTTCCCTCAAACAGTTCATTACATTTCCATTTCTTTATTTAGTTGCCATATATACAAGCTAGCCATGCTAAACAACACTAAAAATATCCCACTTTATTATATGCAAATAAGGAATGTTAATTGGCATCAGTGTCATAGAAACACTCAAGAACATAAATAGCTGTACAGGAGGGACTTTGCCACCATGTAAAAGTAACTATAAAGTTTATGAGAGCAAAGATCCCAAGGGCTGAGCTTTTGCAATAGTAATGTGTTTAGAAAGGGTAATACATACATGGGTGGGGTCACTTTGGTCCTTTGATGCAGGCATTGGATTCCATGCATGGAATGGACATTGCTGTGACATCTGAGCACCACACTAATACACACCTCTCACTTGTAAGTGTTTGCTTTAGGCAGGTAGGCTTTTACCATTTGTGCATTGGCTTTGAGCGTGCCCACAGTGCAGCACCATCTCTCTGAGGACGGCTTAGTGTTTGGAAAATCCCTGCTTTGCCCAGAGCCAGCAGAGCCCTTGGCAGCCCAGCTCTATCCCCCAGCTTGCGTGGGCTCCGGAGCCTCTGGCACGCAACTTGGCAGCCACAGAAGCAAAAATAACTGTGCTTCCCTCCCACCGCCTTTCCACCCCAGTGCAGGGGGAAGGAAAGGATATTTAGTGCTGAAACTACAGAGAGTTCAGGTAATAATAGCATTTTAGGAATAAATTATGAAGATATGCATATTTCAGGCAGTTCCAACCTGCCCCTAAATTACAGCCTGTAGTGCATCACTCCCCTACACACTTGGTAGAAAAGTACTGGGCTGAGCCTACATAAAACTAAAATTTAACATGTTCAAAAGCAGCATAAATTAAAAGTACAGAAAAAGCTGTTGTAAGACATTTAGGTTTATCTTGAAACCACCATTTTCTTTCAAGATGTGTAGCATACTCACAAGCATGCAGCAGCAGCTCCAAAAAAACATCATCCTCCAACATTCCAGTGTTTATGGGTGTGCCTTAATTAAAAGTATTCTGCCAAAGAAGGAAACCTGACCCTTTAGGAGAAAAATATTGATTATATAAGGACACTATTACAAATTCATACAGATTCAGAAGAGAAAAGAACTTGCTTATTGTATCTACAAGACAGGCTTTTAAGAAAAAAAAAAGGTGGTAGATGTGCCAAATTTTGTTATGTATCAGCATATATGTCTTTGGAAAGAGAAATCTTGATTTCAATCTACTGCTGTCCTATAAATAAAAATAATGTTACTTCAAATGTCTGGTGTAGTCCATTTGAGAAACAAACATCTACAAGAAATTAATTGGATAATGAGAGTCAGAATTATGGGTTAATTTTTGTACCCACGTATCTTATTTTCTTCATGAGTTACTGTGTGACATACATAGAGAAAATGTGTGGCTATTCACACCAATGCAACATGCCAATGGACTTTCTATGAGATGCTTTTTCATATTTTCCCAAATCAGTCCTAAATGGTTCAAACTATATATGATTTCTTAGAAGATGTCTATTTATAGTGGTACTGGTATGTTTACTCTGGAAAGACAAGGAAGTCCCAAGGAAGTCCCACAAGGGCAATTCTGCCCTTTTGAAGGTTTATTTTTGAGTATACTTATTGCTGATAGTATATACTCTATAGTTGTCCCACTGCCTTTTTTTCTTTTTTTTTTCTGAACAGGTATTTCCTGTCTCTCAAACAGTATATTGAGATTATTTTGCACATTTTGTGCAAGACAAATACTGCTCAACACACAGTGGGCTGGCATGGATTATTCCCATTAATGGGAACACAGTGTTTGCTGTATCTTAAAGTCATCTCTCTCTTCATTGGTCTTTTTACAATCACACCGACAGGATCAGAGAGAGCTTTATCATGGTCCCTTCCTTGCCTTGGAAAAAATCCTTCAAAGGTCCACCCACCTGGCCTCACTCCTATACTACCTGTCCTGGAACAATATTTCAGTCTTGAAATAAAACACTTTGCATGCAATTATTTGCTTAAAACGTTCATGACATATGCGGGTTGGCACACGTGGATCCACAGCTGCAAGACAAGGTTAGACCTCACTGCACAGAAACCATCAAGGCTGATTTCAGAGGAGTGTTGCAAGAGGCAAAAGTTTGCTTTTCCAATGTAGGAAAATCAGAACAAAATTAATCTTTGCCATGGAGCATACTCCATAAATACTTGTTAATATTGAGATGGCCTTTTTCTAATTATTTTCTTGATGAAGCTTTGTCTCCTTTTCACAATTAACTCTCAAATAAGTTGGATACATCATAAATACAGAATCTACACATTGTAAGTGAAAAGATTATTTATGATACTACCTGAATAACACTTCAGTGGAACTGCAGTATCAACCTGCTCCATGGATTTTGGGAAATACATTGCTGACATGAAATTCAAGCACAGCAGAGCCCTTTGCACACCTCAAGTGCTGTGGTCCAGGTCACGGCTCCACCACCACTGCCCAGCGTTCCTGGAGGACAAGCACAGGGAGCGATGCCTGGGCTGCTCTCTCCGTGCTGAAGGACAGGGTTCCCCCTCACCAGCTAAAGAATGGTCTGGGCTGAAATGTAGGGACACACCACAATAGGAAGGGCCGTGTCTGGAAAGAGTAGGGAATCAGAAAGTATTCTTCCAAGCAGCACAGCTTACCCAGCTGATTCCTTTTGCAATGGAAATGAATCTAAAAATTCTTTCTTACCTCTCTGGCAGCAGCCTTTACCCTGATAAGAGCAGCTGCATGTCATCTTTTATCAAGAGAGTGGTTGCTAGCCAGAAGACCTGTGTTGCTTCTTTCTGGTTTTAACTTTTAATTTTCACCTGCAGTGGAGAGATAAAACAAATTCCAGTTTAGCTTGACAATCCTGCCTGCACAGGTGTGCTGTAAGAATACCACTGTGGTGTTCAGCTGGGTAAATGTTTTAGATGACTACAGTAATTATCAAAAGTACTGGGTTTAGTTTTCCCCCACTTTAATCTGCATCAGATTTGCCAAATAGTTTCAGCTGGCTTTTTTACCTAGATAAATAAAGCTGGAGGAGGAAACAAAAGGATTTTTGCTTCCTTTGATACAATACTTGGCACTTGAATAATGCAGAACCTGGGAGATGTATGGCCAAGACCTTCTTTCTTCTTCATGAGATTATTTGAATTGAACTTTTTAATTTCCTAAATTAGTCCTTTAATTACCATGTTATATTCCTTCCTGAGATGAGGTCCCCAATCCCTGTTCCTGATACTGGTGTGTTTTGTGCATGTGAGTGAACATCAGGTTGGAGCAGCACCTCTAAGGGCAGGGCACAGGACAGGGGAGGAGCAGCTCAGGGTCACCACCCTGAAGGTGTCCGGCTGCACACTCCTCTGCCCTCCTCAGACTGGGAAGGGAGGCAAGAGCCAGTGACTCTCCTTCTGTGCCATCATTCTTTCCATCCATTTGGCAGTGGGAAAAAAAAATTATGAGGACCAGAAGTAAAGAGTTTGTGTCTTAGGGATGGGCTCTGACTGACCTAATATTTATTATGCATTTTACATAGAGGGAGGATTAGTTATATTAGAGGAAGAGTTATAGCAGGAGAGACTGAGTGAGATTCAGCTCCAAAGATCCTGGTCCTCGAGGCTGAAGGATCCCTCCAAATTTAACCCAGTTTCTCACATCTTAGTGAGTGAAGCAGCATAACCATGCAGGTGTTCAGCGGGGGGTACCCCCACTTCCAAATTTCTGTGATCTGAGTGCTTTGATTCCTCTTGTTCTAGTTACTTCTGAATAAAAGAAGCCATTTCCTGTCAAAAGTAACAACTTATCTGAACTGGGACTTCTGCAGTTTTTCTGTTCCTCATAAAAAAAAAAAAAAAATATTTGGGGTCAGTCTAAACAAAATGCCCTCTAATTAAGAGTCATTAATTTGCACTCTGGGGTTAGTACAGAAGAAACCCTAGGATACAAAAGTATGCCTAGATGATTTCTCTCTGTGTTAGTACCAGCTGTGTCAGTCAAGTTAGGCCATCTGTAACATCCTTGTAACCTACAATTTCTAAATTCCCATCCAGCTACACCTATGCCACTCCTTTGTTTCCAGTAGCATTAAATGGGATTAAGTGAAGGAGGAATTAAGCTTCCAAAGTTAATTAAAACATTGTTGATGATGACCAGGAAGGCATACTTTGCAGCTGTAGGTGGAGAGATGTAAGTGCTCAACCTGGGGCACTTGTGCCCTGGCTTTAAAGCTCTTGATCTATGAAAGAAAAATGCCTCTGGTTTCTCGTGGCAGTGTGAGCTAACACAGAGTGAAGTGGAGCTGCTTCAGCCTCTCCCACAGGCTCCCATCCTCTCTTTCCTCTGGAGGCTCCATCTCCTCAGTCTGGTGCTGTTACATCTTTAATAAGATCAATAATCTTTCTCGACTTCAGCAGCTTCATGAATTCTGATTAAGCTCCAGGACAGCAGCCGTGTATTAAGAAAAATAGGCGAGAAGAAGACTTTAGTGTCTCAGTCCATGAAGCATGATAGTTTCTTCTTTAGGCAAACTGATATTGATTTGATTTGGGGTTTTCTCTGTAAATAAAGTGCTAGCACACAGTGCACTCAGTGTTCGACTCCTCTTCCCTGCAGACCAATTCTTTCTGTGGAAGACTTACGTTAATTGTTCCATGACTACTAATGTGTTTAATTAAGGCTCACGTGTTCAAGTCTTTGGTGAGAAAATTAGGCATGCTTACAAGAATTAATATAGTAAGAAATCACAAAGGTGCAATCAGGAACAAAAAATGGGAATGGTCTCTAGCACTGCCTTTCAACAAAGCACCGGTGTGTGAGATTCTGCACGTCATTAAAATTCAATTAAGTATTTGGGGGGAAAAAAAGCCTGGCACTGACAGGATACATCATCTGACCACAGGAAGCTGTGCTGACAAAAATTCATAAAGTGGAAATTGGAAACCCATACTCTGAAGCTTTCCTGGATTAACAGTTTAATGTCCAACTATGTAATATATAATTTATGAGAATTCTCTAATGTGATCTAGCCTTGCATATTTTGCAATTTATTATTCTTATTTAGGAAGGAGTGGAGACAAAATGAGTATTTCTGATTTCTGGAGCCATTTTTAATAATTTTTCATATATACATCTTGTGGTAATTTTCCAAAGACTGACTTTGCAAACCCCAGTTTTCAGTTCTCACTTGTGGGTTCATTTCAACTTGACTCGTGGCCACTGTTTTCCTTTTGAAAATGGAATTTTTCAGGGAATTAGACATCTGGGGCAGGGAATGATGCAATTACGAGAAACACAGATAGAAGTATATTGTTGCTTCACTGTTTTTTATGGAAGTGTCATTCTGGAATGATTCTTATTGTCAACTTTTGAGACTTTCTGTAGCCAGAAACAGCCACAAATCCTCTTTCCATATGCTGAATTACTTGTTTTCTATAGTCTTTTATACACTTTGTGTTCCAAAAGTGGATCTTTTTATTGCTTATGGTCCTTCTGTGGCTACAGTAGTGCCTAAGCATCTTGGTTTAACAACTTTATGGCTCTTGTGTATTTAAATGCTTTCATTTCTGCTACTTTTTCTGAAATACATTCTGTGAAAGAACATTCTTTGTAAATCCCATTTTTGTTTTTTAATATCTACTCCTAGTTGTAAGTGTCCACTCCACTAGGAGCCTTGAGAGATACAACACATGCCAAAAATACCATATTTGGGAGTAAACTTACAGTGGAAAAAGAATAAAAAAATCATTAACGTGCTTTATTTGGGAAGGAATCTTAAAAGTGCCTTTTAATAAAAAGACAGAGAGGAGAGTGGCCAGAGAGTATTAAAATATTGACTAGGCTAGCAGGCAGTATCTTACTGCTTAAAAAAATATGCAGGAATGCAAGGAGAAGGAGCAGTTGGTGAGCCCATGGAAAAGGTGACCATGTCCTTCAGAGCTGTTGCCTCTGCAGCTAGATTGGAAAGCAGATATCCACAGCCTTGGGGAATAGCTTGTGGCAGGATAAATATTCCACAAAGATGAGGCTAGGGGAAATTGAATTCAGAAATAGGGAAACTAAAAGTAAATGGAAAAGAACCCGATAAGGAAAAGTCAAAGAATAATCAGTGTGTGGAGACTAATAGAGGTTTTTTCTTCCAAGTTATTTCAATCAAGAGGCAAAACTTCCTCCACTAATTTCTATTTACATTTTAAAGTAGTTACTCAAGGTATCTAGAAGAGGATTAAGCTGCTTCTGGTTGGTTCAAAGGTGACATAGAAGGGTATTAAAAACAAGTTTGTTAAAAAAGTAAACTTCACCAAAGTTTGCTTTAAAGTTTTCCACACTGTTGCTCCAAGAACTGTCTGAGATTACTGGAACTGAGAAACAGAGGTAGTGGTGTGGGAAAGCTCAGTTTTAGGGTACTTATGTGTAGGATATTTTCATGCTTTCTATTTTTAATAATAATGATAACAACAATAACACTCCAGTTGGTTGTCTGGGTCTTTCATACAGCAAGAAGAAAAAAAATGTTTAGAAACTTGACTGTACAAGGCTGAGTGCTTACCCTCATTTAATGTGACATTATAAGAGAGTGACTGACTCTTGAGCTGGTGGTGTTCTCACAGATCCCACTACGACAAGTGGAAAGTTCCAGAAAAGTCTGGAACAACACCATGGACAAAGATCAGGATCTGGGTCTGACCAGCACACCATTAACTTCAGTGCACTCTCACTTGCAAGAACCTGGCTTATGGTGTTTGAGTACAACATTGCTTTTTTCTCACCAACTCCTCATGCAAAGATAAAACAGCTTTGCCACTTATGCCAATGTGTAAAATAAAGGAAATTACCCTCTTTGTCCTTTAGAATGATTCCCACATTTCCAGCCCTCTCTGGCTCATGCTGCTTTACACATGCAACTGAGGATCCCAGTAACCATGGAGATTAGGGATCAATAATATAATACTATTTGTTTATAAATTATCCATAGCCCAAATATCTTTTGAAAAAGGGAAATAGGCAAGTGAGATCCAGGCAGCATGCTCAGCTTATTGTTATTTTCTAAAATCAAATGTGATTATACTTTCTGTGGGTGCCCACCTTCCCGTTAATAATGTTCTTTTCAAATTGTTCCATACAGTATGGATTAGGGGAGGTGACTGTTTACAGCAGAAGTACAAAGCCCCTCAATATAGAAGGCATATAAACAGGAGTCATATAAAGCTGCATATATCAATATAGAAGTCCAAAAAGTTACATCTGAAGGCCATATAGAGAAAATTGCTTCTTCTTTGGACCAAAACCCTTAGTAGGTACTACCAGGCTGTGTTACATCTCATGGTGTTTTTTGGGAAAAAGTTATAAAAAGCATATGTGTCATACACAAAGCACAATTCACATTCCTAATTATTTTTTCAGTTTAAAAATGCCCATCATAAAGCTCCCAAATGGTGGCAGTCATAATTAGGTTATCTCAGATAGTATCTCAGTGAAGAACCTGGAGGAGGTTTTAAAACTTTATAGTTGCTTTGCCTATTGGATAGCTAAGGTATTTTCCAACTAAATATTGTTTCTTCCTCCTTGCTTTTAAAGAAGCAACTAATCAGTTTACTGAGAATATTTTCCACTGGAAAGTCAATAATCATCAAAATCTAAACTCTTCACATGCTTTACTATTCTGGTAACTTTTAACTTGTAGGGCAAAGAGTAGCTTGTCATTAAAAATAACTCCAAATGTTTTGTTGTTTTGAAAATTACTTTGCCAAAAAATAATATTAAAAGTGGAAAAAACATGTCACATTATTTTACAGTTTTAAGTAATGTAAACCCAGCAGTGACATATTTTATGTTTCACTCCATGTTGAGTTTGCTTCCATTGTATTCGGAATAATAATTTTAAAAAATTGTCAAAAAATGCAACATTTGTCTCCACAACATTTACATTTGAATAAAAGGCAAAGTATAGAGAAAAAAGAGCAATAATTTGTTATAGTGTTTCATTATATCCAGGGAATGAAATAAGGTAGGAAACTAGAGAATATTCTTGAATAAAATTATTGTTATCTGATCTGCATTGAGAAGCTAAGAGGATAACTGATTTTACGACAAATCCCACTTTTGTAGCAATTACATAATTATTATGTAATTGCCATGATAAATCCCTGGTTTATGATTTCACAAGAACAACTTCAGCATCTCCTGAGCTCGAGTCTGAGCTTGCTGAGCTCTCACAGTGAAGTCCTAAGGTTTAGACAGAAGGGATGAGTACATGTCAGCATTTCAGCTTGGGACTTTGGCTCCAGGAAATTCCAACTTACCATGTTTCCATTTCAATCCCAAAGTCATCTCAGGGCAGGAAAGCTGGTTTCCCTTTGGGTGAAACTAAACCAGGATATGTGATGGGGAATCCAGAGGACATTCAGCCCGTGGGGCAAGAGCAACAGCAGTCTAAACTAGAAATATGTGTGAGAGTGGGTGTTAAGCCTTCAGCCTTGGGATTTTTACTCTATAGATCCATTCCCCTTGGGCAGCATTACTTGCTGACATGGCTAATGAGAAACATTACTACTCTAAATAATAACAAAGTGTCATCTTAAACTGACCTCTATTTAAGAGGATGGATAGAGCCCCAAATTTTCTGAAAACCTCCCATCCTCCAAAGGTGCAGCCCTCCTGCATGAATTTCAAAGCCAGCAATTCCATTACTTGCTGCTCCCACTGCATCCTTGCTCTGCAGGTTGAGGAACTGCCATTACACCCTGTCCACCCAGAGACACCCCCAGTGAGCAGCAGGTGGATGTGAAGCTTGCTCTGCTGCTGTCCAGGTGCCCAAAGGCATTGGTCCCGGTGGGATGGGACAATTGCCAAGCACCTCCAGCCCAGGAGTGGCACCTCCACCTCACCTGGAGATTGCTCTGGGCTGCCTGAGGCACTGAGGGAGCTGCAGGGCTGCTGTGGTGAACCCAAGCGTGCAGAACTTGTTTGCCCATGCCATCAGGCTTACTTCATCCTTCACTCCGAGCAACACCTGGAAACATTTGTTCTCTAATGGTATTTGGCTATAAACAGACTGTACTCAAATGATCTTACTTAGGTTGTTTTTCTTAAAACTTTCATTTTTTTATAACCAGTTATATAAAGGTGGAATACATATCCTTCTGTTTAAGTAGAGGAGGAAGGTGAGGATTTAACCCCGAGGATGAGGAGCCCCTCATGAAAGCCATGAGACTGCCACTGAGTTACTGTCAGCTTTGGGAAGGGATGCTCTGGGATGTAGGAAGCTGTGTGCCAAGGCCTGGACCTCTGAGGGCTCAGGTGGGGATCTGACAAAATGCAGAACTCCTCCTCTAGCTGCACACACTCCTTCCAAATGAAGGCAAAGTAGGGGAAAAAACAGCAGATGCCACAGCCTCGTCTTGATGTGCACCCAGGATACAATTTGGGTGTGTGTCTAGGAAAGAAGTCTTTTAGACCCCTGAATTAGATGCATAATTACTAGTAATTGTGAGTTAGGAATCTGTGTCCATGAGAAGCAGAGTTCAGATCCAGCAGGAGTTTGGAAATGGGACACAGTAATGGGAGCAAAATTTTGCCTTAGTAGTCAAAAAAACTTCCTCTTTTCCAATTGATCTCCTTGCTTCCACTGAGATCAATGATTCCTCAGTCTGCAGGATCAGCAGGTGAGCCCAGTGAGGGGCTGCAGGCTCCAATCTGTGCAGTGAAGCTGGCAATTAGCAGGATGTGCTGGCCTACAAAGCACAGCTCCTGCTCTGGCTGCCTTTTAGGAACCCCAGGAACAGCCACGCTGCTGAGCTTCTGGAAATACTCCACAAGGAGAATATGCCCCCACAAAGCAGCAGAACTCCCATGCTATGCTTAGCATTGCAATATTCATGCTCTTTTAGATTCGAATGAAATGGCTTAAATGGTCTAGATTTTGAAAAGAAAGTCAACCTCAGGACAGCCTGAATGCAGCTCTTGCCCCAGAATCCGTCCCAGTGGCTCCCAGTGCCACCCCACCTGGGCTACCAACAGCACTGGGGTTCAGGGGCTGCTCAGTGGCCCCAGCAGCCTGAGAGCTGAAAGCACCATGAAAAAGGCACAGATGACTGTACTGATGAAATTCTCAGATATTTCCTAAGAGCACAGAAAAGGTGAGATGGAGTTGCCCGAAAATGGAGATGAGATGCAATTGAAGGGCGTGCACTGTTGACTGGAACACACAAGATGCAGACAGACTCCTTGGCAGGCATTGCACACACAAACAGCACATTTTAAAAAACCATGGAAGGCAGCCACATTTTAATAGACTTTCTCCCTGTCCTTTTTTTAATCTTACTTCAAAGAAGAGGTCAGCACAATTCCTTTTCTCTGAGCCTTGTACTTGGAAATATCTAAGTCATTTAGACTAAAAAAAAACTAAAAACAAAATGTAGACTACAGAAAAAGAGTTGGACTTGATCCTCTACCAAGAGGGATCACTGTTCTTGACCAGATTCTGCCAGCAATTTCCTGATGAGTATTTTTTCCACATATGACATAAAGTCAGCCATGGGGAAAGGGATAGAGAAGATGAGTAAAGAATCAAAATAATACATTATATGATGCCTGCTAGAGAATGAGTCTGTCTTTAAATGACAAGAAAAAGATAGTAATGTGTTTTCACATTAAGTCAGTATTGACGTTTTAAAAAAGCTTTAAAACATACAACCAGATTTTGTAGTTAGGATGGGAAAATATTTTAAATTGGAAATGTGAATTTAATCCCCTCAATTAAATAAAAAATATTTAAATACTTAACCTGATTGCTGCCAACTGCAATTTCCTATAATAAGGAATTATGAGGATAGAGAGCAGTTTTTAAAGGCACATGGTTCACATGGAATGAGCAAAGATTCAGGTCTGGAAACTGCAGCTTTGTCTGTGTAAATAGTCTCTTTGCCCCTTCACACAAATTACAACTGGGAAAATTTCAAGTAGTATTTTGTATGTGGCATTAAAAAAAAAGAGTCTGGTATTTTTTTCATGTGGACTGTTTGGTACCTGTTATTGACAGAAGATATGGCAAAACAACACAGGTTTTCAGCCAGTAGAGCCATATAAGGCCTCTAACTGAATTAAAGTACATACAAAAATTTTTCTGAAGATACTTAGGACCAGTCTCACTCCATGTGGAATTCCCTCTTTGTGAATAATCACCTTGTATGTCTATCCATACCTACATATACAGACACACATGTAACATATATCCACATTCTCTGTACATATATGTACCCTTTACATTAATTACATAATTACTAATACATAATTTTGCTGTGATCTTTAGGACAAACCCTGTTCTTAGTTATGATGGTGTAAGATATAACTTTGCTGGAATACAAGTTCATATAAAAATCTATTTTCCCTTCTAGAACTGCTTTTTTTGTCTGTGCATAAAATATCACTGTGCTGAGGGCAAGATGTAGGCACCAACTGGCAACTGAGCAGTGATGTGAACCCACAAGGCTGTTTTTTCACACATTTGGAGGAAGCAGCAGATTGAAAAATTCTGATTGCTGGCCTACAACTAAGCAGTATGTTCTGAAATCCACCTCAATCCATTTTAGGATGTGTGTGGTCATTATAAATTAACGTCCTCTGCATCTCCCTTCTCTGAACTGCAGTTCAATTCATGAGTAAAACTGTATCTACAGAATTAAGTTTTATTTTTATCTGACTTTTTCCTTAAATGCTACATATTCTAATTTCCTCCTCCTCCCTCCTCCATGGCTGGCAACAGACCAGCTCTTTCATTATATTTGGAGCAGAGAAACAGCCCACTGAATCTTCCCCAGACCACATCATCAGGTCTTAAACACTGTGAACAAATCAAAATACTTCTTTAAAAGTAAATTAATTCCCATTTATAATACAGCCTAGTGACAGTTCTGATCTTTGCAGATATAATCCATAGGGAGACAAGAAGGACAAAAAGCGGAAATAGATAACTTTGTCCTGTTGCAGGCATGCTGCTGGAGCTGTCTCTGGCAGCAGCTGGCTCCCTGCATAGACAGCCAAAGGAAGAGAGGACAAGCCAGAGGGTTATTCTCATCTTAATTGTGCACAAAGAGCTCCTCTTTCCCGTCCCTCCTCCCAGCAGATGGAAACTAGGATGACTGGGATTGTAATTAGGCACATCAGCATGGAGGAAGCAGAGAAGAGAGAAGATTTGTGTCTGAGAAATTCCCTGCTCAGACTCTGTGGCCTGGCCTGAGCCAGCACACCACCAGGCACTTTGGAAAGGCACCTGTAAGGTCAGGCTGGACGGACCTGGGACAAAAGGGTCAGGGAGGAAATCCTCAGGTAAGAATCATTCCCCCTATTTACCTCAAATTTCATCATCTTCATAATGTAATAAACATTACTTAATAATAATAAACACTGTGGAAAGGGATTTCTCTAGGCCAGAGGAGT
This sequence comes from Ammospiza caudacuta, assembly GCF_027887145.1. Lineage (NCBI taxonomy): Eukaryota > Metazoa > Chordata > Aves > Passeriformes > Passerellidae > Ammospiza > Ammospiza caudacuta. Next base: position 26,464,051 of record NC_080593.1, on the reverse strand, counting down.
TTTATGATCAATAGATACATACAAGGGGAAAAGGTAAATAGAGCAACCCAAGTGTTGCTTTGTAATTGTGTTGTTAAAAGCATTTCTGTCAGCTATTAGACCCTCAATACTTTTAAATATAAGAGCAGACAGCCAAATTGTAACCTTTTTTTTTTTCCTCCCTGATCAAAAGCTTAGGATATTCTAATTTCCAATGCCACCAGTGCTCTACACTAAATCTCACTGTGGGGATGCCTTCTCTCCTCTGTATTGCTCAGGCAAAGCCTACACTGATCCCGTTTGCTGAGACTGCTCTGCACACATCACCTGTTTGAATACCAATTTCAGTGGAAAGCCTCTAAAAGAGACAAATTATTGGTCATAATCTCCAGACAACAGTGATATTATCAGAAGTGATCTCCAGGCTGCAGTGATATATCAGAAATGGATGATGTTTCAAAGGAGAACTTTTTCAGTGTTATCTTCATCGTTTCTTTGGGAGAGCAGAATATGAGTTTGTGCACAAGCCAGAAAAACTCTTTGAAGCAAGATGAGGCAGAAGGTGCCAGAAAGGCCTTGTTCAGTTAATTTATCTAAAACCAGAATAACCTATTTGCAAATTTCCAAGTAAGATTTTATCCTTCAGTTGAATTACTTCATCTGTTTAATAAGGGTGTAGTAGGTGATTTTTATTCTTCCTAACTATATAGGAGAAAATAATCTTTGTGCAGCTAAATTGCTGTTGCCAAGGTCACACTGGGAACATTTTTCTTGCTCTGTGCCATTAAGATTATAAAACCCAATCTAATACCAACAAGTAATGTTTTGAGACAGTGTGCATGTAGTCTTATAAACAGCCAGAGACTTCCATTGCTACAGGAGATCCTTGCAGAGCAAATCTTATCTGACTTTTCTTTGATATCTGTGGTGAACAGACCAGTCTTGGAGTGACTCCCTGTTCTAGCACACAGCCTTTAGCATCACATCTGAAGTCTCCCCTCCTGGTTTAGGCAGGGTGAAGTGGCACAGGCAAACTGCTAAGGCTGGCAGATCACAGAAGACGAATTTGCTCGGTTTAAAAAAAGGCAAATTGTTTTCCAAGAAGGCAGAGTTTGACTTCATCAGCGCCTCTCATGCTTGGAGGAGCTGTGTCAGGCATCTGTGATCACCTTTGCTTTAAGCACTACCACCCTGCAGATGTGTGTCTACCAGGATATGCCCCATGCTGGAAATCATCTGTCAGTCCCAGCTGGGTGGAGCAGAGGATCTCCCAGATACTGATGTTTCTAAAATAGGGTACAGCTTTCTTCAGAAGAACAGACAGCCATCAGAGGTGGTGGTGAAGTCTCTGAGTTTGAGAAGACTCAGAAGTCTTAATTATGAAGGTGAACAGTTTTGGACAAAGCCTGGAAAATGGCTTTATTCCTACCGTTTCTCTCAGATTTGTACAAATCAATAGCTATAACAACAGTGTTACACAAAATTTCTGATGTGAATAACTGTAACATGAAATAATTTAGCTAGCTAGCCTCTAAGTAAACCAAAATATGTCAGCCATCTTTGTTCACTCGCTCTATTTTTTACAGCTGTCCTAGGATTAAATAATTTGTCTTCAATGTATGATATTAAGATTCAAGATGAATTTTAATACTCACTTGTACTGTAAAGCATTTGAGAGATCTTCAGGAAAACACTACATTTCCATTCCAATCAATGCTTCTTTATTGATGCCATTTCTTAACAGGATGGCAACTTCAAGTTTTGAAGCAGTTATTTTAACTTGATCATTGGGTAGGTGCATATACTGCAATCTACATCTGGTAAAAAGGAAGTTTTAAATTCCTCTATTAAACCAGTATCAATTGCCATTACAACACTTTCCTACTTTGCCCCCAAAACAGAAGTTCAATTACAACATGAACTACATTAAAGGATAGTGAACATTAACCCCATGTGTCCACTTTTAGCCATAATTATACTATGATTCATATGTAATACCTGCAAGTACTGTACTATTACTTGAAATAAAATTTGGCAGTCCTTTCTGGGATAAATTTAGTGCATATCTTCTATTCCACCCTGACAAATAGAGGGAGAAGTGTAGATGTTTTTTATTTGAGAGACAACTGAAGGAGAACTAGGCAAACTGCAGAAGATATAATAACAAAACCAATAAGAACAAAAAGATCCTCTGAATAAATTGATAATACAGATATTAAATATTCTACATAAGCCCTATCTAAACATATCAGAGACAAACTCAAAGGAATCTAAAGGAACAAAATGCAAAGGAATCTTAAAGTGTCTTCAAGAGCAGAATAAGCCAAGCAGTAGTTTGCACCAGTAGTTTTAAAAAACAGCTGGAAAAGGAAATTACACTACAGCTCAGCTCACAATATGTCACATGTTGCTTCATTTTCTAAAGGAAAACAGACAAATAGCAGAACTCTTCATAAAAAGGCTGGCACAAGGTCAGACTAAAGTTCTGCTAGTATCAGTTGCTTTAAATAAGTAATTCCCACCTCTGTGATGGGCTATTCCACCTGGGGCTTTGTTTTCTGAGCCCATCTGCTTCTTTTCCAGTGAGATTTAGATGGATGCTCAAAGCTGACCTCCCAGAACACTTACATGAACATTTGGATGTGAGAGGCTACTCTAACCATGATGCTGATAGCCACAAAGGGTTGGATGAAGGATGTTTATAATCAAGGCTCATCTTTTTTTTGTTTGCTTGTGAGCAGTTTCTTTCATGTTTTGTTATTGAAGTACACGTGTCAACTGACTTGAGAGGACAGCCTTGTAAATTAGATCTTTGATCTCAAGGGTTTATTTTATCTTTGCAGCAAGGAAAAGTGAATTGAATTGGCTAGCAGAACTAAGACCTCTCTTGTCTCTGGTCTACAGCTGCTGCATCCTTCTGGGGTCACCATAACTTCCACTTCCATCACTAGGTACTCTCTTTTGCTACAGAATTAATAAAAGGCTTCTCCAACACCTCATCATAACCTGTTGAAATCTTTACAACTTCTGGTTTATTTTATGAACCATACAGCCAGACTTTTGCTTTTGTAGAAGGGAGAAAACGCTGAGCTGTGATGCAACAAAGCTCTTTGAGCTACTCTGATACAGTATCAGAAAGTAAACTTTAATGGAATATTCAATGACTGTTTTTGGAGTAAAACACAATTTAGAAAGAATTCTGCATGGAAGGCTGCAGACTAAAAAGAAGGATCTGTTCCAAAATGTTCACACAGTATGTGATCCACTGATAATCTCCCATTACTTATGCTAATGGGCAGGCACTATTGTGCTGTCTACTACATGTGCACAAAAAGGACTATGGGACATGATACTGATTTGTGTCCTGATTCAGATCACCAGTATGATAGTGTCAGCATATTCTTACCATCTGCACTTCATTCAGTTTCCATGGCTGTGATTCCGGCAGGACAGCTAAGAAAGGGTCTGTGGGAACTCGTCTCTCAGAAGGACATTGAAAAGAAGAGGTAGTAGTTCTCTAGGAGGCTCAAAGTACAAAAATATCTACTGGTAAAGAACACAGTTTCAATGGAAGATACAAAAAGTTAAAATTTTTTTCTTCATTTAAGGAATTTGACATATTGATGGGAAGAAGTCTGGCCTAACACACATGCTTCCTAATTTTGTGAGCTTGTTACAGAAGGTCAGGCTTAGTGTTGATGAAAAGTTGCAGCACAGCAGGGTAGGCTGAATGAACTCAGCTTGGCTTACTAAACCTTTGTCTTGCTACAGCACCAAACAGGAGTCTACCTTTGGAATTTAAGGAGGATATTCTGCTTCTTTGTTGTTGCACAGTCTCTGGCTTCAGGAGATCTGGTTAATCAGGAATGGCCCTGTCATCAGTAGAGGAGTTGCAGTTACTCAGGAAGGGAAGGAGTTACCCCCAGGAGTTGCACTTCTGGTTCCTCTCCCTAGTCACTAGGCTGAGCAGAGAAAACCCAAAGCAAGATGAATGATCATGTCATAACAGAAGGGTGGCTGTGGGCAGGAGGGCAGTTTCTCAAGCTCCAGTTTTATGCTATCGTTCAGAACAACCCTCTCATCTTGCCCAGGAGGCTGCTTTAGTGCTTTTGTGAACGTAACAGGTTCTCCAGCTAAAAATGCAATAAACTGTGTGTTATTTTGAGATACTGTAATTGCTGTGGTGAACATGCTCTTTGCATTTCTCCTTTAGGTGCTTCAGGGTGAAGCCCTCTCCTCTGTGACAACACAAGTGTGTATTTGCTGACTGTCATATCAGGGTTTGGATCACACTGTACAGACACAGCAGAAACCAGATCTGTAAGCACCACCTTGACTGACCTGCTGGACACAGCATTGTCTGGTTCCATCTCTGACTCTGTCAGCAGGGAGTTGTCTGTAGGGACCATCCCCCAGTCAGCCTTCTGACAGGCTGCTTTGGATGCAGTTGTTCTTTGATTTACCTTTGAACACGTGCCATAAGGCATCAATCCAATTTTAGGGACATTCTCAAGCAAGGGGGAGGTTTGAGGCCCAGCCTCTGCTAAAGGGAGAGCAGTCAGGAGACACATTCCCAGTACCCTTGCTCATCAGTGGTGCTTTGCTGGGTGTAAATTTTACCCTTTACAGGAGACAAGGATGAAGACCAAATGTCTATACCTACTGTCCACATTTCTCATCATGGTGAATACAATCTCCTCCCTACTCTCCTTTGCTGCTCCTTTCCTTTTGAAAGGACACATGTGAGTGCAACAGAGCTCAAATCTGACAAGGTGTAATTATTTTAGATAAACTGTCTAACTTTAGGCAAAAAATTATTGCAAAAAATTACATACCAAGTCAGCTAGCAAATAAAGAACCAGTATTGTGAGTTTGTTTGGTCTTCAACAGTGCTTTACAGCTCTGCTTCTAGACCAGCTCAGCTGAAGAAACATTTCAGATTCAAAATGGACAGCTTGAATGGAAACATGTTATTTGTAGAATGATCCATTTTTTAACTGCTGGATATAAAATAATAATAAAAATTATTTTAGTGCTTTGAGTATGTGTTAACTAAAAAACTCAGAAAACAAAACAGTTCTGAACAACTTCATAAAATTAATTCTTCCTTCAATGTGGCCTGAGTATCTGAGTACTTCCCAGCTCCCAGCCACAGTATTCTCCAAGCAGTGTCATGGATGCCACCTAAACCATTCCAAGTCACCAACACACCACACAGAATCCATCAGATGAGAGTGTGATATATTTTATTAGAAGGACACTAATTTTAAAATGACACTGAAAAGATTTTCAAACTGAATTTCCAAGTTCAAGTTCCCATGAAAGCTGAATGGTCAGAGCTGTAGTAAACAATATAGGTGAAACCACATCATAACTCTCACATATAAAAAATAACTCATTATTACTTGGCTTTTTTATTTGAGTGCAGCACAGATATTCCCCTTGAAACAATACCTTCAAAACATTTAAGAACACAGCTGTCAAAAATATAAAATATGCACATTTAAAAAATTCTAAACCATTAATATTTAACAACCTAAGACATATTCACAATGTAATTTCTTCATCATTTTACAGTATCTATGTCAAATACTGTAAGAGGACCCAAGTCTTAAAATATACGTACTTTACGCTACCACAAGAGTGTAAGAGCATAAAAAATACAGGAAAATATCCACCAACGTTTAGCACAATCTATATATTGTACCTCAAGAGAAAAAAACAAGTGTGTACCACAGGTCACACATCCATCACAAACTGTGATGTGACATCAGAGAGCTGTTGCTGGTGGAACAGCAGCTCTGGTCTTAGCTGGTAAAATGCTCAAAGCTTGTGAGTGGGGACACAGTGGTCTGTGAGAATGTGTGTTTAGGCATTTAGCAGTTTAATTTAGTTGGATAAGAAACAATGTAATGTTTTCCTGTTGTTAAACATTGCCATCTGTACCTCTGGCACACAAATTAAAAAAAGAAGGGTGTGACCATTAAAAGTACGTGTCCTGAGATTTCCTTCTTCAGGGGGCAAAGAGGTTAAAATGGAAAAGCTGATCTGTATATAAATCAGGAACACATGTGGTAATGAGAACAAACAGCAGCCAACAGGCAGGCGGGGACAACTTCTCCAGGCAGGCACAAAATGAGACAGACAAAATACAATCTACTGGAAATGGGAAGGAAGCAATTGATTCTCACTTTAAAATTGGTAAGTTTAACCAATTCTATTAAGTCTTAATGATTACTTAAGGGCTTGTAATTAACTCTGAGTTTAAAAACTTGGTTTCACTGAAAAGCTCTCTGTCCAGTAGTGCAGAGCAGCATTGCTTTAGCATTAATATTGGTTTCTATCTGTACAAAATCAAGAGGTGATCTTAATATGTGTAACAGGATCTATGTGTTTTGTAACTAATTGAAATAACAAAACAGTTGAGACATAGACTTCCTCTTAAAGTCAAATGTTTGTGTCTGCAGCCTACCTACTGGAAGTAGATACCAGCAGCCAGTCTCCTACTGAGGCTTGATTTCTTTGGAAATAAATGCAGTATTTAATGTACTAAGTTATAGTTCTCTTAAAGCTAAGAAATATATCACAGTTGTGAATAACTACGCCTTTGATATACCAGCGGCAAGCCCCCAAATATTAGTCAATTAAAGTAAGTCTTTATCTTCAACTTAAGACTTGTTCCTTGACAGAGGCAGAAAAGATAAAGAGAACATTACGGATCACAAAGCACTGAATTTTCAAGTGTGAAGTCATACCAAAACCTTGATAAATTATCATTGATGTCGTAGGTGAGCAGCCGGTCAGGAACGTCCCCGTGGGTGCCCTGCACTGCTAACACATGTGGCGCCAGGGCAAAGGGGACATCGCTCAGGAGATCTGACATGAAAGGGCTGCTCTCCAAAGCCTGGCTCCTTTGATTTCCCATCTCTGTGCTTGATACAGGCAACTGTGACCGCTGCCCCGCATTTATCTAAAGAGAACAGAGGAACAGAAATTTACACACTGCAAATCAGGCTGCTATGGCTTTTTACTTAGAACCACAAGGACCTACTAACAAAGGGAAACAAAAGAAACCCCAAACAAATAAATAAAAGCAGTTTCAGAGTTCAGTTTAGGTAGATCTAAAATAGCAATTCTTAATACATGTTGATATAATTATTTGGTTCAGGTCCACCAGAATTAAGGCTGAAACAAAAATACGACTATTTGTAATGATTACTGAGATCACAGAAACACAGAATATGCTGAGTTGGAAGGGAAATTTGGATCATTGAGTCCAACTCCTGACTCTGCACAGAGCACCCCAAGAGTCACACCATGTGCCTGAGAATGTTGTCCAAACACTTCTTGAACTCAGACTGGCTACCCAGCATTACTCTGTATTTATGAAACCCATAAGGCTCATGGGACTTTTTGTCATTATGTTCAGTCTTGTTTAGGGGAAATTATTTCATACAATTCCTTTCATAAACTGATGAAGCTCCATCTTTTGTTCCCCTTGTGCCTTTTCAGAAGTTGTCCAAGAAAAGCATGACTTTAAGTGATTAAGAACTGTCCTATCCCAGTTATTTCAAAGGATTAATGATGTTGCTTGCCAGTGTGAAATAGAATTGCATGACAGGCTGGTAAGTTCTTTTGTATAGGGAAATATATGCAGTGCCAAATAAGTTCTTTATAGAAAAAACACAGTTCAAACTTAAAAAACAACAACAACAACCCAAGACGCAAAACCAATAAGGAATATAAAAACTTGCAGAACAACAGAAGTAGTCAACACAATTTAAGAGAATAATATTGGACACAATAGACTTGCAAGCTTTGATCCTGACCTACCAATATGATCTTACCAAGTGTTTATCCTGGCACTTTTGCCATTTAACAAACAAAGAAAATATTATTTACTCTGCCTCTAGAAATCAAATGTAATTTTTTTACTGTTTATAGCAATAAAATTCTATACAAAATGATACCTCTCATTAGGCACCCATAATGATGTTCCTGATAACAGGCTCTGAGCAACCTGGTCTAGTGGAAGGTGTCCCTGGCAATGGCAGGGGAGCTGGGATTTAAAGATGATCTTTAAGGTTCCTTCCAACCCAAACCACTCAGTGATTCTGTGATCTCTAGGAGCGAGATGTTTGTTGTAAGGATTTCTACTTTGTATCAGCACACATACAGAGATATTCAGTAACATGTTCGAAAGTGCTTAACAAGTCATGTCAGAGCCATGAACACAGACAGGAATTTTTGACTTTGATGAAGCCCAGACTTCTTCCTTTCAACCTCCCATATTCAACATGCAGCCAGAAAACTCCAAAGCTTACACAGCTATTAGGGAAGGAAGAGCACTGAAAGCTTGAAACACTAATTTGGTATTCGCTTGATCCTAAGAGTGAAATGGGTCCAGTCATATGGAGGTTGCCTGCACCCATGATTTTTAGGGGTGTAGTGCTGCTCAATATCTGACCTATGCTAAAGTTGAATATCCCAGATGATGGCTGTTCCAGAGACCCTGAGGGCGTTGCTGTCTGACAGAAGAACAGCTTGGGTGGTGGGGTGGTGGTGGGTGCTTTGTTTTCTTGCCCAGAGCATTTAGCCCAGGGAAAAGGTACTTCATCTTCTTCTGAAAGAAAGGACTGGCTTTGCCTTGAACACAGCCTGAGCACTAGTCATTCCTTACACAATCCAACATTCCCTCTGGTAGGACAGATAAACCAGCACTGTCCTGGGTGGCACGTGCTCCTCCACAGCCTGCTGGGCACAAGGGTTAGTGAGTGGTGCTGCACTCAAAGGGGCCCTGACTTGGAAGCTTTTGTTCATACAATGATTTGAAACCAAAGGCTTAAGATAAACTTCCCAAGATCTGTTACTATCATGTCAGAGGCTAATAATGGAAAATTTCTGAAGGTTAAGAAGTTTATTAAAAGGAGTGATTGCTACATACAGTTACTAACCTTACTGGTTATGATCCAATACACAACAACATTCTCCATGCTACTGTAATACTGGTATGGCTATTACTACAGAATTCCTACAGCTACAGTTTACAGATATGTCTTTATTTTCCCTGTCTTCCCTTTTCTCAGTTCTCCATTTTTAGATGTAGTTAACAGCTCTTCAGAAAGCTACATGCAACAGCAAAGGCAACAGCTCTTAGAAAAGATTTATTTTGGCTTTCCTTACTGATTCTGGCACCTTTAGAGGACAGGGACAATAGGAAAGCTAGCAGAGAAGTCAGGAAGATAGTCTGCATAATTCTCCTATTCCAGCTTTCCAAGCTGTGAGCAAAAAACAATGGGCAATAGTACTGGAATTCTGTAAGTTCAGGAAAAACACTAAAACCTCTTGTACTTTTCTCATCAGCACAGTTATCTCCAATCAGCTCTCCCTTTAAGAGGTATTAGCTTCTATGGCTGCTCATTGCTAACATTTTGAGAGAAGTCTTCCTTCTTGCCAGGGCCCAAGGTATGCATTAGAACAGAAGTCATAAACATCTTCTGGTACACACATATTCTCTTGCTAAGAACACTGCCAAACAGACAGAACATTTATTTATGTTAATATTCATCTGAAAAAATGCCCCACAACACTTCAGGTGAGTCCTTAAATTTGTTGCTGCTGTAAACTTAAAAACTTCACTTAATTTCTACTCGGCCAGAATTTATTACATTCCCTCTTGAAAGAAAGAAAGAACTTCATTTATTGAGGTGTTGGTATTTGCTTGTCTTTCATCATTCCCATATTCTGAAGGGAAGCCAGAAAGCCCCAGCTGAAAAACTGGGTTACATCTAGGAATCAATTAAACCAGATCTTCAAAGACCTTTCTGCCTCCCTCCCCTCCCACATTTCAGGGGAAAACGATCCCTCACTCACTGTCCTATTCCCATCATTCAGATGATAATCAGAAATCCCTAGAATCTAATGTTTATTTTGATTGGCAAATTATACTTTTATGAGCACCTGTTTATATCTCAATTGTCCCCCAAGCTGGGTGAAGACAATTTACAATTCAAATTAGACCATCACGTGGCGAAACTAACTTCAAAGAGGGGAAAAAAGTCAGAGCAAGAACAAAGCATCTTGGATATTTTTTCCTCCATAAACTTTACATTTGTTAGAATGGTGCTAAATGGGCAGACCCAGAAATTGAAGACCTTTCTGTACACAGCAGATACAATATACTGACAGTGATGGAGCAAGGACCAGCTTTGCTAACTCCCAAGTCCCATTCTATGGTTGAAAGCAAGATTGCAGTAAGGAAGGATGAATTATGTTAGAATTATTTTACTGTGAAAGCATCATATTACCAAAATCCATCTCTGCATACTGTCAGTGAGGTTCTTAATAGTCTTAATAGGTTATGATTCTATTTGAATAGTCAAAATATTATCAGAAAGAAAATGGTTGACATAAACACAGTACTGGTAAGAAACAAAGGAAAGTGTCAGGTCAATTTAACAAATGCCATGATCTTATCTTAATTCCAGTGGTCTTTGGGTCTTAGTTTACTCAACCCCTCATGAGAAGGTCTTGGGCCTAATATGACAAGCTCCATTCACAACACAAATGAAAAAGGAGTCTAGATTTTCTATTTCAGTTTCACATTTAATCTACTACTATCTCTCCCATGAGAACAGTTATTTTTAATGATCTTAAAAAGTTTGCCTTCACTTTTTTGTTTATAAGAAATCACATTTTATATTACTTCTCTATATGAAGAAAAAGTTCCTGTCCTGAAGAATTCAGGTAACAAGAAGTAATTTTTCAGTTCTGCCTAGAGCAGTCACCCCAGGCATTGCCCTTTGCAATGCAGAACTGCTTCTGAGCATTCCTGTAGTGATATTTAGATGCTGGCCTCCTGCGCAAGACCCTATCAAACCAGACATGTTTCTGTGCTTCCAAAATGTGAAGATAACCTTAAATGGGCTAAGATGTATCTTATCCATGTGCTGCAGCACTCACATGAGTGAAAAGGCCTTGCTGAAGCCAGGTTCCCCATCAGGCTTTCAGGTAATGTGATGAAGAACTGGACCCTCTGGTGGAGAACATCAGGCACCCATGGGTGCAAACACCAGCACAGAATGGTCAAGGTTACACACACAGGTCAAGGTTATGAAATGGCTTATGCTTTATGCATGCATTCTTCAAGCACATATAGAAGTGCAAGTCCTAGAGAATTCGATATTGCACATTAGTCACACTGGTTTCTACTGAAATGCCTAACTTGCTTAGCCAGAGTACAGTGCATTCAGAGCATATTATCTGGACATTAGCTAAACTGAGCACTGCCAAATGCTATGACACACAATCCTGTTGTGAGAAATATTAATTGAATGGACCGAGAAGATCACTGATTTATATTTCACCATACACCAAGGAGTCGAAAAATTAGTAAAAATTACATAAGGCATGGCAATAAAATTTAATTCAAATAAGCACAGTGTCTTCTGTATTCTTGGTTTGCAATCCAAAAGAACAGGGAGAAGAGAAACACTACGTAAATATATATAGTAGCTGGCCACCAGATACTAATTGTGCTCTGAAAACAATGTTATTTTGAAACAAGCAAAGTATAAAACTACCCTCTAAAGTAAATTATTCCTTTTTTCTCTTTGTTAAAAGATGTTTCTCAGCTGTTTTTAAAAACATCTAATTTGCTGCATGTCTTTGTATTAACCATAAAGTTTGCCAAGAGTCTCATAAGGAAGAAAAACCACACATTTTACAATGTACTGGAGAAACTGCATTTACAGTGTTCTGAAGGAGAATCAAAGATTAGTGCCAGCATTATTATTATCCAAACCCTCAAACAAGGTTTTCTATCAAAAATTATTATTTTTTAAAAAAATTACACATTTTGTAAGAAAGATGGGTTTTTTCCAGAAACAGACCTATTTTTCTTTTAAAAACAGCCTTGAGAAAGAAACAGTACCTTTAGTCTTCCAGAATATTTAGTAAATATCCAGCAATATAATACTTATGACAGACACTTGCTATGTGACTGGTGATAAAAAGTTATCTTTATTTTAGGCAACTTCATGGTATTACTGGAAATAGTGAATCATAAGGTATCTAGAATTCATTTAGCACTATGCAGTAGTTACTGATGTACCTAGAAATGGAAATTGTCATATGGGATTGTTCCTCCAATGTGCTTTGGTTGATGCTTTAGGGTACTCACTGGATGTCCTTAGAAAATTTGTGGGAACTCCAGAATGAGTATCTCCATTGATGACAACAATTCACTTTTCAAATAGAAATGGTAATGGCAAAGATGAACAGAGGAGGAAAGAAAAATTATTCACAAGGTTTGCATTCAAAAATTTAACCTAGAGGAACAGAATAATAGAATCAATAAGATTGGAAAAGACCTCTGGGATCACTGAGTCCAACCTATCACCAGACACCACCTTGTCAACCAGACCATGGCACTGAGAGCCACGTCCAGGATTTCCTTAAACACCTCCAGGGATTATGACTCCATGACCTCTCTGGCCAGTCCATTCCAATTTTAACAACCCCTTCTGTGAAGAAATTCTTTCTGACATCCAAAATTCCCTCTGATGTCCATGCAGGATCAGTAAAACCTTGCTGGTGGTGGGGAAAGTGCACAACATGATAATTTTCAAGTACCACAAAACCCCCAACCCAAAACATGAATACAAAACCAGCCCAACACACCCGTAAGCATGTGACGTGCTTCCTTACAGGACTGTAAGGAGGGAACAAACCCACCTGGACAAGCACAATACAGATGCCCTGTGGTTTCAGAAAACCACATGTGAATAATGAGAGATGCTATTCTTTCAAGGTTCACTCAAAATTGTAATCAGCCCTCTCCTCCAGAGACTCGAGAGAAAAGCTACTCTGAGCTGGGAGAGCAAAATTAGATGTCTTACATCTAATGTAGGACATTAGTGCTGGAGACCTTGCAGTAGCTTCTTGCTATATCCAAATTTCTTCTGGTTGGTTGCTTGCTTTCTTAGCAGAATTGCAGTGTCTGGGATTGCAGCAGAGGCCAAGGACTGGTGCTCTCAGGGGCTGCAGGAGGGCAGACCTGCAGGCTGAAGGGTTTGGGTTAACACTGAGTCCTTGAGGAGATTTTTAAAAGCAAGAATGGTTCTCAGTGGAAATCAGCTTTCCCCTTGGCTTTGGGCTCTAGTTTCCAAGCTTCTTATCAAACTTATTTTGCAATACAGCAGCAATTTGTCTTTCTTAAAGAGCTGCTGCTACCTGTACAAGTTTATCAATACTGCTATTGAGAGTAAAATAGAACCATTTTTTAAAATAAAGAGTTTAAGAATATTTTAACTAATTTTTGACATACATTTTAGGTATTTTTCTTTCTCCTCTAGAGTATGCTTTTCAGCTGTTTCTTAACTAGAATGGAATCAAGGTCAGGTAATTGTCACTGAAATCTTAAAGAAAAAAATTCTAAATAAACAATGAAAAGAGGCTCTGACATTCTACAGTTTTTCTTTATTACAGCAAAGCTCCTCATGTAGTATCTTGATCTTGGCCTGCAAAGAACAGCAGGAAAAGTTTTGCTAAACCATACTTTCAGTATCAATACTGATGTACATTTCTGAATCCTTATTGGCATTAAAGCAATTGGAAAAGGGCAATTACTAGAAGAACTCTATAGTGTAAATGCAGAATAAACTTGCTGTAATTAGATGTGATTATTACCCTCTCAAACAGCCATAAAACTGTTAATCTCTGTAGAGGGGGAGAACTGCAAGGTCACCATTTGGACTCTGGATACTCTGAATGTTCCATGGTTAAAGTGTGTTAATGTAAAAAAATGTACATTTTCTGTAAAAAATATGGTTTTTTCCAGAAGCAGACCTATTTTTCTCAATAATCCTAGTAAATACTAGAGATGCCTGTGAGTTATTTATGAGAACTTATAGAATGTAATTCTACCCTGAAAAGTATTCTAAAGTACTACAAAAGACTTCAAATCTAGTGTCTAAACCAACTACCTTATTTTGTCATCCTAGGAAAAAAAAAAATACTTTCTTTGTTACCAATTTTGCAAACTCAAACCAGTACAAGATGAAGGTTCTGGTTTTACTCAATTCCCTATAACAATACATCAAAGAAAATATTTTGAGGGGGGTTAGTGATAAATTTAGATATATTTATAAATATATATTTATAAATATATTTAATTTAACATAGCCAAAATTGTATAATGATATTTTTATTTCAAATTCATACTTTTATTCCTTTATTCCTAACTCCTATTATTTATTTCATTCAGTAATTTTTTGAAGACAGAGAACCAAAACATCACAAATGTGGGCATCTATAATAGGAAACTATTAAAAAAAAGTTCTAAACCTTTATTAAAATTATAAGGCTTAATTTCCTACCATTAAGTAAATTAATTATGCTCTTATGTTTCCTTCTATCCAAACCAATTTCCCCACTGTTGGGTCTGATAATTGAAGACCTGTATCAACCCTTGTGCCCCCTAAATATCAGGGCTCCTTTCCTTGCTGCCTCCCTGTTCCTCTCTGGAGGCCCCTGAGTTTTAGGGCACCATCTTTACAGTGCAGTCCCCTCTGCAAAACAATTATTATTATACAATAATTATACAAGATAATTATTGTAACAAAAATTATCTTAGAAGAAAGACAGGGGTGTGGGTTCAACAAGGAACAGTTTATGTAGATTCTCTGTTCCTTCATAGTATTATGCAAGCTATTCATAGCAAAGATCTCAACATAATAAGCAACATGAACAATATTTAGTATATTGTGCTTCTGCTAATGCCAGGAAATTGTACTAACAAGGCCAGATATTATTTTTCCTTTTTTTCTAAAGCATGTGTGCTGGAAGATTAAAAAGTTAATGAAAATTACTATAGTAAGTGAAATGCAAGCCAGAAGAATTTGAGTAATTGAAAATGCACACAGCTCTAGACATCCACTGCATTCCACAACCACAAATCAGAAGTGAAGGACAAGTCAATATATTGCAAAATGAACAGGCAAGTCTGATAAATGCTGATAATGGATTTGTTTTGTAACTTCAGTATCATCCAGAAGCACAAAGCATTTACATTTATTTTGCTGCTACCTTCATTCATGATGTAATGCAAAATTCAGGTAACTGAGTTTAAACATAGCCAGAGAATATACTAAGGCATTATTTTAATACAAAACTTTAACAGCATAATTAAACAAAAAAATTAAATTAAAAAACAGTATTTAAATAATTTGTTTTAATTTAGCAGCTACATTTCGTCGATGTACTTAGTGACAACAAGATGTGGTATTTTCTCTACTGCCTCAAGCAAAAAAAAAATATCCTAAAGACTTTTGGGAGGTTTATCTCCTGAACAGGAGAAACTCAGACTAACTGGGTCTCTGCATTCTTGTCTCTCTATCTCTTGTTCCCACCCCCTGCTACTGTAGAAGCTCCAACGGGGTATCCTGCTATGGTAGGAAAAAGATGACAGCTTCTCTGAGATGGCAGATGCCCATGGAGCAGAACCTCTGAAATGAGGGCTAACACTGCATTCTCTCATTACTATACTGTGTGAAAATCCAAGGATTTGAATGCAAAAGAGAGCTGTCTACAAGAAAAAAAAAAAAAAAGAAAGGATTTTGACAATTAAACAAAAACAGTAAGAAAATATTTAGCAAACATAGTTGCACACAAAAATAAAGCCAATACATTTTCCAGCAAACTAGAGCAACTGGGAAAAGTATAGATCAGAAGGTTGTTTTGTTGTTGGTTTTGGGGTTTTTTAAAGGAAAGGAAATCTTTACTTGAGTAACTGAGGGAGTCAGTAACATCAATGAAATATCTCCCTAGATTGTCAATATCAATGAGAGGAAAAAGAGGGGAAACAATTTCTATCAGAGGACAGAAAAAGAAAATTATCTTCGATTTGACCTTCAGAAAAGAAGTAGAGGGAACAGAAAAGAATTACTAGTCTGAACTCAGGTCAGTCTTCCTCCAGCAATACCTGGGAACAACATCCTCAGCTGTGCTTTCAAGAGTTTTGTTAAGTAACTAAAGCCTTGGATCTTAAAAGGATTCTTACACAGATATATCAATAAAAATTGCTGTACCAAATGCTATGTTCTGAGGATTTTATCATGCTGCTTAAATTCCAAGCCTGGGGCAAAGCTACCAATATGTCCTGTTTACAAACTTAAAATATTTTAATGCCAAAGTAAAAAAGAATTAAACAAGTATCTTCTCATACAACTTTCCACCTGCTTTCTCCATAGAGATTTGGGTCAGTAAGAGAACGGAAGGATGGGTATTTGACTTTAATTTCCTCCATAAACAGTCTGTTACTGGAACACTTGTCAACACCACCTTCAGCAAACAGGTTACCAGGAGCCAGAGTTTGTAAATCTCCAGACTACAAACAGCAACAAGACTGAGTTGTCCTCAGCACCGACTGAGCGGGTTTTCCAGATTCAGGAATAAAAGTGTCATGACTCTAAAAGCAGCAAAAACCAAATTAATTAATTAATTAATTAATTTTAAAGGAACTAATACTGGTCCACCTCTTTTAAATAAGGTAGCCTCTTTGACTCCTTGTTCTCTATGGATAGAAAATAATTGGCTCACAATGAAAAGCAAGAAAGGTACTTTTTTTTTAAAGATAGATCTGATTTTATCTAGCAGTGCTGTTAATCACATTAAAACAGTAGAAACACATTCCTAAAATTTGTAGTACTGTGGAAGCAAAGAAAATAAAACTGTAAACAAATATTTTATTTTGTATTTTTAAAAAGTGCTTTAGAACAAAATTTGAATATGTTCTTCCCAATGCACAGTCTCTCACAAGAAGGACAGGAGCTGTGAAGTTCCAGTTTGGTTTTTTTCAAAGCAAAAATTACAGCAGAACTACATTGCAGCAAAAGGATCAAACAACACTGATGGGAAGTACAGAAAAACATATTCCTGTCTACCAATATTAGCATTCTGGGCTGAAATGGGACAATTTCCGTGCCATATTTTCTTTCATTAAAATGGACTGCCCACTGCTATTTGTGGTGAGTTTAATGTTTGGTTATTCTTTTCCCTCTGAAAGTGGCAGTGCAACTAAGCTAAGGACATTGTTGTTTCCCTTATTTGCTGTTTAGAGTAATTGTGAACGAGCTGCCCTGCCCAACAGTCTTTCACCCACCATTTTATGCTAATGCACCACCTAGTAAATATCACTGTGCCATATTCACACACAGTCTCATCAAGTAATGTATGATCTACACTGCATTTTAGATCAATTTTAATATTGGGAAAGCCCAGAAGGTTTGCTCTGAGAGGCAGGATGACTAACTGATCAATTTGTTGACAGCAGCAAAGGGAACCAGCATTACTGGCTTTTAGTCTAACCACGTGTATTTGGGCAAGAGATACAGGATAATCAGTAGTTTTATCTGGGATTAGCTAGTCAGAAGATCCCAAAATTAGAGAAAGGCTAAAAAATGTGATGGGAACATATGGGCACCTAGTTTGAGCATCTCTTGCTACAAATAACCAATCAATGTAACTGAATAAGCAAGCAATTAAACCAAATATTGAGTCTCTGCCCAAACTAAATAGGGAATTATGCATAGTGTGCTGCTGCATACATGTACCTTGATCACCATTTGGTGTATATGTCTGAAAATCAGGCCAACGACACTATTTTATGAACTTTTTACATGTGGGAATATACTTTGCTATCTACAGGCACTGAATTATGAAAATATACCACGCCTGTGTGTTGTCCTTTCCCTACAGGATGTCATTTTGTCTTCTGTTGCTCAAACCTCACAAACTGTGCAATCTGACTGCAGCACTGACTCTGGACTCCACAGGCAGGGCTGTGGGAGAGGGGGCTGCTCCAATCCATTTGCTGTGTTCACATGTCTTTGCTGGCCACACAGAACATTCATGCCCCACCTGGGAAGACGGTAAGGCTTCCTCAGTTCTTGTACTGAAATCTCAGCTGAAGTTACACAAAGGGTTTAACAGCATTTCACACTTGCAAAGTGCTATAGAAAAGTGTAAGACATCACTGCATTACATTATTTTAAATGAACTGTTTCCTAAGTTCAGAGAGGAAGTTGGTGACAGCCACGTCAATTCACATCTCTCAATTCCCACCCAAGTTCCCTATATCTAAAAATATAATGCTTTCCTTTAAAAAAAAAGACAATGGACATAGTATTTATGATGCTGCTATGATTACTAAGTATCTGAATGAACACAGCTGGGTATCATGTTACAGAAACCAGTCCAGCTATTCCCCTTAGAATTGAGAAAAAAGGTGATAGTCTCGCAAGACCCTGGGTCTTACTGGTTGACCCTGGGTCAGTAGCTTGCACAAATCACAGTTTATAAAAAGCTGTTTGTGAGGCCACTGAAACGAATCCTTTGTGACATGAGGAGCAGACTTTCTCATATACATACATATACCTAATATATTTATACATAACGTGTATATAATCCCTCCCCTTCCCCCTGAGTTGTCCAATTGTTGTCCAGTAAGGTCAGACAAAAGCCCACTTGTCTACATGTTTTGGAGATTTTCCTAGAATGAAAAGATCCCCTAAACATTTTGGTAAATTATCTAACAGATAGTAATATGAACATTGTAATTTAATGCAGCTTTACAAAGTAAATATGTTATTGCACACTAATACTTGTAACACGTAACAGTTGTAAAATGTAATAGCTGTTATATGCAATGTATTTTTTTTAACTGAATAGGCTATTTACCTTTGTTCTCAGTAAGATCACAAGCATATACTGTGCCTTTCTTATCATATGCCAGCTCTACTTCATATGCACTTTCCATCTGTGGCTGCACATGGATTCCCCAATGAAGTCCCAGCTATTTACCATACACACAAAGGATGAAGGAAGCTAAGAAAGGTGATGTCCATTGCAGCTGCCAAGGCTGCCCACAAGTCATTCTTATTTAAAGATAATGTTAAAACTTCACTTCTTACAGCCTGTGATCATGCATGATAGCTGAGTAAAACATAACATCTTTCTTCTGATGGTACCAGCTTCTCTTTTCAGAGAAAAGTATATGCTTGATGACTCACTGCAGACAGTCTTATTCCAGTCCCTTCTAAGAATGGATAATTTCATTAAGTGATTATTGCTTACATATGCAATTAAGAAGAGAAAAAATATGGACCAACATGCTTTATGGGTTTTGTATATGAAAAAGAAGATCTTAGAGTTAATATGACATATGACAAGCAATTAGTCTGACCAGGCCGTGACTAGAATTCTACCTTATAAGAGCTTCTAAAAAAAAAAAAGCCAAGCTAAGCAACAACATTTTTAATAGATTCTGGATTTTGTCAAAAGAGAGCACACTAATCACAAATAATGTGATCACAATAAATTTGAAATATAAACTGCTTTCTCTAAAGTAAATGTAGGGAATTTAAACTGATGCAACAAATCTAGCCCAGAACACCCTTCTTGTGATTTTAAATATGGGACCCCCTGAACCATAAACCAAGAGTCAGTAAGTGAACAGAGACATGATCAGTAATAACTCCTTTTCCAGTAACTTGTGAAAATAATCCGGACAAACAAACTTAAGGAAAAAAGAACCAAATAATAGGTCTGATAGAAGCAAATTTTTGAATTGAAAAAAAAAAAAAAAGAAAACAAGATAACAGTAATATTATTCATGCCCTGGAATTATATCACCTGATCTGCTCTAAAGGATATCCTAAAAGTCTATCAGCTTCAGCAATACCTGCTAATTTCACTAGAAGGGTAAAAAAAATCTAAATTATTTTTCTACTACTCTGTGGATTCTCAATTCTCATTATCACTTCTACTATATATCTCTTATACTATATATATCTAAATACTATGATATATTTTATATATCATATAAAATGACTCATACATCCCCATACCAGATGTCTAGGAAACTGTTATTTACATACATGCAGAATCCTTTACACAGCAGCTGTATAAAGGATGATTTTAATGAGTCAATGCCAATTAAAACATTTTAAAAATTCCTAATTTATTTAGATACTTCCTAAAATGGTGCATACCTATTTCTATATGCATAAAATCACAGATAATTTAAAATTTACTTCAGGAACTTTGATCTGCTGTGTTCTCAGCTTTTAGCAGCAAATTATGAAAAGAAAGGGCACAAGAATCATAGCAGAACTATTACAATTCATAAAGAAAATTAAGTCCTAAGATGATAAGAATCACAGCAAGGTATATAATTAGAGTGGCTATAACAACAACATATAAATTAGATAATTATGGATTAAGTAATCCCTTGGGAGATTCTCTCTTGGCCTAGAAAACATATAACAAGCTCCTTAGATAGAAGGCAATAACTATTAAGTGTTTGAGGGAGAAGTAGGACTACAAGGAAAAACAAAACAAAAAAAAGACACAGCAAGATAAAAATCCTAATTTAAAATCTAAAGATGGCTTTCAATTTTAGTAGTTTATTTTAATACACTTACTGATCCAGTTTTCCCCCATTAAATCTGCTGACATCTGTTGGCTAAAGGGCCCATGTCAGATTACCCAGAAGTGCAAGATCAAATAAACATGAACTGCTTTTTAAGGTGACAGTAGGGAGATACAAAACACTGCAGTGATTACCAGAAATAGAATTTTTGTTGTTGTTGTTTCTTACATCAATGTAATAATCCCAGGTATGGACACCAGACATACAATAATCTTCATAAATCCTAATTCAAAGCCATACCATCTGTCAAAAATATTTTTTATGTCTCCTAATAGATATGCTACATAATTGCTCTCACAGTAGGGCAAAAATATATGGTTGTACTAATTTGCTTTACCAATTGAATAGCTCATTATCAAAACTAACCCCATCACATTACTGGGCTCTCTAGCACTCTTCATATATCAAAACTAACCTTTCCATTCTGCTATTTTCTATAACCTCAATTTCCCAATGAAAGTAGATAAAGATTGAATTATCTGGAAATTGTATGGTAATAATGGAAAAACCACAAGCATAAAAAAAAACCAACCATAGTGTCTCTTTCTATTATGATTGTGTTGCAGTTAAAATTAGCTTTGTATTTCATGGTCACTAATTTACCAATTTAGTCACTAATAAGACTGATCTAAGTTCTCAGCCCTGCAGAGCACTAACCCTTTTGGACTCAATCCAGAGAAGCACTTAAATGTGTGTGTGACTTTTAGCTCACGAGCCTGAAGCAACTTCAGAGGGATCAGCCACGCTTGATTAGGGCCAGAGCACTCATTACCCTGCTGGACAACAACACATCCCCCTAGGACTGACCAGCGCCAGGAGATGACCCTCCCAACCCCCTGCCCACACTTGAGGAGGTGGAGAGGACATTCCATATGGGAGCTGGTTCAAAGCAGGACACAAAATGTTTGGGCTTAAGTTGGCCTTTGAGAACTCCTTCCTCCAAGGAGTTTCCAATGACCTGCAGTTCCCCTAACATGCATGCAATATCCAAACAGCTGAAAACAACCCCAACTGGGGTATGGCTGGGCTTGCAAGAGGTTCTGCTACACGTTCCTAGTGACAGCAAGACCGGCTTGATGTAAACTTTGATTTGTGCAATGGTTTAAATAATTTATACAAAATGATACAAATATACGAACTTGACAATTCAGTGATTGTACAGCAAACAAATCCAATAGTACCTAAGGAAATGGGAAATTCCAAAGATGACAGCCATTACCAAAAAACAGCCCAGAAAACAATTTCTTCAAAAAATCAAACTCAATTTTTCCCCTTTGAAAATCCATGAACAAAGTATTACGTCATTCTTCTTTAAATCTCATTTCCAAAAGCATTTTTCATGTTCCACAAAGTTTATATCTAATAAGTAGTGAAAAAGCTTATATTTAAAAATAAAAGCAGGTTTCCAGCAACTGAAATGATGAAGCAGTTGATGAACTAAATGTTCTTTTGTTCAGTTCTGCATGATAAATATCAGATGCCACTTTGCAGTAACAACTATATTTTAGCATACTGTTCTACGTTTATCAAGAATTTCTGGTTTTATACTAACAAGGTTATTACTTCAATTGATGTGCTATGTCTCTATGACATATTGAATATGTAATACAATGCTTTTCCAGTTTCTCTAAATTGGTAAATTCTCCCACTAATCTACAAAAATATACTCACCACTGTAAGGAAGAACATTACTTTCCTAATGGTCAGAATTATCCATTTAATTTCCATGATCCACAATTATTCTACTTAATTTGAGAACTTGAGAATTCCTTTGAGTAAATGTAAAGTCCAAATAGTGAAATCTAGACTGGAAAAAATTGCCTAAATAGTGCTGGATCTTAATTTAACTGATTCTGTCCCAAGCCAGTTCATATTTTTGTATTTTTGTGTATTGTATATTTGTGACATGTAAGTAGTTTAATAGAAAGGTGAAAATATATCTTTGTTTCATTTTTCCTATAATATCTGCTATTTTGTTTTGAAAACTTTGCTTCTTCTCTCTAACTCATAAAACTTAAAATCAATACAAGTTCCTCTTTTCCTGAAATTCCACAGAACTGAACAAACCACCGAGTCTGCAGTAACTGGCAGTTCACCATCCCCAGCAAGGACATCACATTAAAGGACACTAGGTTTGTCCTAGTTTGTCCTGCCCAAATCTGCAGGACTTCAGTTGCAAAACACCCTGGCTCAGATGTGGATGTAAAAGTCAGACTAAAACTTTGCAATTGGTTGGAACTAATTCATACTTTAACATTATCAGAAGGCAAAGTACCCATTACTTATAATGAATTAAAGATTTCTGTACAGAATACAGTTTTAATTTTTTTATTAGAAATGAAGACTACAGGCCACACATACACAAAGACCATCCTTAAGAGGTGGAAAATTGTCACACACACCTCTACTATACCTAGGGACTCAGCAATAACAAATAGTGAAACAGCATTGAAAAGAGACAGACAGACAGACACTGTTAGTACCAAGGTGAGATATGGGAAAAAGAGACAGGATAGATTAAGATAAAATAAATGAACCATTGCAAAAGCACAAAAAGTCCAAGCCAAACATCTTCAGTCACCTTGCAAATGTCTAAAACTACATGGCAATGGAAAACAGGCCCATGCTTGGTACAAAAACATTTTCAGAGTATGTGGAGAAGATGTACAGCATACGCAGAAATATTCTGAAAAGCCCTTGCCTGTGAACATGTATCAAATATCAAATATACCAAAGAAAAAGAAGTTCAGATTTACAGCCACACAGTAGAGAAACAGAAAGGAAACACAAAAAAGACAATCTATTATACTCACATGTTTACAGGTTACTCATAATGGCAGTTGTGGAAATAGACAGTTTATGTAAATGTGTGACTTTTGCCATCACTACTCACCACAGAAATGCTTCTATGCAATTCATTAACATTCTAGCTACAGTTTCATGCTTGCACCACTCAAGTATAAAAATAAGACATTCAGCAATACCATACAGCCCAGATTTCTACTATTTCCTTTTCAAATCCACAGCAGTGGGCTTCATATTATTGCCATCTAATTAACAGCAGTGCTGCTTTTATGACAGATGACGAGGAAGGCTGGGAGTGACTCAGCCAATGGAAGATGTGAATGTGGTGAAATCATCTTCTGCAGGACATTCATGCTTCTTAAATGAGCTGCTATGGAAATTTCATGTGTGCATAAGGAAAAAGTCTCCTACCTGTGAAGGTTGACTGTACCTCGGTCTGGTCTCCGGAAATGAAGTTTTATCCTTTGAGTCTCTACTTTGATCATCAGTTGTGTCACCTACCAAAGTTAAAAAAACCCTTTTAAATCACTGAAATTTTACATAAAGTAAGAAAACCTCTTCAGTTTTCCTAAAATCAAATTATACCCTGAGAAAGGGGACTCTGTTGCCACATTTTATTTACAATTTTGAACTTGAAAGAAAATTAGAGAACTGAGAAATTTTGAACATAAAGACAAAAGCATTGCGAAGTGATCTGCAAAACCCAGGAACAAACCTGTATAAATTATTTAAAGGAAAAAATTCTTGAGGAAAAAGGGGAGAAAAGAAAAAAGCAAGGCCCCTATTTTTGCATACTTTAGGACCATTAGGTTCTAATATTTAGCAAATGGTACATAGCAGTGTGACTATGTAGTGGAAAGGAGATACCAGGTGCACATCCATCCCATCCCAATCCAATGGCAGGCTAGAAGCACTGTTACTCTATCCTCATTTGGAGCCTCATTTCCACACGGTTGATATCTGTGCATGAGTGCAGAGAGACAAAGCATTCTGAGAAATGGCCTGGTTTTGACTGTATGGGGACAGAGACTGCTTGGTAGGCTGGGCACTAATCTCCCATTGCATACATGGGGCTACCTCTGCCCAGGATTTTACCAAGAAGACACAACTCAGTTTATCCCAAAATCTGCAGCCGGTACTGATCTAAAGATGGGCAGATCACAGCAATAAACCAGGACAATTATTTCTAAATTTATTTTTAAGACAGAAGGTACATTATCAATTTTATTTTTAAAAGGTAGAAATAGTAAAAAAAAAAACAAACAAAACCAGAATTTGTTTCTCAAATGTTGCAAAACATCTACCTATCCTATCTTCCCCAACTTTCTTTGTCAATGGAAGAGTGTACCAGAAGCTGTAAAGATGTTGCAGATTATGTCCTTCTGCTGTTAGTACTAGTCAGTAAACAGTTTGTAAGAGCAGAGAACTGAGAAAGACTAAGGATTTAGTTACATAATTTTGGTTTCATTTTTATTTGAATTCATACTGCTTTCTGTAATGGCATATATTTGGAAGTCTGTATCTTTAAAGAGTCCTGCAGCAGCAATTCAAAATAAAAGGGTTCAAGTTACTGTAGTTTAACTTTGCTAAACCAGTGGTTCTGGCTCCCCTATTCCATTTTTTTCAGAGGTTTACTTAGAGCCAATGCACCAGGCAGAAGCCTTTGGAAACAGCAGCCAGCTTCTGCCAGTGCCCAGCTAGGCTGAAAAGTCAATGGCACTCAGGTCCATGCATGTTTGCTCCATACAGGTCTGACTGGTCAGATCCCTCAAGTACAATGCAATATTTGGTAGTTTTTTTATGAAAACAAGCACTAATATCTAATTTTTGTGTCTGCTTTTAGTACCCAAGTATTATTCCTAGCAGTGTATACAGAGAATCATCATCATCGTCTTTGTCACGGGTCTTTGATGCCTATTAATTTCATTATTGTCTACACTTTCCAAGGCCTTTTCCAGAGTTCAAAGATGCTTCTTAGGAAACTAGTAATTCTCTACATAAAATACTCCAAAGTACTTGCATTCACAAGAGCTATTAAAAAAAGGGGTGTGGAAGAACGAAGAAGATGGGGATTCAGTTAATCTTCCATTCCACTCCCAGTACCTTGAAAAACACAATTTGTAAGCACCTATAAGATAATAAGGTAAATAACAGTAATGAAAATCATGAATGTTAAACAACTATTTTACATTTGTAATGAAGTAGAGGCCTGCAAACAAAAATTATTATAAGCTTTGTAAATGCACCCTGCCTCAGGGACTTGTAAAAGTGATTAACAGATGCAGGAAGAGGGCAGTAAGGTGTATTTTTGGTACACTTGCTGTGGATGAGACTGCAAACAGATTTAAATTGTACCAAATTCAGGCTAGATCACTTTCTTCAGGAGTAAGGCTACTTAAGCACTTTGAACAACCTAACAAAATGGTTTCTCAATGCATACATGTTAATGCTATCCAGAATATACTTTTTCCACATGATTAGTTTTCCTTAAGATGAAAAGAGTCTTGATTCGTAATCAGGACCAAAAGGTCATAAATGATCATAAGAAAGGAAGAATAAAAACAACTCATTTAGAGAGAAATTAAATTTTTTACTTAGAACTTTGTCATCCAGCTCCCAAAATTCATAAGCTCAGTATAGGAATACCTGTATTGTTTCACAATTCAAAGTGCCTTTGTGAAACTGCACTTCAATCAGAATTTTTCTTTGTTAAAAAAAAATAAAATGGGGAAACCCCAACATCTTGCCAAATTTTCAGGCATATGGTCCTGCAAGGATAAGCCATGACTCTTTGTACAGACTTTTATTATTTGAGTTAATGGAGTTGAAGCAATGATAGGCAGCTGCCAAAGACATCAAACTGTCTAAGACATCCAGCAGGATGGAATATTTTTCCAGATAAATTGGTATTTTCAGTGTACTTATTTCACTGGTTCCTATCTCAAATATTCGACCAATTAGTCATCCTTATTTCTACTGGCCCAAATAATTAATTAACTGTGACATATCTCCCCAGCTCTATCAATTCTCAACCCTATCTAGCTTGCCATAGCTGACTCATCATGTTTAGCCACCCACAATTTATTTTGTGGTGTTTTTTTGTTTGTTTTTTTTTTCTTCTTTTTGTTTTGGTTTTTTTGTTTAGCTTGCCTTGGTTTCCCAGTGATTTACAGTCTAATCTCTTTCCTTAAGTGGAAGTCATAGTTTGTCTTTCCTCTTCAGGCTCAGCTTTTAAAATGCTTCCCTCTGCTCTGGGTTTTCCTTTTCTCCTCTGCAACCCTGTGATCTCCTCTTCCTGCCCATCTATGTGAGTAAGGGGGAAGATGCCAAACACCAAACAGACAGACATCCATGAGAGCACAGACCTTTGGGTGCAGGATCTGTGTGGGTCCTTTTGAGCACTTC
Source organism: Ammospiza caudacuta (assembly GCF_027887145.1). NCBI lineage: Eukaryota > Metazoa > Chordata > Aves > Passeriformes > Passerellidae > Ammospiza > Ammospiza caudacuta. Next base: position 26,437,371 of record NC_080593.1, on the reverse strand, counting down.
AAACATTTTACTTGATAGCTTTTGACTGGGGAAAAACCCCAAACAACCAAGCCACCCTCCCCTCCAAACCTGGGAGAAACCCCCCCCAAACAAACTCAAACAAGTTCTCTTATACAATCTTGATGTAAATAGGTATATCACCATATTTTTGCCAAACTAAGCAACTGAAATCTGGCTCTGGAAAAAGATCACAAATACATGACCTTAGTGGAAAGCACCCCCATAAAGTCTTTCATCAAAACTGAAATTCATCAGAACTGCAAATATGTTCACAGATAAGGGCAAAAGGACCATGGTAATCACCTAGTCTAAACTCCTGTAAAAATATAGGCCATACGATTGCTTGAATAATTTGTTTGAACTAGAGCAACTTTAAAGCTGTATTTTAATCAGGGGATAAAAGACAAAATTGCTTATTTAAAAAACCATTTAGATTCTGGCTCATATATTCCTTGGTTTAAGCATTGTGTAAATTTCAGTCATAAAACTCCTCTAGAAAATAAATCTAAGTCATATATCAAAAAATTATGTATACTGTCTAAAGTCTATAAAAATTAGAAATAGAGGGCACTTCACAAAATGTAATATGGTTTAAATATCAGCAGCATAATCTGTAATATGCAGTATTTTACTGGGAAAATTTATCAGGAAAAAAACCAATCATGCTCATTGCTGTAAAATATTCCCTTCCTTAGCAATGGGAAAATATTAAAAGTTTGAAAGGAAAGTAGTAGGCGTATTTATCCTACTACCCAGATAAGGTTGTATTTCAAATCCTCAGTCTTGGAAGGCTGTTTTTCAGTTATATTAAGCCTTTTCCAGGCCCAAATAATCAGTATTCCACTGAAAGATCACAAATACATTTCTCCTTTCACTAAGCTGATGCTGGATTTTCACCAACATTCTCCAAGTTCCACTGGTATCTTTTTCTAAGAACTGCAGCCAGGTGTTCCACAGGAAAGAAATACCTAGTCTAGTCCTCAGTATATACTATGTATATCCTCCCTCAGAACTCAGAGGTTTTGGTGTCTTCAGAAATCTGCATTCAGCTGCCTATCTGGACCTTAGCAAACTCTTATATAGAAAGGTTCATCCACAAGTTTGGCTTCTGCTCAACAAGGAAGTGGTGTTTCTATTTATACTCTTTCCTCTTCCAGCATTTTGTTAATCTCAAACTGTGTAGTCTCAACAGACAACATTTAAAAACCTAGCCCACCCTCAGTTTAATAAATTAAAACCAATTGTAAATGTACTTTATAATGCAGACTGCCATTTGTCTGGGTCTGTGTAAAACTCCTGTGAGACACTGAAGCACGTACAACACAGCAAGCAGTGACTAGCTACCAAATACATGGATTTTCAAATGTCACCTTCAGCTTCAAAAGGAAGACAGCTATTTTCCATTATACTTTAGTTAGTTGCTTAACTCTTTGTTGCCTGTCATTATCTTCTATGTCCTGCATAGAGATGGCAAGAACAAAGAATATTCTGGCTTCTGCTTGGCAGCTAAAAGACAACAAGTTTTAAGAGAGGATTAGTAAGATCTGAAAACAGGAGAGACTGACTCTGTGGAAGCATCAAAGTTTTGCTGTAGTTTCTTTTCCTTCTTTCCTACTCATAAATCTTCCCCTCTCTCCCTGAGATAAGGAAGAAAGGTCAGACACAGCAATTTTAAGTTACCCTGCTCCAGGATAAACTAGCACAACTTCAGGCTTCAATCCATCAGTCCTGACAGTGCTTTCAATCTCAGGAGGTATTTAAGAAGTATTGTAATTCCCTCTGAACATCTGAGTCCCAGGAGTCCCTGCAATGGCACTTCCATGTAAAGGGGGCTGATAGCACCACTTTTTCAAGTCCTGCTCTCCTCTCTGCCTCCAGGCCTTTCAGCAGGGATGAAATGTGTTTCTGCTCAGTCTCTTCCAGCCCTGCTTGGTTCTCCAGCACTCACTTCCAGGGTCTCACATACTCCACTTACCAGCCAGTTTCTACCCAGTGAGTGAGCTGGGGACTGCACTGGGGTGGTGCCAGCGAACCTCGATGGCAGTACCCCAAACACAGAATTGTGCTGATTTTATGGGATCAAGACAACTAACAGAAGACAGGGAAGACAGAGGGAAGACCCTTAGAAAACTTTGCTAATGAGCTTAGAAGCACTGAATGGTTTGGGTTGGAAAGGAACTTTAAAGATCATCTATTCCACCTGTCCTGAATAGATTGTACACAATAAACTGTAAGTAATTTAACAGTTTGCATTGGTGGTCAACAGATCATTCAGTGTTCCATCTGAATCAAATAAGGCACTGGCCAGTGCTGTCCTCTTCAATGGCACATTGATGAATAGTTGGTTCCTCCATTTGCTTAAAAGTGGGACTATCACTCTGTCTATATTAGTGCTATAAAACTACATATTAATCTTCATTATCATCCACATGAGCATGGCCAAGACATTATAGCCTTATAAGAATATGTATCTAGTTGGCAAAACAATGAAGTCATCCTAGTTTCAGGTCACCTCATCCTGGTTTCATATTAAAGCTTTTCATATCAACAGCAGTTTCATTTCAACAAGCTAATAATATCCCCTAAAAAAACCCAACATATCAGCAGAAAGATTCTCCACAGCTGCAACTTCCAGAAAAACAAGAGTTTAAGAGTTTATGCTGCATAAGGGTGAGTGAGAAGGAAGTCTGGCTAAGTCCATGCTGAGGCAGAGGTCTGGCAAGTGTTTGGCAGCCTTACATTGAGTTTCAATAGTGTATTAAGAAGTCCTACAAATAAATTTTTGATAGGGGTTAGAATTTAACCAGTATCTTCTCTAATTCTCCTGATGAACCACGAGAAAAATCTATATAAAACCCACAATGAGACTCCTGAAACTGATTTCCTCAAACTTGTAAAAGGCAGGGGGAAAAGTGTAACAAGGTAAACATTATCCTGAATGGTTTTGCATTTGCAGACATGAAGCAACAGGGTTCAGTCCTTTCCCAATTAAGAAGAATAGCAAATCCAGCTACAGCACATGCCATTGGAGATTATGGGAGTGGCACTCCACATCATCACCCAGTCTGATTTTGGTATCCCATTCTTCTGCAGGCATTCTTAATGTAGAGTCTCCATTTTCCTAAACAATTCTGTCAGGGTGTCCTCAACCTGCTCCCATTATCAAGATCACACTGAACCCATAGATTAAAAACTTGCTGTGAAAAATATTTTGTTTCCCCAAACAAAAATTTTTCAGAAGATAGCAATAGAGAAACAATATAAGAGGATTAGAGGCTCCTGTAGTTTCCATATCCCAGATGTACATATTTTTAAGTTTGCAAAAAGTGTTTTATTTCTATATTTCCAACTACTTAAAAGTTTCACTTCTTTCAAAGCTTTCCTGAATCCTGAAACAAATGACCCTTAGAGTTTAGCTCTAACTCCATCTCCAACTACTTCACTGAGGCTAAATCATTCCAACTCCTCCAAGCCCCATTGCAAAGGTTCTCTTTTAAGAGGTGCCCAACTCTTCCAGAAAGCTGACGAATCCAAAGCCAAAGCTTTGTAGCAAAATTTTGGTTGGAAGGAATCCTGGAGATCACACCAGTCCAATCTCCAGTTCACTGCAGGGCTAACTTCAAAGTGAAAGAAACCATGTACCTCAGGTTGTTTGGCTGAATTTTGAGGCTCCAAAGAAGGAGCTTCCTCAGCATCTCTCATCTCTCAGTTTTATCTATCCCTCTACTGTTTGTTACGTGCAGGTTCACAGTCACATTCAAAGCAAGTTGTAGAATTAATTAGTCCATGAGCCACAATCTCTGTGATGAAATGTTATGTTTCTTTGGTTTTAAGTTATGAGACTTTCATGTCAAGCATAAAGAAATGTCAGGAATTAATCTCACTCTTATTCTCTGGTGTGATGCATCCATGTAAGTACCTTTCATCCCTTACATGTGCACGCCAGCGTTCCTCAGTAGTCCACCAAAACACTGAGCTCCCTCACCACAGCATATCTTTCCAGAGATCTCGTTTTTCCATTCTGCTATTTGGAAATGCTATTCTAGACTTCATTACCTTAGATATTACCACACCTTTCTTATCAGGTTGTGCTATCAGAATGAGCAAGTGATGGGATTTACCAGCTACTCAATACAACCTTAGGACTGAAGCAATCAACAGCATAGATCCAAGTAAGGGCTTATGACATGTTCAGTCATTTTTTAAGGAAAAAGTTGAAAGAAAAAGCTAAACAAGATAAATGTACATCTTCTAAGTCTTCTGACCCAAGATTTGTGCTTATCAGTGTGTGTGTGCCACTGCCTCAGGGAAACCTCAGAACTATTCACTGCTCTTCCGATGTTCAGCTGATACTTTGTGGACAAGCCCCCAGCATATGTATTGGATGTTGGTATTTATCATGAATATTGGCCCTAAAAAAAAAACAAATCAGCAAATCTGCCTAGAAGGTATAGATCAGATGCCATAGGCCAGTCTCTTCATGCATTAAGTCACAGATCTTCACATTCCTAGAGAAACTCTAAATCTTCCCGTCACTCACTTCATCTGTCAGTTAAGCCATTCCATATCAAAACAAATGTAACCTTCCAAGGCCAAGTGAATCACACTTTTCTGGGGAAGCAGACCATTTAATGTACTTTTTGGAAAAGTTTTATAAACTGATTTGTTCTCTTTTTATTTTAGACTCAGTGATACCTGATTGTCACGGTCAGCTAGACCAGCTGAATCATCCCACAGAACAAGTACATTGTTCTTAAGACTAGGAATAAATCAAAAAGTCCTTTACATTTTTAGATATTTAGAACAGTTTAGCATTAATTCACATAATCTCTTTCCACTTCACTCTCAAATCTGCTTCCTGGAAGATGTCTACACTTCACATAATCCCACTCTGCTGTATCAATTGGCTGGTATGCAACAAGTGCAAAAGAAGCCTCAGTTTGCAAGCTTAATTTTCTTCCAGGATTACAGTCTCCCACTAGATCCTTTTTGCTTTTCCAAGGGACGGAGATAAAGACAACATTGTTTCCCTTTATTTGTTCTATTTCTCTTGCCTAACTTTCTCTTGTTTACCTTTGAGAGAATATGACAGTCACAATCTTCACAATCCTTCCTGCGTTTTCTTATTATGCTTGTGAGGATGATGATAAATTTAATCTCAAAACAATAGAAGTCTTTACCTCTTCAGTTCCTGATGAATGGTAAAAGGCTTTGGGAAAACATCAGTAATAACAACAAACTCAGAGGAAGACAATAGTACAGCTCACACAGAGCAGTGCTGGCAAGGAACCTCCCCTTTAACATGTTTTAGCAGCATCATTTCCTTGTCACTATTTAATCCACCTATAAAACCTATCCCAGATAACAGGCTCAGTTGTTTCTCAAAGGTGTATATATACTGTAACATTCCACTTTCCACTATGAAATCAACATTATTTCAGTATCCTCACTGAACTGTGACATTAGGATTCCCTTCCTTCTGTTTTATTCATGATGTGGTTCTAAAGTCAATCCTGTCTAGAAAGCAAACAGCACATGCTGAAGCCACTGATGAGGACAGAGATTTTCCTAGCACTTAAAAACCTGCTGCATGGTCTGCCTGTTCAGTGTCTTGGCTACCCTGTGCAACTTGCATTTCAGTAGGTCCAACATGCATTAAATTTATTTGCCTGTCAAAAACTGAGGTGCTGATAGCCTGATATTTGCATATGAAGCTTGTTACATAAATGTAAATTATATTAGAAAACAAACAATGCAAATTTAAGCTGGTTTCCTATGGAATTAGATTTACATGACCAGTCTTCTGTCCTTGATAACATAGGAAAACATTGTCAAATGTGGTTGAAACTGGCACAGAAGATTTGGAGATATTTAGAATTTACAGAATATAACCATCTACACCTGGGTAGTAAAAAGAGACTAGGAGTAATGCTCCAGCTGCAGGAAAAACCCATTGCTCTGTTATTCTTGGCCTGCTTGGTCAAGTGGCAAATCCTGCTGTGGCTGGTGACTGTGAATGAAGGGAAGACAAGGGAGGCCACTGTAATAATGCAGGGAAATGCTCAGGGCTGTTCTAGCAGGGTAGAAGGACTAGGAAATCCTCAAGGAGATCCTTGATAAACTATTCCAGGGAATGCTGTGTTTTATTCTCTTGATAGCATTTCAGCTATTTGAAACAAGAAATACTCTTCTTATAAAGAGGAAAAATCCCACCTAAAAATTTGTGAATTTTTACAAATCAGTCAACTCATATTAGGGCCACTTATACCTTTGTCCCAAGATGCACTGAGATGAACTCATGATCACAGACAGCCTCATGCCAATAACCAGCCTTCAAATGAGCAGCTGCCTACAATATTCACATTACTTGTTATAAACCTTTTGTCATGTTGTCTAGAAACCCTGAAAGTACCAGAAGGCTGAGTTAATACTTTGTGGGAGAAAACTGATGATAGGACAGAACACTCATTTAAGTTAACTTTTATGTAGCATAGTTATGAGAAATCTCCAAAGTAATAATCATTTCATACCCAAATGCTACTATCCTCTCAGAGGCATGGAAACCCCACTAATTTTGAAACAAAGTTAAGCAGAATTAATTTAAAACATAAAGACCACACACAAAGTTATAGAGATACCCTGAAACACACTTAAATGTCTGCATGCCATACAGGCACAATACAACTGATGCAGAAAGTTAAATCATAATACCTAAGATTCTACTAGTAGCCTTACAAATACTGTGGTTCAAAAAATATTCCCTCCCTACTTTTTTTTTTTTTTTTTTTAAAGTTATTTTCTAGACATCAGCCTAGAAATCTTATGTCACTGTGACTATATAATGTCAATTCTGAGCAGAAAACCTTATGGTGCATCCTCTGCTGCTTTTGCATTTCTGAAACATGCTTGCAGACTATTTCTGAACAGCATGGGGTTTTTTCTCTAAAAAGCATAAATTCTCCGTATTTTTTGTAGTGACAAGCACAACTTTATAAACATACCTAAAATTGGTACAGAGAGGCTTTGAGTATTTTTTAAAAGGAAAACCTACATCCAAAAGCAATCTCAACAGATTATTCAATACCAAAGTATCTCTGCTTCCACAACTCCTTGAAAAACTACTTTTGGGTTACACTGTTAATTCTGTTGTATTAGTAACATCTTCTGATCTCAGACTTACAAAGGGATCTAAAACTAATCAACCAAGTCTCCTCACAAACTAAAACATAAATCCATTTAACATGTCCTCAGAAAGGACAAAACCCTGCATAGTAGCTGAATTTTGGATCATACCTCTGTCATGAATAACCAGCTCTGCACTGATGATTAAAGGACTACCTAATTTTATTTATTTATTTAGAGCACATAGGTCAATAATGTGGATTAACTAGGATTAAAGTGTTATTTTCTGATTATTTTTGTGCTTTAAGCTGGTTTAGTATTTCTAGGAACTTTATTCTAAATCCAGCTTTGTAGAAGAAACTATACCGAACTTCTGGATTACTCTTGACTAGTGTGTAAACAAAATGAAAATGTTCATTTCAACATATTACTGCTAGATTCCTTTGTTTTATTGGCAACAACATAAATAGTATTAAATATTCACAGATTTTTAGTATGTCTGGTTTCATTACTTTAAAACCTTTCTAACTATTCAATTGCATTTTTGCATTACACAAACATAGTAGTGCAGATCTGTAAAAAAAAAAAAAAAGAAAGAATTATCAGCAGAAAAAAGAACTAGAATAATTCTTTAAAAGTATCCAAAGAGCAGGGCAGAAGTTATTTTGAGGAGGAGAAAAAGAGATGAATAAAAATTCCTGAACAAAGGAATTTGCTTTACAAAGTCTAAAAAAGCCTCACCACATTTAAATATCCATTTACAAAGATACAAGAGCAACAGATGTAAAAGTCCAGCTGATATGTTTTTAGCTGTATTATTCAGTGAAATGCCCAAATGTTTGCATGTACACCAAAAAGTGACATTAACACTGCCCACAAAGCAAAGAGAAAAAAACATAATTGTGCAGTACTTGAATAATTCATTTTAAAGAAAAATCTGCCAGGACTTTGTACCATATTCTTTTTATATGTGGAGAAAATGAAGAAAGATCAGAGCAGCTGTTTTATTATCAGCTGTCCATGGTGTGAAACTGAGGGTTACAAATGCTTGTGTTAAGTTATGCCTACACTGTAAATCAGTGCCTTCCCTAAACTCTGCATTGAAATGGAATTTTCCAGCTGAATATTAAACATTTCGATTTGTAAGAAAAACAAAACCAAAACACCCACGTAGGATTCATGCCAGCTTCAAGAGCAGAAAGGCAGATGGTCAGCTTTCAGAAAAAGAGCATTTCTTTTTTTCCTGAGATGGCAACCACCCACCACTTCTGCAGAGGCCCTGGGGAGCTGAAGGGGTGAGCCACGGTGGGTTTCAAACTCTGCAGCCAAGGTTTCCATGGAACTCCAGGCTTAGGGGCACTTAAGATCCATGGTGATAACTGGTAAACTGCATTAACAGGGGCTACCAGATCTTCTGATAAAAACTTCACAATGTTCAAAGATGAAGGACCATTCTCTGCCTCAGGCTTTCAGGCTGGCAACACTCAGCAGAATAGAAGTACAAGTGTTTCTGAGTCCCTCCAAATGCAACAGGCAAATTGTCCCAGAAACCAAAGTACAAAGTTTTCCAGGTTCTGTGGCTCCTTATCCACTTGCTCAACAGCAAGTTCCCAGACAGGTCCGCCCTGCACATGTAATTTTTCTGCAGAACTTTTTCATGCAATAACACGATTAGAATAGAATAAGTATCTGTTTCAAAACACAGCACACTGAAAACAGACAAGGCCACCCTACAAAAACAAACTGGGTACAGCTGGTAACTCCCTTCTGGCTACTATTTGAAGAACTGTCAGTCAACCTGTAGTGTGAACATTATTACCTACGGGTGAGCTTTCACAACATGGCTGAGTCAGGCTAACACCTCAGTGCTGCCAACAGGAGCAGTCCTGCCTCTCCTCTCAGCATGGGTGCTCCAGCTTTTACTTTGTGGTGGCCCCCAAATTCCCCCAGGTGCTTGTGAGCCACCTGAGCTCACTGAATTGGCTTACAAAAAGAAAAACACATACTCCCTATTTTGCTGGGTTAGTTTTCTGCTGGTTTTGTGAGCTAAATCAGAGATGTCAAATGAGCTGGCAGAGCTGGCACATGGGTGATGGAAAGTAATCCTGCTGCCAGGAGCAAGAAGCAGTTACCCTCTCTTCAGACAGTCAAACTGCCTTGCAGAAGCAGACCCTATCGTAGAATCACTCTTGCCTTCCACCATGAAAAAGCAGGATATTTCAGATCTAAATGTACTCTTCACTCCAGACATAAGAAAAATCAACATGGAAAGTTTCAAAGGTGTGCTAGACCTCATATAACAAAAACATGAAGAAGTTCTTAAACAGGAAAAAAATCGCAAATCGCTATTATATTAGGGAATGCTAATTTTTATTATTATCAGTAGGCTGTAGGAAACTAAAGATTAATACATATTCTTAGTTTTCCTCCTTTTCTTCAAGGGTTCAACAGTGCAACTTTCTCTCTTTAGCTTTCTTCTCATGAGAAAGTTGCATTCATTTTCACTCCATCAGCCCCAGCGAATCAGACAAGTGAGCACTTTACACAATGCTGCACTGCTGTGTTGAAGGAGCCCTCTGTGGATGCAAACAGTATTCGTCTGGATGACAGCTCTTTAGCTACTTCCATAGACTAGCTTGAAAAAATGCAATGGATAAAGCAGTGTTATGAAAAATCTAAAATCTGGCTTGGTCAATGCGAAGAGTCCATCCAAGTATTTTAATTTCTTTCAGGTATTAACAAAGTAGGTGAGGTCATACAATTTTGGTAAATTCTGTTTATGATGCACTGATCTGAATCCTGAACACGAGGAATTTTGTGGACATGAGGGCTGAAACAGTCATATTGATAATCTTTCCCATTCCTAGCCATGCTACTTATCACTTCCTACTTGAACTCAGTACTCAGAGAAAAGCACAGACCAACAATGTCACCCTGATGTCTCCCTACAAAACCAATGAACCAGCCATTCCTCTGCACAAAGGGCTGTGTTACCACAGACTGATTCAACTGGCTGCAAGCTGGCAGATGAAATTCTAGGTCACAAAGACCTGCACTCCTGTATCTGATAGGCAGCTGCTGTGGTACATTAACGATTTTTCACAAAACAAGAGAGAATTAAGTTTCCATGATGCAGTTACTGCTTTATGTGTGCTCTACTCAGGAACGTGTCCTATATTCAGATCACACTGCAATTTGCTCACAATCATGCAGCCTGATAGGTAGAAAAAACTAGAAGGAAAAAAAATCCAGAGCCATAAACAACATGGCACCATTTTTTTCCCCAAAGACACAGCTTCTGTCTGGAAGACAACTGATTTCATATCTTCCTTTGTATCTCCTTCATACCTCCTTTAAGGTGAGGACAACAGATTTCATGCCTGGAATTTTACACACACAAACACTGCAACAGAGCAGAAAATGTATGTGGCTGCCAAATGCTGCCAGAATTTGTGACCTGTCTTTCCTCTCTACTCTGAGCTGTTTGCTCCTGCCATTCACCTCATCCATTCTGAGGGCAGTCTGGCTCCTTAGGCTGTCCTCTCCTCTTTCCAAATCAAAGAACTGTTGCTGCTGGCTGAATTTGCTCACATCTTAGCCCTGGTTCCAGACCTGGATCCTTGTCAGATACGTGAGCAATGAAACACTCAGAGCCAACTGAGCAGCACCAACAACCAAGGATGCATTTCTATCCATACCTCCCACTTCTGTCTTCCCTCTTGCCATACCTGCTCTATCACTCAAGCCCTTTGAACCCATTCACCTTCTTAGAACAGCATAATACTACCCCAGAAGAAAGTTCACAAAATTGCAGAAAAATTAAATAGCAGAAGAGTAGAGTCTGTAGCAGGACAAGGGGGCTGGCCTCCTTCAGGGTGACAAAAGATCAGCCCAGCTACATAAGAGCTAGCCTAAGACAGGGTGATTTTCTCAACAGAGCAACTATTTTTGCATGCAATATGATCAGTCATGTTTAACTGTAGCCTGAATAAAGGTGATGTTGTGTGAGACCACAAGAGCCCATCTAATCACTCACCACCATTAAGAAAGGGAATTTCTGTTCCCCTCACTCAAAGGCCTTTCCCTTGCACTGACTCTGACAAAAAACGAACTTTCTGCTTATGAACCCATTTTCTTCTGGGAATTGAGCCAATTGACTAAGTCCAGCAAACACCAGAGCTGCAGCAAAGCAAGATTCACTGAAGTGGAGGAAAGTAGCACCTTTGCTTTTGGGTAGTGGTGAGCTGATAAAATCTAGATTATCCTCATTTGCAAAACCACTACTGGCCAAAAAACTATTAAATGAGCAAGATCAGAAATAGGAGAAAACAACATATAGGATTATGCCTTTGAGACACTCCACACTACTTTAAAACTTTGTGGTTAGAAAAAACTCCTTTGTGTTACTGTTCTGCCCCAAAGGGATTAAATAGGAACAAAGGCCTGAAAAACATCCAGTCTCAAACTTTCTAAGCAACTTGGAGGTTAAAAGACTGTGCCTGTTGTTTGTCAAAATGCAGATGTAGTGTACAAATGTGGAGAATGTTTTGAGGCTAACTTACTGTGAAAGGGGTATAGCTGTAACACAGATCTCTAATTTAGGAGATCAGGCTCCCCACACAGGTACTGCTACCAGACTTTCCCTAAAGGTGCCCAGGAGGAACCTGTGTTAAACACCTGCTCAGTGTGCAGAGAAGCATCTTTCCATCCAGTGAGTAAATTGGAAGAATTGCTCTCAGATGAAGACATTTGAAGTCAAACACTACTACAAACAATCTAATCCGTGATTTCTACACCATCCTCCAACACAAAGGGTACACTAAACCTAGGCAGCTGTTCTGAAAGGTTGCCATCAGAAGAAAAGGTCTGCTATAATATGAAGTTTCAGATATGGCATGTGAGCATGCCTCTAGGATCACCCCAGCAACTGCAGAGATCTGGGAAAGAAGAAAAGGGAAGAGAAGTATTCTGAGTGTGTCTTGCTGGAATTTGTTTCTAAATTAATAAAAAACATTGTAAAAAGTAACTGGACTACAAGTGTATCCTGAAGGATAATTTCCTTTTCCGTACCTGCTTCTACAATCAATTTACAGTTGCAGATGTAATCAAAAGTAATGAAAATACAATATATCTTTGAATTAGTGTATCTTTATTACTGTCCCAGAATCCCAAATTAAAAGCTCAGGACAGACCAAAGAAACATTACCACTGTATAAATCGTCAATCAAACATTTTCAAAACTTTGTCACAGGAGTTCTGGCATTTAAGAAAGGGGCTCTCAGTTGCAGAAACGTGCCTGTAATTATTTTCTTTCACCATCTCAGTTCTAATGCCTGGGTGTCAGGTGAGTATATCCAAAGCTCAAATCCCCAGCAGCACAGCAGAGAAAGGAGTTCAGAAAACAACCTGACCACCTTTTGATCTATCACATGTGAGCTTAAAACATCCCTACCACTGCTCCCAGTGTTCTCAGGGGTCCAGTAGGAAAACAGGATTATTTCTGATCTCAGCCCACATGGCATGGATTTATCTACCTGTATTAACCTGAGACCAGGCTGCTCTCCTCCGAGGTCTGCATTACCTACAATCCTCATAGCTTGCTTCCCACAGAACTAAGTGTCATTTGTGCTAATCGCTACTAAGTGAACCAGAAAGGAGAGAATGGCAGGGATCCAGCTGACTCATTAATACCAGTGTAACAGATTAACCCTTTTACATTGTCTTCCCACCCCCCCCAATTAGTCAGCATCAAAGAGGTTTGAGACTGCACACACTGGAAACATAAAATGGGACAAAGTGTTTGAAAACAAAGGAGGACATCTAGGAGCAACATCATATTCTGCCACAAGGCCCCTTATTTTCATATTCCTTGGGAATAGGGTTTGTTTAAAAGTTAAGCTAAGCTTTATTTTAACATCAGTGAGGAAATGAAATAGTCTGCCTGAAGAAAGTGAAACATTCTGATAGGTATAATAAATCCATAACAAACTTGTGATGTAAATGAAAAGTGTATAGTTCAGTGAGAAACATACAACTACCCACTCCAAGTTCAAAATAGTTATTAACTGTGACTATAAAATTACTACAAAATGTTAAAACAATTTTTTAACATATGGGCAGCGCTTTTTGATTTCTTGTTTGAAACAAGATATTTTTTACTAAGTCAAACTGCTATTTAGAAAAATCCCTTCTAAAACAAACTGTCGGTCTGAGGTTTTACACTATACAAGATGGAGCACTTATTTTCACAATACTTACCTGCTTGAACAAGTTTTTCTAAATGTGTAACTGCCACCAAAGATTAATGACTCCTCTCTGTGCCTCCAGTGGCCTCCTATTCCATTTGATAAAATGCAAGCATCTTTATTTCTTATAATAAGCATCTGTATGAATGTGTGACATGCATATCTGCATTTTAACAAACACGTCCCAGACAAATTTAAGAAAGAGACCTCAACTACATTTGCAATGATGTTTTTGGAAAATTGTGGCATTTCTCGTTATGCAGTTATAGACACACTTCACCAAAACTTGGATTACTGTACTCTATAACTTGAATGTTAATGCTGAAGATTTAAATCCTGGTTTATGCAATATATGCAAGAACATCACTATACATAAAATGTTTCATCATGTAGTAAATTCTTGCCTGTATAAAAGCTTCTCATCCTTTAAAAAATTCAGTTACAGTTTAGTGAATATGCTGCTTTTAAGACATCCATCCAGCATTTATATTTGCTTCACATAGTCTGTCTCAATTATACTACAGCTGTCTCTCAGGGCAGAGCTGGCCATCTCCATCATGAACAACCATCACAGAATCTGAAGTTCTTGATTAAAAAGCAAATGGTTTTGTGAGCCAAGCTAAAACCACCGCAGCTGCTCCATTTCACAAACCAGGCGCCATTCAGCTGGGAAGAATGGCACCGACTCTGAATTGTTCTTCCTGAGAGTTTCCACAATAAAAACAAACCACACTACTTCCAAATTTTAAAAGACTGGGGGGAAAAAAAGAAAAAAAAGTCTTCACTATTCTGGAAACAAGTGTTTTCTTTTTACTTAGAGCTTTTGATTTCTACATCAATGTTCCTCTATGAATAAAAAAACAAAACTAAAGCCAACCCCTCCCCCAGGCATGCACACACCACACGGCTTCCTGGAGATGCTTTTAATGACCATCTACAGCAAGTCTGCAGATGTATTGAAGAGAAATTGCAATGCTTAACCTTAAAAAAAAAACCAACCATCAATACTGATGCTGTTAAATATCATATTCAATGACAGGATAAGGAATGGAAATAAAAATAACAACAATAACAACAAAAATATTATTTTCAATATACATTAGAACAATTATAAAAATTGCAATTTATTTCATAAGGACAAAGTATCAATCAATTCCTGATCACATCCTCTCCAAGAATATACACTTCTCTACAAAATATGAAATAAAATAATCGTATTCCAGTGAAGTTGCAACAAATGAAGTTGCAATATATATTTTGAATAAAAACTGGGTTTAGTACAACTTACGATGCACAATTTCTGTATGTGTCAACTCATTTTTTAGGTAATGACAAGAAAATGTACGTGTTGATAACAAGAAACCCAATAAGACACCCAAAATATACTTACAGAAAAGCTGAAATACAATTTTTTTCTTCGTACTGAAACCACTCTAATGAAAATATCAAAATCAAAACCATTACATAGGTTTCCTACAATATCCTAATAACACTTTCTTGGTGGTCAGGCCAGGAAACACTTTGCACCTCAGTTAAATTTTATACTTCAGCAATTGTGAATGTTTAATCAGATTTTTGGGGTTTAGTTATTTTTCTACATTAACGTTATTTGATGTCCTGGGCAGAAATAAATTGGATGTAGCTAAAAAGAGTTCCTATTTTACTGAAATGAAAATATTTGGTAGTTTTTTCCTCAAGCTAATGGTGACTGACTGATGCAAAAAGAAGAACCAACTCCTCCAAGTTGTTTAAATTCAAAGTTTCCCAGGAATGGAAAAAAAAACCTTGAGTTGCCTTAAGGATTTTTCTTTAAAATATTGTCTGTTGCTTTCCTATGACTATTTCATTTATTTTGCCTTTATTCATATTGTATTTGACCCAGATTAGAAACACCAGGCTAAGGATAGACCACACATTACACAAGGCTTCACTAAATTATAATTTTTAGCTTGTAAAAAGAGTAAAACCCCAAAACTTAGTCTACCAATTCATTCTACTTTTAGAAGCTGGAAATTATTTGATCTTGTGTTGCAAACGAATGACAGCTTTAAGGTTAGTGAGTGTTTAAGGGGCTACAAATATCACTGCAACATTTTTAGAATGATTACAAGCAAATTTTACACATTTGTTGGGTTTTTTTAATGAAGTAATAACTCAGAGTAACGATCTAGTAAGACTGAACAACTTTTGAGTATATCTTTAAAAATACCTCAGTATTTTAAGAACTTGATAGATTTGATTTTACAAGTCAAGACACTCTATAAGAAATGGTTAACAGATTTGTAAATTATTTTACAGGATTTTTTAAAGTTGGTCCTGTAAACAAAAAAAAAGGCACCCATAAAGATGAGACCAAGTAAATGTTTATCTGCAAATTTTACTTACTGATTTCAATGGGAACACTACTTTCACTTTCAAAACTCTATATTTCACAGTACAGAACTGATTTGCTTGGGGCTTTTTTAATTGTGGTTTTGTTTTGTTTATTTGGTTTTGTTTTGTTTTTCTTTAGACAAGTCCTGGTTCCTGTCACAAAATTATTGTGTTGCTTCCAAGCTGTTTGGCTTTTGGGTTTGTTTTGTTTTGTTTTGTTTTTTAAATCTTCGAGGCAGTTGAATTCAGCACAACTCCCCAGCTTCCTGAAGCAAAACTATTTGTTTCATTTTGTAGGTTACTCCTTAGTACCTGACCAGCTTATGTTCACTTTGGTAAGACTGCATATAAGATAGCATAAGAATTGAAAATTCATACTTCTAGGAGCAAAATTTAACAGCTTGAATCTACATTTGATTTTTGCTGTGCTTCCAGCTTTCAGTTTTGCTACTTGAGAACAGAGAAGTCACAGGCTGCCTGGAAGACCCACAAAATGGCAAGAAAAAGTCTGCAATTTGTTAGTGCACCCATCAAATCCAGGTCAATGGATCTGATGCACCAATGTTCCACAGCCCCTCCTCTGACACGAAAATGTTTCTGGAATTCAGGTGTTTGCAGAGTTATATGCACTTCTTTGAACACTAGCCCAGTTAAGAGATAACTTCCCCCAGCTTCCTGCAATCTTCAGGCCAGACCAAGAAGGAGAAAAGTGAACCAAACCAGGTTCAACACACAACAGTCTCTCTTTCAGGCTGTTCTTCTAAGAAGAGCAACCAACATATTTCAACCAAATGACACAAGGACAGAAGTCTCAAATATTATTACATCTTCACAGACGTCATGAACAAGGCAATGAGGTGGACAAGAATTAATGTTCTGTCTAAAGAAAAACTTTCAGCCAGATTTTACAATAAATCATAAGAAAAATCTCTAGAAGTCAGGACTACAATAATTCCAGCCCTCTCAGAAACAGCCGTGTAGCTCCTGCTCTCAGTAACTCTTTTTTTTTCTTAATTTTTTAGAATAACTAACATACAAGGAGCAGGGAGAGAGGAAGGAGGGAATATATTGAGCCTACATTCACCTTTTTTTTTAAAGTTTCTTAATAATTTCTTATTGCACTAGATCTCTTAATAATTCTCTACTTGGAAAAGTTCTAGGATTATTGCCTGCTCCAAGCCCTCCAGTAATTTTACAGAGGCAAAGTTACTTATTTGCCGGCAGTTTCCCTATTTTGAATCCTTTTTTTCAGTCATGGAAAGGACTAGACCTTGTATGGGCATGAAAAAGGCTCACATGAATTCATCAGGGAAGAGGGTGTGGGGGAGAAAATAAATTTTTAATGAAGAAGTCTTCAGATGAGAGACCTGCTACTGCAGCAATGGGAGTAAGATAAATCAGGTGACATTCTTTAAGAGCTCAAAAGAAAGCTAGTAAGTACTTAGTGAATTAAAGTCAAAAATCTAAGTGAAATCTCAAAACTCTTTTGAAGCAACATTTTCAAATATATATTCTTCATAATAGTTGCTCTCAAGGAAGCAAACACAGACATTTTAGATGTGCAAAATAAAAACTAATCCCAGTCAATATTCTTTCAGAAATATCAAAATGCACTTGGCATATACAGCAGTCTTTGTTAGGCTTTTAGCAGGGTCTGAAAGGTTGTACTGGGCATCACAAGGACATAAAATACCTGCTCTGAAATCTCAACTATTTATGATTGACAGAGATTTTGTGACAAAGTGCAAGGCACAACCTACAAAGTCTAAATCAAAAATAAGATCAGAATCAGAAATAAGCAATCCTAGCAGCATTTCAAGAGGCAACAGAAGTGTTTGGATCCAATTCCCATTTTGATGAAATACCCTCGTATTAATGGAATCAACTGGACACTCTCATAACCTTTGTTAAGAGGTAAATCTAGATAAACATTTTTTAAAAGTTAGATACATTATCATTTCCTATGAAAAGCAGTAAAATTCCAAGCATTTTCCTCCCACTTGGTATTACTATATTTTAAGGTCAAGTTCTGACTGAATAATCCAGGATTAAAACCAGTGAAATCACATGAGCCCTTTGTTCTCAGTCATCTACTTCCATTAATTTGAAAGTGGCAGTGCTGATACTGATATTTGAAAGAGTATAATACCACCAGATTCAAAGGCTACAACATGGTTTTCCATTACAAACCTCTTACAAAAAAGTCCTTTTCAGTGTGGATAGCTGAAAGAAAGAGGTAATTTCAAGAGGCCATAGATAAGCTTCAGTAGTACAACACTAATATTATCAATAAGTGGATATACATAACAAAGGATCACCAGTTTCTTCTCAGTGCAATGGAATATTTTCCACATTGTTTAATGGTAAGGTGATAGAGTTGGGTGGGTTTTTTCCACACAGTATTTACACACACTTGTTCTGAATAGGTGAGTAAGTCTAAAAGTATGCTCTGCAAGTGGCAAGCTAAAGAGCTGGAAGACAACATCAAGAGACTGAACCCACTGACATACCAGGGAAGCAGAGAAAAGCAAAAGCACAGTGCCTTTGGAAGACAGCTGGCATGTGAAGACTTTGTCTGTGTTATGTGAGTCACCATCTTGGACAGGGTTCCACTTCCAAATTTCACAGACATTCATCACCTCACACTGTTTGCACAGTGGCCTCCCTCCTCCAGCATTAGATTAGTGGCAAGTGGCTTCTGCACACTTTCATATATATTTCTCCCTAAATCTGCAGCATTTCACAGAACTGGCAAGGGCTGGTCTTACCACACAGACGTTTTAGAGATCAGAGAAGTGAAGTAACTAGTACATAGAGTCAGCAAAGTAGTGCCTGCAAGCTCCCATTGAACTGATAAAACATTTGTTCAGTAATCAAATGATGTTTTAAGTCTCCTCAGTTTAATGAGGCAATGCAAATATGGGGCTGCCATATTTGAAAGGGCTAAATGCTTTTTAAAAATACTTCTATATTTATGGTACAGCAGCAGAATGTACAACATTTCTGTCTGGTCCCATGCAAAAGTTAAGGCCAATGGGAACCATCATTTGGGAATGCTATTCCTTTGGGCTATGAGACACAGCTTAAATAGGCTACTCTTGATGGTAATATTTGTCTTTGATGACTATTGTAAGAATGACCAAAAAAGCCACCCTTTCATTCAATGCCTTCTGTCTTGTTTTGCTCTTAATTGATCTCTTCTATGCATTGTTATCTTCCAGTTACACCACTTCCTTTTTACGCTCTCCTTAGTACTTGCCATCTTTGCTAAAATATTTGTTCAACAGTAGAAAATCTTTGTGTTTTTACTGCAACTCAAGACACATGACCTCTGAATGGTATCTCCAGCTGGTTTTACAGAGTATTTACCTGAAGTAACAGAATTCAGTTTCTTATAAATTATGTACCACGCAGTCATTCGTAGCCTGTAGCTTTGGGACAGCTACGCCACAGTGACATTTCTCTAAGGGGGCTGGTCCTTCAGACTGTCTCTGCTGCTCATCTGATACTTCAGTGAGACAGTTCAGATTATTAAGCAGGCAGGAAACCCCAAAATGTGTGTGGGTGTGGGTGGGTGAGTTGTTTTTCACCAGCTTAGTGAAATGAATCAAATCACCAAGAAATCAGACAAATGGCTAGACTGAGTCAGGTGCAGGAGAGAAGCAGCCAGCCCCTTGCAGTGGCAGTGATATGTTAAATGAACTTGTCAGTCCTATCTGCACCTGAAGTGGAAGTCTCTTGGGCAAAGCCCCATGAGATTATTCTCCCATTAAACATAAATTATCTGTCCTGTTTTTTTAAACAGAAGGATGTTATAAGAATGGCCCTTGAAGCTAGTCCTAGACTGTGCCTCAGAGGGGTGTGTGTGAACACTGATGAACATTTATTGCAAATCAGCTAAAAATCAGCAATTCACTGAGCTCTAGAATTTCATCACTTATGGCACAGAATGCAGTACTGTTTATTGTATTAGGTTTTAATATGAAAACATACCAATCAAGAAGCACCATGTCTTCGGCAGTTGAAATCAGCTATTTTATATTAAATATTTGTGATGGGTACCTCCAGGGGCATATAATGAAGGTTTGTTTTAAACTTTTTCCTCTGGTTCTGAAATTATCCACAGGTAGAATGTTTCTTTAAAATTCTCAGCAGTAGAATCTTTTGGCATTTAAAGCTGCCATGGCAGAGTAAAAAGAAAAAAAACCCAACTATTAGAGCTCTGCTCAAAGTGGAGCAGGGGAATTTAAAAAAAATCCAAACACTTTATTCATGTCCAATAGAATCCAAATTACTTTTTCAAATTGCAGTTTGGGATTTAGCACAAAATGTCACATACTCTAAATTTCATTTGCCTTTGACTCTATAGTGTCTCAAGATACCAGTACTTTTTCAGCCTTTTATTACCAAGCGTTTTGGAGCATTCACAGTTTCCAAGATGCTGCCACTGCTTCTCTTTATTACATTTAAAGTACTTCTACAGTGGACAAATGTCTTAAAACACTGCAGAAGAAAAAACACACTTGGAAACATGCAAACCCAAGGCAACACAGTGAAGTTAAACATCATTAACTGCTGGACAACATCTGCATGCACGTCCTGGGCTGCAGCAGCACCACATTAAGCACATTTCACTCTGTGTATGACTGTTGGACCTCATTGCTGTGTCTAATGAACACAGTGCTGTTGCACTGGCCCAGAAGCAAATATTAAAAAAAAAAAGAAAAAAAAACACCTACTCAGACAGATCTATCTTACTTTTTTTGTGCTCTGAGTAGGGTCACTTTATTTATTTTCCAACAAGTCCATATTCCGGTTGGCAACATTCCTCTGTGGGTAAAAGAGGCAAAGCAGAGTCAAGTTGTGTTCCCCCTCTCCCTGTTCCCTCCTCATCCACTGTTTCTGGAATTGATTTACATTAGCCTTCTTCTTTCTGTTTTAAATAAGGCTAAATATTTTCCTTCCTTCTCTCCACCCCCAGCCCCTTTTCTTTTTTTAAACTTTTTGGGTGGGGAGAGAGAAGAGGGAAGGAATTGAGAGTAATTTTCCAAATAACCAAGGGAGTAACACCAGGTTACATATGCTTTGTAATCAGGCATTCAAAATACTAAGTAAACAAAACTAAAAGCAGCAGAATCAAAACCCATGGCATCACTAGCCAACTTAGCACAGCTATTAAAAATCCACTGGATATCTATATGGCATCAGTCTTTCTCAAAACAACCCCATTTCAAAAAATTGCTAAGCAGATCCCTGCATGCTGGGGAACTAAATGGAAAATTGTACCTTTCTGAGCTGCCCTGACATGTGATGTTTGGAAAAGCTTCAGAGAAGTAAGCCAGAAATTCCAGATAACAGAACATTTCCAGATAATGTTATTTCTTCCCTTAATTGTGTTACCCTTGAAATATCCTTGTATCCTCTCATGGGGCTTGATTCTGGTCCTAAG
This sequence comes from Ammospiza caudacuta, assembly GCF_027887145.1. NCBI lineage: Eukaryota > Metazoa > Chordata > Aves > Passeriformes > Passerellidae > Ammospiza > Ammospiza caudacuta. The sequence continues at coordinate 26,416,182 of NC_080593.1, read as the reverse complement.
AAAAGCAATTACCTTTCATATGCAAGATCATACTATAGCAGGAGAAAGCCTCTACTGTTTATATACCGAAAATCAGCTTATTACAGACATCCACATGATGAGAAATTCAATGAAAGTACCTAAATTGGAGCCTGGTGCATTTACATGGTCACCAAAGCTTTCTGGGGGCTATTCAAGGTACTTAAGTAGAAATGCTAATTTTTTCAGTATAAGTTTCAAATTTATTACAAGAGTTTGAGCTCTTGATTTGCTTATAACTTCTTTCTCTTTGCATCTAACACAATGCTGCTGCGCCCCTCTGTTTATCCATCTTAGATCACTTCCATTATTCTGGTACTGAGGAAAAGGAAGGGAAGAAACATTAATCATATCCTTACTAGCTAACTTTGAACTGATAATCTGAGTTCTTTGCAGTTAGTTTGAGTAATGATGGCTATGCCTCGGTTGTCAAGCCTACAATTACATCCTACATATTATTTACCACAACATACATCCCCAGCCATGCTTTGTATATGTGCTTGTTTTATATAAAATACCATTGTTCAATTACTATATTAAAAAATTAAGTCTATTAATTATTGCAATATACAGAGATAGATTTCTTTGCAAAGAAATATTAAGTCAGTCCCCTTTGGTTTTTTAACTCATGACTTCTGATCCATTAATTGCCTCAGTTTTGTGATTCTTTGTATAGACTTTATGCTGTAGAGAGAGATGATGTTTCTTTGTTAAATGCTTTGCTGTTTCCTGTTGTGAGAACTTAATTGACTGTTACTATTCAAGTCCTAACAAAACAGCAATTCTACTGTCCTTTGCTAATTATGCCTTGCCTGATTTTCTCCTAACATTTCACACTACATTTGTTTTCCTCCTTTATGTTTTAGGGCAGCTTATTTGCAAGAATGTGCATTTATGTCCATATTATCTTGACCTAACAGACCAGATCTGATTGCTTTTTAAACGTATGCGAATAATTGGCTCGGAAGCAACACAGAAATACAAGTGTTGCATTTAGTGGGAGTGCAAGAAAAGTTAAATTGGGCTGGCACTTTAAATAAGCTCAACTTGCCAGTGCAAGGGCATGTTTTGTTTTGGGGCCAGTAATACAATGGATCCATCTTTGGGATAATAACAATTATGTCTATTTATCTCACAAAAATAAGGAGCCTAACCTGCTGGAGAACCCAAATAGTAGATTGTGCTAAATGTAAAATGGTGTTTAAGAAAGAGTAAAGGGGGAAATATCCAAGGTGCCTTCTTGACATTCCCACATATGGTGTGGAACCAGAATAGTCTAGTTTGTCTAATGATACTCATGTTTAGTAGGAGATATTACATCTGCCTATAAAAGTTGTTCTGCCTAAAGGCATTTTCCAAACAAGCATACAAAGTATGTAAAGCAAAACATATATGAATAAAAAACCAAAAAGACAAACTCTATACCAGTTACTGAGATCAAGTTACCTGAGAGTAACAACTGTTTAACATTTCCTTTGAGAAGCAGAGAAGGAATACAGAAGCTTTCAATATAACATGTATGTCCTCATATACTGTTTAGCAAGAGAAATCTGAACCAAAAATTCAAAGACTAATCTACTTTTGAAACACAAGGCAAATTCAATTAAATTTCTGCAATTTGAAGTTCAAAGACATTAGAGCAAAGAATCCATAGCATAAAGCAAAGATAATTTTTAAGCACAGAAAACAACGTACAGTCACATCTCAGACATTCCTATTTTAGAAAAGGCTGTTGTCATTAATTACAGCTGTTAATACGATGTGTACAGATAAACAGTTAACACAGTGTAATCAAGCCTTAACTTCTGTATTTCCTGAGGTTGCTTCTTGGTTCCATAACTGACACCATCTGGTCAAAACCTCAACTAGAGTCTTGCATACTATTGCAGTAAGGGTATGTGACACCAGCAGCCCCCTTCCTGACTGCTGGTGGCCACCAACCCTAATGAAGAGCCAGCAGAAGAGACCCTACTGATGTTCTTAATCTCATTTCAAAGCAAAATGTTAGGCCTATTTGCGCTAGAAAATACTGAGACTATGACTTGCAGGAAAATTAGTAATAATTAGTTAGGGGTAGGAAAAATTACAAAAAAAAAAAAAAACCATAAGAGTTTTCAAGACAATTCCCATAATTCTGCTCTCTGGAACATGTACACCAGGTTGCCACTTAGCAACAACCACACAAATTTTATTTTTAGAAAAGAAAAAAAACCCCTCCAAAATATTTCATATTTTTCTTGATTTGTGCAATTCTTAACCTGTCAGATGACAAATTTTGGCACAGGGACGCTTTCCATAATAACTGCATCATAAAGTTGGCTACCTGACAAAACAAAGTTATTATCAAACAGGAATTACTACTATGCAATGATATTGTTTAAATCAGAGGTGAAATTTTATTACAAAGACTAAAAGGACGGGATGAAAAAGAAGAATAAGTAACTGCAGCTGCAATTTTCTGAAGGCTACACACAACTTCTTTTATTTCATTCCTAAAGTGAAAAATGTCTTGCTTTGGCCTTCAACATGCTCATGTCTAAAGGAAGAATTAAGTCAGTTTATTACCTTGCATTTCCCTGTAATGGAATGTTTCTTTTCAAGCTTTAGCCCCTGCACAAACCCTCATCCCCCTCCCACCCAAAAAAAAAAAAGCATTTTGCTTCAGCAGGGACTTCAGAACTAGATGCACAGAAAATAATCCAATGTCCCTTCCTCTGATGATTAGCCAGGAGTGTTCAGAAACAGTATAATCACTCCTCCACTATACCCAACAATATTGCATTAAACTGTAATTTACTTGATCTACTTGTGGGAGTCATTTATTACATTCCAAGTCCTGTGGATAGTGATAGGGCCATAAATGGAGCTATAAAAAACAAACTCTTATCAGCTGGACATCTATTTCTACTACATGAAACTTTGGTAAATACAAAGATTTATTACTTGAGCAATGCTCTATGAGAACATTGTTTATTCAGTAAAGTGGAGGTGATTTTTCTTTCATTCTGCAGTTTCCTTTATTTGCTACTTGCACACTGCTTGAAAGTGGAACTGGTTACAGACTTGTAATATACACGTATTTCTTCAAGTGAGATTTCATTCTTTACAAACTGATACAGTTTTTTAAGGCATGTCTGCACAAGATTAAAACTACAGTGTCCATATCTGCATGGCTTCTTTAGGTTGGTGAGCAGTGACAAGTAAGAAATTCTATCTGCCATGTACCTAGTCCCCTGCTCTCTGATCAGAGCTTTGTGAATGCTGACATTTCATATGTAAGGCTAGATTAAAGCCCCAATCTTTACATTTTTCAATTAAAACCCTATTCTAACCCCCACATTCTATATGTGTCAAATAGCTAGAAAAAAAATCTGCTTTTTCAGTTTTAAGGAGTCAATTATTTTTGTTGCGTTTAAAAGAACTTTTTGGTAAAAACAATTTGGAAACAATCTGTCATTTAGCAGGAAGCTGCAATCAACTAACTAGACAAGTGAGACAGTATTTTTCAGTTTAAAAGAATCCCAAAATATTTATTTTACATTCTTCAAAACATCCCTACTATCACTGTAAACAAAAGTATACTATCATGCATTAAGAAAGTGTATTTATACATACATCTTCATTGACACTTAAGGATCTGCTTAATTTTTGTAATACTAAACAAAGCTGCAAAGTACAAATATATGATTAAGATCTGACTTGAAGTAATGTGCCCAAAACTGACTTAATGCAGTAAATTTTCTATGCAGAAAATTTAAAAAGCAATTCAATCACTCCACTAGTACCACAGACTTACTATGAAGCAGTATTGTCCCAGTTTTAAACTGTTTACTGTAATTGCTTGAAATCTTTACAGTTAATCAACATAGGAAGAAAAACAGTTCTGAAGGATAAGAATGTACCCAGTTTGGTGACACTTGACTGGTACACTAAAAGAAGAACTAATAAACACAACAAAAAACCTAAACAAACAAAAAAACAAAACCAAAACAACCAAAATCCCCCAAAAAACCAAACCAAAAGAAAAAAACCAAGAACAACACAAACAAAACACCAAAACAAACAAAAACCAACACAAAAGCCCCCACAAAACCAACAAGAAAAGATACTGCAGGAAAACCACCATTACTTAAGCGTCCATAAATTGACAAAATGAACCATAAATTAATGACTCTGGACATTTCAGTTGGCATGATTTTTTTGTGGAATAAAAACTTCTGGTTTCCTACCAAGAATTTTGCAGCTGCTTAAAATATGTTCCTTACTAAGAAACCAGGGTTCACATTTGCCTTAACCCATGCCAGGACAGAATTCTGCATCTACTGAAAATTCTGAGATCCCTACTTCCTCACTGGTTTAACCTGACACATACAGCTGGGTAATAGCAAAACAAAGCAATTCAGTACGAGCAGCAAGCCACATAACAGAGCTAAGTACTGAATATCTATGTTAGTGGAATCAAAACAGCCATGATACACTAACTTAAACTGATTTTTTCATTTATTTTAAGTATGTTGTCCACTTAATTCTACAATATGTCACTAGTTACTTTTTAAACTTTTTTTTAAATGATCAGTTTACAGAAAAAGGACTAGTACTGAAAACAACTCTCCCTTGCATTTTTGCCCACACATATTTTCTGATTCACACTTGTGAAAAAGAGCAATTTGTACTGTTAAAATTCACAAAACTCCAATAATTATTTTATAAGAAGCACTAGATTTTCTTCACTGCATGTTTGTTTACAAAAATGTAGTCAGGACACACATGGTCTACAGGGCTTACCTTGAGGGCTGGTTTCACAATCAATTTAACCAGCATTAAGCGCAAGCTGCAGCTGAAATCCCCTCTGCATCTCACCCCAGCCAGGCTGCATCATCACCTTCAGGCCAGACAGTGTGTACCTGATTAATTGATCAGTTCCCAGATCCAACTTGCACGCAGCCACAACACAATGTTGGCACACGAAATGCATGTGGCTGCCACTTTCCAGAGGATGCACATATAGAGAGATAATCACAGAACTATGGACTGAAAAAAACTATCTGCCAGCTTATCCCAAAATAGCATGCAAGACAGCAAATGTCATAGAAAATATCAAATGCTATATATAAATTTATCTAAATTGTCACACATGCTATTTGGAAAATACTGATTTTCTTTATTTAACCTCTCTATCGGCCCTACAGGCCTTTTACAGAAAGTTTGACATTGCGTGGACAAAAATCTTGCTAAAAAAACCCACGTCTTATGACAGGTGTCTCATTTGCTTCATTTGAAATTAAGTAGCTGAAGTCTACATTCTAGATGTCTTATTCTCATAAAGTACCTAAAGTGTCCCTTATTGTCACACAAATTCCTGTTCAGTCTATTACAGAGTCTGCACTGGGTCACTTAAGCAATCTGTTTTATTGCTAATATAAGTGTTGAACTTCTACTGCAATAAAAATGCACTATAGCTGGCTACTGGTATCTTCAGACAACAGACAGATACTGAGTTTAGTACTTTACAGAGATTTGGACATCGTTAAACTGCTATGACAGAAATCAGAATTTTCAACATTCAACTACTTGTTTTCAACAGTATACCACATGGATGTATGATTAAATGCCAAAATAGACCTTAATCATATAGCAACACACTACAATGACTCATTGAATATAAATGTCAACAAACTACCTCAGTAAAGTTAGTTTATTTTTAGTATGTTATTCAGGAGCAGCTGAACACAAAAGTGAAAGAGAAAGATCAAGGATGGGGATCTTTGCTAGCTAAACGTACTTATCACAGGATATAAAAACTAACGCGGTTTACCATATAAAGTTATAATAAAAGAAACCCACAAACATAAAACTCATTAATTGGGATGTAAGTCTAAGAGAGAAACAAATGGTGGTGAGAGCCTGGATTCCCCTACACCTTCCAAACTAATAAACGTGGTCCTTGATATCAAATAAATAGTAAAGAATCAAGATATTTAGCAAACCCAAATTTCACAATTACAGATAAACTAGAGCAGATCCATGCTATTTGTTAAAGAGCATATCTCTTGGGCAAACTGAGAAAAAAAAATTCAAACCCCAAATAAGTATTTCAAAATATTCCACATCTGCAATTTTAGTGGTTTTCTTAAAGTCAGCAGCTGACCAGAAATGCCATGGCAAAAATCAAATGTAAACACACCTGACAACTATTTTCAACATGTTGTATACAACTTTAATATTTTATTTTTAAAGTTGATATTTACAAGACTTTTCCATTAATGGAAAACTTCTCATAAGTCTTCTTCATCAAGCCCTGCCAACCTGGCTAATTTTGCTGTGCTATGGTAAACACAATCACATTAAACATTATTTTTTTTCCTGTTAGTTATTAATACAAAACACCTTTAGACATAGATAAAATGGAAATTACTTAGCCTTAATGTTAACAGTGTTAAAATAAATTTTAAAGAACATGACAGCATCTATGGCAAAATATTCCAATTTTGAACACCATGGTCACATCTGTCTTAACTGAGCATTGCTGTACCCCAATATCAAAATCATACAGCAGGAAAAGCCTAGTCTTTTCCAGTTCTCTTAATCAAGGCAGTTTCCATATCCAATATCCAGTATATTCAGCTATTAAACCTGTGATATTTTTTTTTTTTAAGGAAATGCTGAATGTATCCTTAAAGGAAAATCCAACAATTTATTTAATTGGCAAGCCTGTACATAATCAGATGTTAATTTCTGTTCTATTCTGGACAATCTATAGATCTGAAGATTGGGCCAGAACTGTTGACATTGTTACTATAAAAACAGAAGATTCCAGGTAAACAAATAAGAACATGGGAAGACACACAGATACTCTACTGTTCAAGACACTGAGGTGTGCCTGGATAATGTGCAGGATCTATGATTAAAGCAGAGATCTATAATGAGCTGGAGTCTACATCTAAGTAGTTTTTTCTCATTTCTTCTTTTTACTAATGCATAGGAACAAATGGTTAAATATGATTACTAAAAGTCAAATTTTGTGTTCTAATAATTTGATTAATTATAAGATGCAATCAGATAATTATAAAAAACACTCAAAAACCCCAATTCTGCTTTCAGATTCTAAAGATGGAATACATATCTGAAGAAAGTTTGTCATGACATGTGCCACTTAAGAAAGATGAACTCTTAAAATTGTTTGAATAAAATCCTAAGCTTTAAGGAAAACTCCCAAATTCAATTAAAAGGATTGACTAAAAATCTTAGTTTCTGAGAAAATTATACCAGTTGACAAGAGATTTAAGGAAACTTACTAAGCTAACAGGTTTGGAACAAGACTGATGCCCAAAAAAGGCATTTAACAGGACTTCCTTTTCATTAAAATCCTCAAAAGACTTAAGATATACATCTTAGTTGAAATACAGCCTCTCTGTGTTACATTTTACTGCACAGACACTATAAAGAAAGTTACAGTACAATATCTGTAGCAGACACTAGTCAAAAATAATTTTTTTTCACTTCTATTTGGCTCTTGAACCTAAAGAACCACCTCATCTCAAGAGTCTTTTAAATCAATCAGTTTCCAGACGGGAATGAGTAACACACCTGCCCCTGAGACCGAGGATGTGCCGCTATAGCTCCGTGCTGACAAACAAGCTCCTCTGCCAAGCCCTGCGCTCTGGCAGGAGCCAGCCCAGACAATGGAGCTCCATTTACCGCGGCACTCCAACCAAACCTCGCCTCCCAGCCCGCTCGCCAGCTCAGGCACAGCCCAACGCTGCTGCATATCAAAAAGTGCAGAAGTGCCATGTCCAGACAGCCTACCAAGTTCAGGCAAAATGGCCTGGGAGTCTGTCTGGACTCATACATACGGACCAGGCACACTGAGGATATGCCTAAAGTTCAATCAATCGCAAAATCCAAAGGCCAGCCGGGCATAAAGGTTTAGGAAAACCCATTGGAATATCACTACCATTCTCTTTTCTACAAGGTTTAACTAAGGCAATGGTATAGCAGCAAAAAGTTCAAAATACAGTGATGGCCTTGATCTCCACTCAGGAGTACAAGAAGCCACCCACCGCTCCAGTCTTGATTTTGACACACAAAGGTGTTGACATGGTATTGTACTCTCAGGTGCAAAAGGCAGGCCTAGGCAAACCTCTGCTGGCACAAATCACTCCTCTTCCTGCCAGCTCTGGTGTTCATCTCCCTCTGGTGGACTGTGCACACAGAGAGGAAACTGCTCCACCTAGAACAGCTCCACCTAGAAGTTCACCCTCTAGAGTACCAACACAACTCCATTTGTTTTCCAGTTATTAGAAAATCTTCACCTGAGATGCACCAGCAGGCACAACCAGCATGACCACTCAGAGTGGGTTCTGAGACACCAGTGCGGCCAGCATATGGCCAAATAGGCAAGTGCAGCTCTCTTGCTCTGCAACTCACTCAACACTTAAAAACACCACTTATTTTGATTTGATAGATGTCTCCTACTTACCTGCTGTGCAATAGAAAGCAGAACGAGAGTTCATTGTGTACTCAGACAGGATGAAATGGAACAAGGTATGAAAGACTATCTGTAATTATTAGAAACCTATCATGTGCAATCTGGATCAGTAACACATGAGAGTGTAGAGACCCAGAATGCCTAAGAGACTGCCTCACATTCCAGAAAGACTCCAAACACCATACTCTCACCATTGTCCAAATGTTAGTATCAACTGAAGTGCAAAACCAAAGGGAAAGGCAAGTCCATCAACCTTTTCTCGACTGACACTAAAATTAAGCTTCAGTCAGCAGAGCCAACAGAAGCTCTCAATGCCAGACCTACACTCAACCTTCTAGACCCACTCAACACAATCCATCTCATGAATTATTGCAGCTCTCTCATTTTTATACTGAGCATTTCCTTGAATTGCTTTGCCTCCAAATTCTGTACAAAGATTTCGGGAAATGGGCAATTGTTTGGGATCTGCTCTGCCCTTACTCAGCTATTCTATTATTTTCTAGGTCCCCCAAATTTAGCACAGTTTACACAGTGAAAGGAATACAGCAATATAGACAAAGTACATGGATGAACTGTTTTGTTATCAAACCAGTTCTACCAACTGCACTGTTCCATTCTCACAAGTCACTGGTATGAACAGAAACTGAAAGGAAGGTCTTCTCCCCAGTCAGCTGGTACAAGCTAAAACTTGCCACTGTAAACATTCAGGGTGATGATATCTGCTCTGTTCACCGCTTGGGAATTCTTAAATACTTACATTTTACTAAAAATAAATTTGAAGGTACTGTCTATAGGAAATATTAACCAACTTATCTCAATGTGTCAAGTATATGAAATTGTTACACATTCTAAAAACCACTTAAATCATGTCGAGACTTTGCAATTCTTATTGAGAGCTATCTTGTTCAACAGGAAGGAAGGAGAAAAAAGATGACTCCGGACATGGAGTAGAAATACACATGATGACTACTCTTTTTGGAGACTAACAGGGTTTTTTTGCAGACTTGCAGTGCTCTAACTTCACCTGAGTCTGCTGATAATCAGACATTTTCATGCTAGCATTGGAGTACATTTTCCAACCTCCTCCAACCTGAATTTACTGTGGGACACAGTACTAAATTAATTGTGGAAAAATGCATCTGTATATCTAAAAGCATAATGACATAAAAGCATTATGTCAGTATTTTCTCCAGCAATGCCCTTAGACTGAGGGATCTACTTTCTTTAGATTTCACTTGGCTTTAAAATTAGATGGCTCTGAAGCTATGAAGAATACCTCTGCAGACTTGACTTCTTTCTTCTATGCATCACACGTCATCCATCTATTCTCAATCACCTTCACTATATTCCTAAGCAGGAACTTCTGTTCTCAGGAACAATGCAGTGGCATCCTGCTCATAGCTAATAGGATTTTTTAAAAACATGCTTTTTGGTTTGGTTTCAGGGCTTTTTAAAAGATTTTTCTTGTATACTTGTCTTTCCTCCTATAAAGGACTCCATTTGAGCTATCACACCATTCAGGTACTTAGCTAGTGTAAATATTTACAAAAGCAAACAACTAGGGTTTTTTTCCTGGGTTTTGGTTTTAGTTTTTTGGGTTTTTTTTTTGTTTTTTTCTTTTTGGTTTTTTTTTTTTTTTTTTTTTGGTTGGTTAGGTTTTTTTGTTTCGGTTTTGGTTCTTGGGGTTTTTTGGTTTGGTTTGGTTTTTTTCTTTTTCTTTTTTTTTTTTGAAAGATACGTCCATGAAACATCATTGGTTCATCATGCTCTTAGGTCAGTTCCTGGCATATGGTTGCTCTCAGATAAATTTGCTATAATTGTTTCTACTCATATAAGTAAGCTCACTAGTGGCAGGTTTTGAACTCAATAATATGCTTTTAGGGACAGCAAAGTTCCAGCTATATTTAATCAGAAAGTCAACCTGATAAATCTACATTCCAGCATATTTATTTCAGTGCCTGCTCTCTCATTCCATTGTTCTCAATGTCTTGCATGCATTCTCATCTACTTTGAATTTCAGGATTGCAGCAAGTTTCATAACAGGAAGGCACACCCCTTAACATCCAGCTTTTATATGCCTAAATGGCTTGTCATCTTCCCCTGGCACAGGCACAAATAATGGAAAACCTACTTGCCATGTAGAACACTGAGAATCAAGTCCCTGGGAACAATCAGTGCTAATGTTTTCCACAAAATTGGTGCTAAAGTTTTCCACATAAGTAACCTTTTTGCGGCTCTCCTGAAAGTTACATTCTTAGTAACACAGAGGCAATTATAGATTTGACTACTCTTTATAAAACCAAGCAGTACACAACTAAAACTTTTTTTTTAAGGCTTTTTTAGTTGGATGGCCAATGTGTTTCCATTTGTTATTCATTAATAACTTTTGTGATCATTGGCCTGTGTCAATTAAGCTTCAAGCAAGTCCCTAAACCAGAGCTGCTAAGCCAGATCAGCTCAACCAAGGGTTAGAAGGCTGTGAGCAGGCTGTGGAGTCAGCTGCTACCCATCAGAGCCAGAGGGAAGTGCTGCACTAGGTTTATCTGGGGTGGCACCGTGTGCTGGGCCAGCAGGCCAGCTAGTCCTGGAATGCCATTCCTGGCCAGCCATGAAAGGAGAGATTTGTGGGAGAAGGGACTGAAGGGATGGGACTGAAGGAGAGCAGGGAGCAGGGCTAACTAAGGCTAGTGAGCAGTAAATGGGAGAGCAGGCTCTATGGGGTTTGCTCATAATGGAATGAGTGCTTTTGGAGGTGCTTTTCCTTTCAGACATGTAATGCACAGTGTGTTATTGCAGCCTGCACTTACCAGACTAAAAAAATGAATAATTTTGATACCTAGTTAGAAGCCAGCAAATCACACTAGTTTAGCAGATGATGGTACATAGAAAGCATAACCACCCTCCTTAAAGTTTCCACTTTTCAACTAAGAAAGAATATTAAGTTAGAACTACTGTAAAATATTTTTTATCTAATTAGCTTCAACTAGGAGGACAAAACCGAGGACTGAAATCTTTAATTTTTCCTATTAATGCAGAAATGTACCACTTAGTTCCCAAAATAACTTTTTATGGTTTTAGCACAAAAATTTATTGCATTCTTGCTTTCATCACTATTATCTGCAATTATTAAATTCCTTACCTGCCTAAAAAAAAGAGCAAAACAGGTCCAAAATGCTTTTATAAGATGGGCTCTATTTTACAGTTCTGTTTCTCAAATACAGACAGCACTCTGTGTTTTAACATTGCATTTTTAAAATAAAAATATAACACTCCACTTTTGGTTACATTATGTGTTACAGTCAGTAAAGCATATGACAAAAATAAATGTGGAGAGGAAATGAAGGTATTTTCTAGCAGTATTTATAGTAATCCAGTCATGCTGAACTGATTGTATTTCCTCCTATATTGAAAATGCACAGACAGCTGCACATGAAATACATGTCATCAACTTTCAGCTTTCATTCAATGAAAAAAGTGACAGGTAAACATACTCCTGAGTAGACTATCATTGCTTTCAGTTTACACAGAGGAAGAAAACTTTACTGTGGTCAAATCTTGAAACCAAGAATTTGAACAGATAATCATATATCTCTGTGAAATGCATTCATATAAAAGAACTCCTGAAGATTAAGCTCACTTTCTTAAGAACCAAATTTTCACATTGGTACAGTATTTATTTTAATGAAAACACGTAGGCACAAGTAAATTGTGGTAAACATTAAGTTGTTTCTATTTTTTTTTTAATTAAAAGAAGCTGTAAAGCACAATTATAACCTAAAGTTTCTCCCATGTGTCTGGAAACTGGCCAAAAACTATTGGTTTCCATGAGATGTAACTCTTATGAACAACAGAAGTTGAATTTTGAACAGGGATAGCTAATACTTTCTACCATGTCTTGGTAAGATATGCTTTTTCTGTGTGTCTGCCTTTCCATTTTAAAATTTGTTACCTTTGGGGCCAAAAGAGCACTCTAATTTACATGGACAGACATACTAGACTGGCCACCTGAAATCAGTTAGCTCAAAGGTAAATCAAAGACATATTTGGTGCCCCTCCCATTTCCTCTCATGCTCTAAGCCATTAACAGCAGATTTAGTTGCAATGGTTCCATCATACACAATGCTTAACATCCTGAAATTCCCCTTTGTCAAGAGGGCATCATCATGGAAGACAGTGACACACCTGACTCTGTGCTGGTATATTCTCATTGAAGAAGAATAGCAGGACACAAGACTTAAATGGTGCTTTGAGACCAAACCAGTTATTCAGTCTTTTCCTCACCGTTTTCCTGTTATTTGACTGCTTGGGAATCCTCCCTTAGAAGATATCACAGGGGATAGTCAAGAACTGTGGAGCTCCACTTCATTTATTAACTCCACATTTATCTTTGAATATTTTCCCCTTTAATATTACACCAAATTTATTTCTGCTGCACACACTTATTTTAATTGAAGCTATTCTTTCAGTTCACTGTTCAGAAAGCAATTAAGTGGTAACAGAAAAGAACATACATATGGATTGCTAGAAATATTTTGTTGAGAAGCAGGTGGTGTACATGCAGTAAAGTTTTAGTAGTGTTCTGTGAGAGTCAATACCACTGTCTAGTGTGTATGCTCTATTGTGTAAGCAGGGAGGGAAAAGCCAACATGACCCTCCCATGCTAAAATACAGATGGAACTTATAGGGGAAAAATGGTAACCAGACATTCAGTTCACAATAAGGTAAAATATAACAAAGCCTCCCCATCTGCAATTCTTTTCCTTCAAACTGTATTTATTTGATCTATCTACAAAACTTACATCCAAAACATCCAAACACTTCCACCCTGACTGTAGCATGAATTACGCTCACCAGCAAGCGAAGGTTGCCGACAAAAATAACTGTACATAAATCCACCTTGAAAAAGTAGGAAAGCCACAGACACAGCCCCAAGTAAACTCATCCTAAAGGCTTAATGGGAACCTACAAACTGTTCCTGGGGCCACAGATACAGCCCCAAGTAAACTCACCCTAAAGGTTTAAGGGGAACCTACAAAGTGTTCCTGAGCTGCTCCACTGCATCTCTTAGATGGTTATCCTCAGGGTGTGCAGTCATGTATACAAATAAGATGTTTTTATTTAAGAACTAAAATAATTTTTTACTAGATTATGGGGAGTCTAAGAATATAGAAAGCTCTTGGATACCTCTTTGTCCATCAAGTGTACAAGCTGAAAATCTTCTGTCTTTTGATAATAAATATGTCAGAAGTAAGGAGCATCTAAAGGTAGACAGGATTTTAACAAATGGCCAAAGTAAATACACTTCAGGGGATTTCTGCTTCTGCTTGACTAGCATTTCAGCATGTTTCTAAAGCAAGTGAGGTCACATTACTTATCCTGTTTACCTGCACGTTGTACTTCATAACTAGGTTTCACACACATCATTCAATTTATAATTCAGAATATCAGTTCTAGTTGGAAGCTGTTGTTTTGAAAGGAAGAAAGAAGGGCAAGGACATTTTATAACATTTTGTTCTGACCTTCAGATGATTTCTGGAGACAGTTTATATAGCATTTATCTATTTAATTATCTTAAATAATGCACTTAAAATCCTGAACTCAGAAACCATCAGCTTTTTTCAACACTGGTTCTGTTCTTTTGGGTGGTTTCACTGTAATAAAAAGCTTACCAGACATAAAGCAAAAGCAAAAGTCAAATAATATCCTCAGAGTACATCAGCCATCACCATCTGCTTGCAGCATGTCAGTGTAGTACATGTTCAGCCCTCTCAAAAGGGCAGAACAGACTGGACTCCTGAAGCACTACATCAATCAGCTGGTCCTTAACTTGCCTACCTGCAAGTATCACATCAGAGCACTTACACCACCTAAAGTCACACAGACAGATAACAAGATTAAGGGTTGGTCACTCTCCAGTTGGCAAAGGTAACAGGGGGTCTACATGAGGAAAGTCATCAGCAGTAGAATGGAAATAGCAGGAGTAGAATGGAAATAGAAGGTTTAAAACAAGAGCCTCTTAGAGTTTGTTCATTTGTACCCCGTGTTAAGCCCGATCTCCAGAGTCAAGATCAAAAGTGCCTAGACATGTTCTTACCAGAAATGTCTTAACTTCATAATTCATTCCCTGCACAAGAAGTTCATTGACTTTAGCTACAGAATGTAAGCAAACAGATGGCTTATGCTGCCAGGAATGTGCTGAAGACTTAAAGAAATATAAACCCAGAGGATTCAGAAGTTTCACTGGACCCAAGGGAAAGGGCAGGAAAAAAAAAGAGAAAGGAAGTAGTAGACAAGACCACTTACAGATATGACACCTTCTGAAATAAGAAAACAAAAGTGTAACATAGACATCCTTCGATTTAAATCTGATTCATCAAATAGAAAAGAAAACATTTCTTGCTCAAGAGTATCTGTTACAAAGGTCAGTATGCAAGATGTGCAGCTGAAAGTTACCTGCTGACATTAAGCAGGTATGAGCCTGTACTGCTCAACCAGTAAAAGATATAAGGAGAAATTGAGGGGGAGGGGAGTCTTTAAAGAAAAGTATAAAAGAAAGTATTGCCTTTCTGTATTAAAATAGAAGACTGCAAAAAGACCCAAACATTGCAAGACAAATTAGCTCAGGAGTATAAGGATAAAGACAAGACAAACACTATTGGACTATGGCCCTGAACAAATTTAGACCAACTTCCATAGCAGTACTGAGTGCTACAGGTTTAAAAACCTCAATAAAGCAATACGCAAGTAAGTAAAATTTTAAGAACATTTAATCTGAAGTTCTTAATGACTTCTTATAATCAAACTTGAAATCAGAATGTGCTGGACAGCTTTTACTGCACTATAGTTTTACTTTTTTTTACTATGAAGTTTTTCTTTACCTAGTTGATCAGGGAAGGGAAGCCAGTTGATGTAACTTTTTGGATTTCAGAAAAGCTTTCAATACTGTCTCCACAGGATCTTTCTGGAGAAAATGTCCAGCATTAAGCTGGAATAACACATCACGCAATGTGTGAACAGCTGGCTCGGGGGTTGGGTACAAAGGGTTACAGTGAACGGGGTGACATCAGACTGGTGACCTGTCACTAGTGGGGTTCTGCAGGCTCCATCCTTGGCCCTATGCTCTTCAACGTCTTTA
This sequence comes from Ammospiza caudacuta, assembly GCF_027887145.1. Classification (NCBI taxonomy): domain Eukaryota; kingdom Metazoa; phylum Chordata; class Aves; order Passeriformes; family Passerellidae; genus Ammospiza; species Ammospiza caudacuta. The sequence goes on along the minus strand of NC_080593.1, from coordinate 26,400,541 downwards.
TTGAAGACCTGGACACAAGACTTGAAAGGATTCTAAGCAAGTTTGCAGATGATACAAAACTGGGAGGAGCTGTTGACCCCTCAAAGGCAGGGAGGCCCTGCAGAGAGACAGGAAAATCACCAACTGTATGAAATTTAACAAGGGGAAGTGCCAGATTCTGCACCTGGGATGGGGCAACCCTGGATGTACAGACAGACTGGGGAATGAGAGGCTGGAGAGCAGTGCCACAGAAAGGGACCTGGGAGTTCTGGTTGACAGAAAGTTAAATATGAGTCAGCAGTGCCCTGGTGGCCAGGAGGGCCACCCTTGTCCTGGGGGGCATCAGGCACAGCACAGCCAGGCAAGGGAGGGGATTGTCCTGCTCTGCTCTGGGCTGGGGCAGCCTCACCTTGAATAATGTGTGCAGCTTTGGGTGCCACAATATAAAAAAGACATTAAGCTGATAGAGAGTACCCAAAGGAGGGCAGCAAAGATGGTGAAGGGGCATGAGGGGAAGCCATATCAGGAGTGGCTGAGGTCACTTGGTCTCTTCAGTCTGGAGAAGAGGAGACTGAGGGGAAATCTCATTGCAGTTACAACTTCCTCATGAGGGGAAAAGAAGGGACAGATTCTGATCTCTTCTCTGGGTGACCAGGGACAGAACCAGAGGGAATGGCCTGAACTTGTGTCAGTGGTGCTTTAGGTTCAATATTAGACAAAGGGTGGCTGGGCTCTGGAACAGGCTCCCCAGGGAAGTGGTCACAGCACCATGGCTTATAGAGTTCAAGAAGTGTTTGGACAACGCTCTCAGGCACACGGTGCAACTCTGTGCAGGACAAGGAGTTGGACTTGATCTTTGTGGCTCTCTTCCAACCCAGCATATCCTGTGATACTATTATTTTACACAGAACAAGATCCCATTTCTTTTACCAGCCAGCACTGTCAGTCCCCCAGGAGGGCTGGGAGCCCCTGCCACCGGATCACAAAGCTGGCAGAAGGAATATGCACAAACAAAATGCACCCTCTTCCGCCAAACAGCTGTGCCTGCACGCACTGTCCAGCAACAAAGTAGGGCTTTTGAAAATCAAATTTTGACAGCTAATGAATGCATTCATGGCTGTCACAAGTTGAATATCACCCACAAGTATGATGCTCAATTATTTTGCTCCCTTCTTTGTTTTAAAAGTTTCTTAATACTCCTAAAAAGGTAGTGCAATAGCAAGGAGTTGCATGTATAGAATTTGACTGCTATTAATGCTACTTTAAATGAAAAGCGTATTATAACAAAGCACAACTCATTATCTTCACACAGTATGCATATTTTGCTATCAACAAGATTAGAAGTGGTAGGAAGCCTACAAAGGAATACTAGAAACAATAATCTAAGAAAGCAGCTGTCCTAAAACCCACAAAATGCATTAGGAACCTAAATTCAGTAGCTGTCACTTCTGCACCAGTGTCCTGGATCTGATTGGGAAGCAGCTTAACTCATGTCTCCCCTCACATTTCCCACTGCCTGTTTCAGACATGATGGGCACATTCCCCTTGTTTTAATTTCCAGGGAAAAGGAGAGCAGATACTGCTTTTACCCTCACCCTCTAAACCAGCCTACTCAAGAAACAATGGATCTGAAATCTGTTCCCTGTAGTCTGATGATATTCAAACTCCTGGCTGCCACAGGGAGCTCTCTCTGTCAGCTACACTTTAATTGCCTTGGGAACCTTTCTCCCCTTTCTTTGGAAGCTGGACCTGGCTCAGCCAAAAAGGAAAGGTTGCCTGGGACAGAAGTAAAACAAATCAGAACAAGTCTGAGCCTAATGCCTAGAAGCTGGCAACACATTCTGTCTCTTCATGCTGAAAATATTTTTCAAAAGCTTTAGTCATTTCATTTTAAGAAATAAAATGACTTTAAAAAAAGCACCACACACATGGGCCAGGGAGCAGAGATCAATATTCCCATTTTTGTACTCACAGGCCACTGAAGTTCAATGACTCATGCAGTATCAGAGAAGCTGCTGTGTCTTGCATTATTGAAGTAAAACCACTCTGCAAACAGTATAAACACTGGGAGTCCTCTCACTCAACTTTTAGACCTTGATGCTGGATGATGTGCATCTGACAGCACTCAGCCTATGCAGAGCTTGAGCTGAGGTCTCCTGCTTCTCAGATGAATGCTTGAATAAGCACAAATACACACCAAACATATTTCAAGAAGAACATGCTGTAACTTCAGCTTTTGGTCTTGAGTCAAGTGGACAGATGTGCTTGAGGTATGGTGCCTTGATTCAGACACTTCAACTCTGGAGCATACCGAGCATTCAAGCTTATTGCTGGTCTCTGCTTTTTGCCAGTAGGTCATTTCAGGCAAATATGCTCTAAACCGATTTTGTAAACTAAATTTCAGAGATGCTTAATTCTACTTCTTGGTTCACTCTTTCCATTTTTTTAAAAACACAGTAGACAGTACAATGAACTGAAAACTGCTACTTGTTCTTTACTGGGTCTCACCTTTGGGTTGCTCAATGGTAAAGCAGAAGTAAATTTTCATGAGAGCTGGTATATCCAACTGAAGTTTATATTCAACTGGAGTCAGTATTTAGACCTAATGAAAGCTCTTTGTGCATCTTTTTATAAGAGTGTTGACATAACTTGTGGGTTAGTAAAAGAAAACAATTCCAACCAAAAAAATCCTCTCCACAAGTTTGCCTCCTAATGAAGGGTGCATTGGTATGTGTATTTAATAAGAATCTTTTAAAGATAATATTGAATGCTTTCTGCTCCACTAGCTTTCCTAATGTTTTTGTAAAGCAAATCTTCTGTAGTCCTGCCCTTCTGCAAGACCTATGGGTGAAATAATTCAGAAAGAATCAGGTAGGCAAGTTCCCATTGAAAAACAAAATGGCAAAGAAATAGCCAGTTCCATTCCATCCCTCTCAAAAACCTCTGAAGTTTCAAACTAACTGAAATAAGGACAAAAATTAATATTATGGGTTTTGAATTGTTGCTCCCCCAGAAACACACTGTACCAACATTCTGAATTAAATCAACTTAAGCTTTTGAAGTATTTTCTGTCCATTATAATTTTTGCCCTATACACAGTTTTTATAGCGAATAACCATGTGTAAATTGAGGAAACAATATACAGAATTAAGGCTGGGATTGTATCCTGTAGTGTAGATGGGTAACTACTAACAGCAGGGGGTGTGCTAACAGATAAACAAACTGCACTAATGAATCAGCCCACTAGTTCTAGGAGGTAGTTGGGTTCTTCCTTATTTTTTATTGTCATGTAGGATATCCCCATGACAATGGAAATAGCATTAGTTTACTAAAATTAGTGGACATTTCCTAAAAGATATAAAAAGCACAAAGTTAAATGATCATGTCAGAATATAATGAATAATTTCCCCAGCAAGCCATGGTCAATGTTGTGTGCAAATGCTTCTTTTTGACTGAAGGAAGAGAGTAAATGTCATTGTTGTCCACAAAACCCTCATTTGTGGAGGAAAGCATTATGTAGAAGCTGAAGATCATTCAGCTCTGTGAGCAGACATCAGAAAGCACATTATATTTTTGGTAACCTCCAAAGACATGTTAGGGCAAAAACAGATGAAATAGCACTGAAATGCAAAATAACTGAATGGGTAAGTTCCCTATGTCCTTTAATTTATTTTTCCAGAAATGTACTGAAAATGTACTCAACTAGTATACCAAGAAGGAGCAGCTAAAAAACCCACATCTTTCTGGCCAAGATGACAAGCCACCTTTCATTTTTAAGAGAAAGCCTTACACTTATGTTACTATTTCACCTTGAGGCCTATGATATGACTGATTTGAAGCACTTGTAAAACACAGAACAAAACCTTTTGAGTTTCTTTATAATATCTAATTAAAAATAATAAAGACAATAATTTGGAAAACTAATTTTTCTTCTTCCAGTGGAAAAAAAAAAGTACAAAAACATTTATTTGCCAGAGATAGTGAGGGTAGTGTGTAAAATAAGTTCAACATAACATTTCCTTCTGAGAAAATGAACACTGATTAACATCTGTAGAAGTATGAATGACTCCAACCAGACAGGCAGTGATTGCATGAGCTAATGACTAGGGCCCTCTTTGCAAGGAATGATCATGTCAGTATGCTGTAAATTGCTGAAAGAGGGACTTCAACCTGAATTTATCACTTGCCAGAACATCAACTTGTGCTCCTGCAACACGTTTTCACCTCCTGTTTTTCAGTTAGCTGTAGCTGTGGGTCCACTGTATATAGGCAAATCAGATTTGGCCTAAAAATATGTTCTCGTACCCTGAATTATTTTCTGTGCATCATAAAGCAAAGAAACTTTTAATTCTAAAAGAGATATAATGACCAGCATGTTCTGGGAAACAAAGTTTACAACCAGCATTTGAAAATCCATACTTTTACGCTATATTTTACTGGTTTTACTCTGTTTTACAATAGGCAATTTTCCTTTTGTATATTTCAACTTGAAATTGCTTAAAGAATGCTATATAGGCCAATAGACTATGGCACTGCTATTAGAGAGTGAACTTCTACATATGGGAGTAAAACTGTCAGAAGCCAGGTGTCAAAAGTGACTGCCCTACTATAAGAAAGGTTAAAGAATACAGTCTCAGCTATGTAAACACATCATTGTAGACCAGTCACGTCAAAAAAATTTTTCTAAGAAAAAATTTCTAGCAAAAAAGGGATTTTCTTCTTCAGCACAGTCTGCTTCCATCAGTATTTGCAAAAACTAAAATCAGTAGGACCAAACCTCTGAGGAGCACTTTGGAGACCTGGATTGTAGAAAGTGACTATTATACATCAAGTCTGAAGGCAGTTAATATGAAAAACAGGAATGCAACCCCAACCAATATTTTCTTAGAGGACTGGCAGCAAACTGCCAGATGCATGTGTGACCTCAAAACAACCTTTTGCCAGATGCCTCTTTAACCTCTTACAATTACATCAGCTTCTAAAAAGACAGCTACATTTTACCATTTTCTTCCTTTGGTTATGCAAATTAAGAAGATGTGCTTAATAGACAGAATGCAAGTGTTTGGTTCCATGCATTCTGTCTCCTTAAGTTCCAAAATAAAGCTGCTTGATACAGCAGCACAAAATTCTTTATTGCCAGCATTAAAACAAGTTAAACAAGAAGTCTTCATCTTCTTTTTTTTCTCCTCCCTGGAGTCCACGGTCAAAACCAGGTAACTTTTTAAGATAGTTGTGAGTTAAGGGGCCAAGACAATATTCAGCCAAAGTAAACAGTAAATCACTTTTGATACTATTTACCATTTTTACATAAATAACCTTTTCTTTCATAAAAAGTATGCCACACATTTTATGTTACAATCAACAGAAGCCAACACAACCATTCACAATATTCAGATTCAAAACCGGCCTGTATGTTAATATTTTGAGAAGGGCATTTGCTGCAAATTTAAAAATAATAAATTCATAGGATGAAAGCATCATAAGTATGTTCCAGGGGCTCAACCCCTAGAAAGCAAAAGGAAGAGAAATTATGTGGAATGAAAAGTAACTAGGTCATGTATATTAAAGTGCTAAATATACTAACATCTGATCTGTGGCTGAGAGAACTGTTTTTAAAATCTAGAGGTGTAAAATAAATGAAGAAATGCAGTCATTTGTGAACAAAAACATTCTTTGATGATGCATTAAAGAGAAAGACTCCTTCTGCTGTATAGAATCCAAGAGGAAAAAAAAAGCATTTCCTTTAAGAAATATACCTCCTTATACAGCAAAACAATGAATTTCAGTTGTTCTGTAACCCAGATCCTTTAATCTGCATAAGAGATGCTGACTGAGTTCACTCAACCAAATCACTACTGGCTTTCAGAATACAATCAACACATGCTTTTCAACAGTATTAATATAGCATGAAGCTTGTGCTCCTAATTATTCATGTTTTTGCATTCTGTTTTTTCCCCCTGCTGTAAAATATGCAAATTTACTTCTTTGTGTTATTTAGGTCCCACATGGGCCTCAACAGATCTGTTTGGAACGAATTACAAGCCAACATCTAGATACATGCTGTCAACATTTCAAGCTTCATTGTTTTTATTAGGTTGGAATGTCATTATAGATTTGATATTAGGCTTTAAAAAGCGTTTTATAAATCTCTTGAAAACCTAGAGTCTAATCAAATGGTGCACTGATAATTACTACTAGTGCACTTTTGTGTGTGAAAGGGGGAGAGCAGAGCCCTGGGAGCCCTGAATCCGAGGGAAATCCCCATCTAGTGGCACCTCTGAAAAGCACAGGTTGTTTTTGTGCAAAATTAGTCCCAAAGAGGATTAGTTTGACTTCATCACTGAATGGAGACATTACCTCCATATGCAACTAAGGATCGGTAACAGGAGAGGACTGTTTCTTCTGAATTCCTCCTCCTCCTCCTCCCTTTTCAATCAACTCTGGCTGCAAAATTCAATGCCCAGATGAACTACTGTGGTTTTTAAGTATAAAAACCATAAAGCAGCACTTCAGGAAAGAGGTCACTTCAAATACTGTAACTTACTGTGCATCAAAAGGGTTCACTTACAGTGGCACAGGCTGACATGTATAAAGTATTCTTTAGATAAAAGTATCAACAGATATCCCCAAATCTCAGATTACTATAAAATTAGTATTAAATATTTTAACCTCAAAACCCATAAAAAAACAGTAGCTTGGTTATTCAAAAACTATAAGGTTGGAAATAACTACACAAGTGCCTCCTGTTACATAAAAAAATAGGTAATGTAAGCCCATTGATGCAGAAAATGAAAGGACATTGAGACACTGCTTTTTTCCAACTGGCACAAGGCCTTGTACATTTCTTTAATGTAACAGTATATTTTAAAACACTGCAGCCCAACCTTCCCTACTAGCACCACTCAAAAGCTCCTTAAATATTAATGAAAAAGCAAAGTAGATATTTACAGGGACTTACTACACATTACTACTAACTCCTGGAAAACAAACAGCAGCAGTAACACTAGGATTTTACAAATCTCTTGATACATTTAATCTTTGAGGTGTGTATGCAGAGGGAAGAAAGCAGAAAAAGTATTTGATTTGCAGTAATGAACTAGTAAGGACGTACTCCTTTGTTTCAGGAGTATCAATATATTAAATTTCCATTTCATAACAGATTCTCTCCAGAAAATTTATACATATATACATTTCTCTCAGACACAAACATTGAAGGGGTTCTTAAAAAAATATATGTAGAGATCTTTACTACTAAGATCAATATGGAAACTGTAAGGATTCTATTGTAAGGCCTTTTTTCATGTTGGGAAACACTGGGGGTGTCACTTAATTCAAATACGCACTTTATCCAAAGTACTCCAAAAAACTACCTGCATACAGAGTAAATTCATGGCAAAACAGAAACTGCAATTTGGAAAGGAACAAATATTCATAAAATTGTTCTTTGGAAAAACAATCTAGATTTCCAAAACTAAAAGCTGACTTGGGCTTATTATTTTACTTTTTGGTATCTTCAGTACAGAAGATTTCCCATTTATTAAAGATTTCTTCTGCAATATTAGTTCAGTTGACAAAGGGAAGCTTTCATCTGGATGTAAATCATACTTTTCACAGTTTCACAGAGGAGTGAGGATACTCCTGCCTACAGATGAGGATGATCCCCTAAGAAGGATGATTTAACTCAACAATATAGACACTGAATAGATCAGAGGAAGCTGCAAGTACCTCACTTGAAATAAGACAAAGTTCAAATGCCTTGCTGAGATTAACTTAAAAGAGTAAGTCATACCTGACCACCAAAATTTTAAGATAAGAATAGCTGTTATCATTCACCATAATTTATCAAACTCCCTGTGTATTCTTTTTGCAGCCTGACTTTGTCATAGCAGGTTGTAATCATGAAATCAACAACATCCCACTTCTCACAAAATGTTCTCAAATTTTTTACCTGTCAACTGGTATTAGTACCAGTTCTTTTCTGTATTTTTAATAAAGAAGAAATAATTGCCTTATACTGTATTTCGTCTCACAGGATGAGAAACAGTAGTTCCCACCTCCTTTTCTGTGACATTTTAGATGCTGGTGTGAGCCTGAACACGTTTGCTCTATAGAGTTTCTTCTCTTCAAACATCATCATTGAAACTGAAGGGACACTGATTAATTGAACAAATCCAAGACTCATTTAAATATCACAGAGCATTCTATTTATTTGGAAAAGATTTCAAAACCCTTAATTTCTTATGTCTGTGTCTATTTTCTATTGACAGGAAACCTGACAGGCAAAAATCGTGCTTACTCCAATAGGGATAAATATTAACAAATAAGCATTAAACCAAAAATTGCTCATAAATTCTAGATGGCTGTCCTAGATAGCTCTAAGAAAGCCCAGTAGAAAGTATGGAGGTTCACAGTGCAGAAGTGTATATTTAGTACAAAATTCCTCCAAACTGTCTTATCATGGCCACAGCCTCCCTGTGTCTGTGACAATAACTACTGTGATGAGAATCCTGTGCTTGTTCACTTTTCCTTAGGTACTTCCTCATTGAAAAAGCTTCATTACAAAATTTCCCAATCTCAGAAAATGACCTTTAGGTGACACTTAAGTGCTCCCTGTAAGTACCAATACTCCCTACCACTTGTTAAGAGGTTTGCACCTGAAGCTGAGAGCAGAACTCTGAAATGACGGCCTATGTTAACTTACATATTAAAGAACGAAAGTGAAATCTGTCCTAGGTTCAGGGAAGAAAACAGAAGTTAAATATGTTTAAAAATCAGGTTTGTCAGCACACAATTCAAAAGTAAACATAGCCTTGAACTCAGGCATGGTCAAACAACCAGATCAAGAGTTCTTCAGAGAACTGTGCTGCCTGCAGACACAGTGAGAGACAACACAACCCTCTGGCTGTCCAGGCCTGAGCACAGCACGGGGCTCAGCAGCCCCTGCCCAGTGCCAGGGCTCTGTCTCTGTGCCCATGGCCAGCACAGACCCAATGCAGCCTGAGCACATCCAGCAGGGCCAGGGGGGCTCAGCAGCCCCTGCCCAGTGCCAGGGCTCTGTCTCTGTGCCCATGGCCAGCACAGACCCAATGCAGCCTGAGCACATCCAGCAGGGCCAGGCAGAGAGCTCTGGGAGAAGCCTCATTCCTTGGTCCTTGCCAAAGCAGCCTGCAGGGATGCCTGGGAACCTGGGTGACCACAATGCTCTGACCCAACTTCCTGGCCTGGCCTCAGATGTGTCTGATCCCTGCAGAAGTGCCTGGCACCAGGGTCTCAGCTGGCCCTGGGCCCTGTCCCCAGAGCTGTGGTGTCCTTGTCCAGGGAGTGTGGCACTGCCCTGCTCCTCAGGGAGGTCTGTGCCCAAGCCCCTGCACCCTTGGCACCCTCGCTGGGCTGCAGGCTCACCTGCCTGCTGGAGCCACCAGCGTTGGCTGCTCCCTCCCTCTGGCTCACTGCAATTCTCTCAGGAAAAGTAAACAAGACCCTGCACATCGGGCTCTTAAACCAAACCTGAAGCCAAAACTAACTTCTCGCAGTCCTTTTGAAAGAGGACCTACAGAACAATATTCTAATTGATTTTAGCTATTTTTATGATATTTTAATTATGAGGGTGATAAGACACTGGAATAGGTTGCCCAAAAAGTCATATTCAAAGTCAGGTTGCACAGAGCTTTGAATGACAAGGTTTATTAAAAGATGTTCATGCCCATGGAGGCAGGTTGGACTAAATGATCTTTAAAAGTGCCTTCCAACCCATTCTATGATCTTCAGTTGCTTCAAGCAAAAACCACCCACCCCAGTTGCACCATCAGCACCGTGGGGATTTTGCAGAGTTTCCGACTGTCTTGCCAAACACACATGGGAAGCAGCATTGCTGTCTCAGTTTTTCAGTTCCTGATCTTAGACTGAGATTAGGACTACAGGACATTTGGATCTTTGAGACTGCTGGGAGATTTTTAGTTGTGTGCCAAACCAAAATGCATTAAAACTGTATTTTTCTCTAAGGCTAGCAATGAATGGTAGGTTGGAATTTATTTTCTATTACAAAACGTGAGGAATTCCTAAAGAACCACTACTCTCCAAGATTCCCAAGCTAACTGAAAATTACTTGTTTTCTTAATTCTGGCTTTCAGAATGTTAACATTAAAAACAATTTGTGATGATCAGGAAAGCCTCTGAAATGTTTTTCCATATTTCTGCATTTGATTCACTCATCAAAACCAACTGTGTGTGTTATGCCCATTTCAGATGCCTCTTTTCCCTTTTCAGAGTAATAGTTCTGCTTGTTACAGAACAGGCACCATTTTTACAGCTTCATGAAGAGATGAGATGACCACTACCCAGAAAATAAGTGAACTGGTAGTTAGACATAAAAATGTTTTAGTCTCTGGTAGGAAATTATATTTTATATTTATTTTGTAGAGAGACAATTACAAATTATTTTTGCTTGACTCCCACACATGCAATATTTACCCCAAAACAGAGAATTTCTTTCAGCTGCTAGGCTGTAAAGTTGGTTTTGTTGATTCTGCTGTTTTCATGAGTCACCTTTCTAGTCAGACACTGAATTCCCAAATGCATTGATACTTTAAAAGGAAAAGGTATATTTCAAACATAGCAATTTATAACAAGACTTGGAGAAGTTATGAAAAGAAAAGAAAAAATCATTCTCGGGATTTGACACGGCAATAGCTGTGATGGAGCTTTCTCAGTAAAGCACTGAATTTTCTTCTCACTTTTTCAAATATCAACCAATACAGAAAGATTCCTCCTATGTCCACAGTAGATTGGTGAACTAGGCTTTTTGTTCTTATATGCCCTGAATGAAAGACTAGGTTTAAGAACCAACTTAAAATGTCAGAAATTAAATTCTCACTCCCTCCAAGAGTGTTCACTGCCTACAGCAGTATTCACACTAATGGACCCAGAAATCTGCTACTGAGATGTGTTAAAGGTATTTACAATTGGATTTCCAGAATATTTTACACCAGTTTAGAAAAGCTTCAGAATATTCCATCTGAGTAACAAAATAGTAACTAACAGAATGGCTAAGTGGTGTGGTTTGGATTTTTTTTTCCCCACTGACACTGTTCCTAGACAAGAACACCCCTTCCAGATAAATATCTACTCAAGTCCTGACCCATAATTCTGCAACTACATTTGTCTTGCAAGACAGTGATATGCTTCACTGATAAGGCTGATGGCAGCTCTTCAGCCAGGGCAGTCCATTTCATTGCAGACAGCAAAATTAACTGCTGTCTGAGCAAAAAATAAAAAATAATAAAAAGGAGAAGACTCAAATGAAATTGATTGTTCTTAAATTTATATTTAACAGATAAATTTTATGCAAATTTATGTAAACAAAGTTTAAATAGACACTGACAGTATTTCAGGAAAAAGGAATGAAGCTAAATTGAATGCACAATCAGGACATAGCAACATTTGGGTGCAGAATTCTGCATATTATAGAAACTGAAATGCTAAATGGTGTCCAGACTTTTTGGGGATGATAATTATGTGTCTCCTTTGACCCTTCCACAATGCAAATGCTGGAGTGACTTGATGTAGCCATCAGAACTGCTGCAGGTGAACAAAATCTAGTGGAAAGCAGCCATTAAGCATGACAACACAGTCACAGATGTGAAACAGATTTGTTTTAATGGAGAACTTTTGCCAGAAATCTAAGTTCTCAGAAAGGGTTCCAATAGTCTCTCATACTGTAGACTTCAATAATGTAAGGGCTTCTCTAACTTGAAAATGCTCAAGAAGAAGTAACAATTAAACAGAGAAACACTGTGAGATTCCTGATAAGAATGAGTCAGTAAATCAGAGCAGAAGAAGCTGAATATTGATGATGACAGATTCACAAGGAGGAAAACAAATTGTCAAAAGAGAAAAAAGAAAAGGATCAGTTTTGGCATAACAGCAATTTTTTTTTCTCTTCTGCACACTTAAGCTGACCTGCAAAATTGTAAGACCTCGATCAAAGCTCCAAATTTAGCCAATTCACAGGTGTGTATATTTCAGATTAGTTTTTGAATAAAAAGAAGACTTTGAAAACCCCAAACTGCTTAATTCTTATCAAACTAAAGAGTCAGGTTCTGAGACAGAGCATCTACATTCACCATGACCAGAAACTCATAAACATCTCTTGGTTTCTAATACAAAAAGTCTGGGGGTAAAATGAAAATGAAGGAACCTGAATAAAAGCCAGTCCTTTAAAAACTGCAGTAAGACATTCCCTTCCCACAATTCTAATCATAAAGCTAGAAGTCTAAACTTTGACCATCACTGTTTTGTAAGGATGTAACTTCTCCCCACTCAGTATGAAAGGAAAACAAGAAATTACATTTTCAGTGGTCCTGAATATGAGTTCAGACTTATGTAAATAAAACTTCAGCTATTTAGTCCAAATGAGCAGACTAGGAAAATTAACTTGTCAGGAAAAGTTAGAATACTGAACAATTTTTATCATGCCTTCTCTTAACATTTCATTTAGTCTAAGCATCTCAAAGAAACTTCAAGGTCAAAATTTGAAAGATGAAAGAATCGCTTTATACAGAAGCACCACTTACCCACAATAACAAATCCATCTGCTTCTCTCTCTGGCACTGTGACCTTCTTTGAATCTTGACTTTTTCGGAAGAAGCTGAACATAGTCTCTTTGGGTTCTTTTTGTCTTCTAAGGTGTTATCTAAAATGAAGACAAAATATGTTAAATAAACATATGATAACAGAACTTACAGTAAGTTCACATAACAGAACCACCAACAGATATCACAAACAAGACTTTTTTTTGTCCTGCTGGGGACCTGTGGCAACTCAGTACTGACTATTCATATAAACTGCCTAAAATTCTGCTGTTACAAGTGATCAGGCACTCCAGATCATACACTATGTATGTAGTAAGGCCATATACCTAATCTTTATTACCCAATTTGAAATATCAGGCATTTTTGTGTCAGATAAATTACCTTGTTGATGCAGCAAGTTTCTTCAAGAGGCAAGAGTAGAGTGGAGCACAGAAGGCTTTTATACAAAGTTATGAATGGAGAGGAATCATCAAAAAAAATCAAACAACAAACTAACAAAAACTTTTTCTCAATGAAAATGAAAGATGGAAGCTCCTTTCAGCATTTATATTTTATATCAAAAATATGAAATATGTGTTCATATTTTTCTGCTACTTTGTATTGTGATTAGACAGGCTTTCTCTTCAAAGAGGGCAGTAACTGTTTTCAGTTTTCCAGTTCACAATCTTAAAGACAGCCTAACAGTTGAGTATGTTTGATTAACAGTTACCAATGATTTCCTTAAAAGAAAAAGCAGCAAAATCATTTGTAGCAATTTTTTGCAACAATAATTGATTAAAAGAATCTTCCAAGGCAGCTCCACTGCTAGAACAAAACAAGGAAACAATTGGGATAAAACCATGGACTGCAGAAGAAAATGCTCAGTATCCCCTCTCTCAGGACTGGAAGATTACATAGAAGCAATTATGAGTAGCTTAAATAGGACAAAAATACTAAAAACCCATGAAGGGACCCATGAGGGTCGCTCAAAGGCTGAACTTGGACCCCTGGACAACACCAATCCATGGAGCAGCCTGTGGTCTGGCTGAAACACATTATGTGCTGAACACAAAGAGGAAGGCTTAAATAAAGGCATGCAAAGACCTTCTCTACTAAAATACCCATATAAAATTGGGAAAGGTAGAATAATGTAATTTCAACTTTGAAGCAGAGTTTGAGGAGCAGAATTCTGATGTATTTTGCAGACATCAACATGTTACAGAGAAGGGACTGACAAATCAATAGCAACATCAAATATACATCTCCAACAGAGGAAAGGACTCCAGGGTAAAGAATTAAAGAGGAATACAGAGTCAAGTTTCAGTAACATTATTTCACACTGAATTTAACAAAGAAGAATCTTTAGAATGTGGGGAAAAGTGAAGAGTGCTACTGTGAAATGTGCAGATTAAAAAAAAAAAAAAAAGAAAAAAGAAAGATAAGAATCCTGGATTAACTGCTTGCTGGAGTTCTTCATTCCCCACCCAAATATTCATGATACCATAAACAAGACTTTTTTTGCCCTGGCCAGGGACCCTTGGCGACTAAGTACTGACTATTCATATAAACTACCTAAAATCTTGCTGTTACAAGTGATTGTACACTCCAGAAAGTCCTGTGTGAAGTGCAAGCACTGGCCTGGAACAGTGTATAAATAGATCATGGCAAAAGCAGCAACTATTCAAACTGTGGCCTGATACCTGAGACTTGAAGACTGAATAGCCCACAGCCTGGCCTGCTTGCTGATGCTGACACAGTGCAACTTCTGGCCACCAAATAAACTACATTAATGTGCACAAAAACAGAACAAACTATTCTGTGATCCAATCCCAGGAACACAGTTATTTTTAGAAAATGTTATTTTACAGCACTTTATTCCTTTTCACTTGTTTTCCTACCTTTGCAAGAGAAATAGTGATATTTCCAGTTCCATGGAGATTACACAGTAGAAAATCCTAATTATCTCATTTATTCCTTACCTCCCCCCACACCCAGGCTCAACACATGGCGCCAGCAGCATATTCCTTTTTCAGCCCTGAGGGAATAAGTCTTCTCCTGCTACCAATTAGGGTTGTCAGTCCCATAGCTCAAGTGGTAAAAACCTGTGCTGTAATGCTTGAGAGTCAGGTTTCTGCTCCAATGATGTATGAAGGAGAGGCATTTGTGGAACAGTTTAAAATGCAATTTTACCTTCATCCTAAGTGTGCCACAACAAGAAGCAAAATCAACTTGATGTGCAAAATCTTACAGATAGCTTTGGTAAAGGCTCAGATTCCAGTCAGTCACTTGAGGTGCCAGAGCTGCAGTTGCTCCAATCACATTTTTTTCTCTTTTGAGATCTGCATTATTGTACAGTTTTCAGCTCTATCACTTAATGTCCCCCTTCCCTTCTTTGTAGCACAAAGAAAAGCATCTTAATCAGTATATACATGGCACAAAAGGCTTGTGTAGGGAACCATGCACTTTTAGTCTTTTAAATCCTCCATACTTAACATACCTAAACGTCACTGCTTAAAAGATAATAGGCATTTAAATTCAGAGTAAATTAGCAATCAGGACAATTTGATCTAGCCAAATTAAGGTTACAAGCACTTTCACATACTAGATTTTTTACTGTCGTTGACACTATCCTATTTTTTTTTTAAAACCCAAAGGATTCATCTTATCTACATACATAAGTGCTGATCTTCATTTTGGAATTTTCGGTTTCTGATGTAGCTTAATTCCACTGCCAGCAGTATTTCTCTAACAGAAAACAAAAAACCCAAACTAAACAAAATTACAATCAAAACCCACATATCGGTTTGTCTGAGGCAGAAAACCAAGCAAAATGAACGAAAGTACATCCAAAGCTTGGGCCTCAATCCTTACGCTGTTAAAATCACCAGTCCAGCACTAGGAAAACAGAACCTGCTGTATTTTGTGCCTGTGAATGTGGGGAGGCAGTATAAAAACCACATTTTAAAAAGACTAACATGTTTCCTTCTCTAGCAGCCTCTTAGAAACAAAAGTTGTGTAGATTTTCTTGTTGAAGGAAGAGCTCACCAACTATTACTTTCAGCTTTTCGGTAGCTTTGTTGAACACACCATTAAGTATAAACTAAAAAACAAAGAATTATTAAAAAAAAAAAAAGAGGGGTGGCACAAAAACAAAAAATAGAGCTGGCACAGAAACAAAAACCAGAGCTACAGACAGTACAGCATGGGTAAGGGAAAGACTGTAGACAGGCAATGCATTTGTGATGCTCTTTTAAGAATCTTATCAACTGTGCTACTTCAAAAGTAAACATAAATCTCCCCAGCAACGGGAAATGCAACCACTAAATTTCTTGAATCACATGTTAAAAACAGAACAAAGCCCCTATCCAACAAAGAAACACAGAGCTGAATGGAAACACTCGTGCTCTTGAAGATAAGGACACAGTTTAAGCTCTTGCAGAATCAGGCTGCAGTTTTACTACTTTTAGATAAGATGAGGTTTCAGGTGATGAAAGCTCAGAACAACCAGTTTCATACAAGTTTCATTTCAGAGTAAAAATTAAACTGGAAGTTTGGAGACCTGGATGCACAGTCACACAGACCTGAGGAAAAAAACACTTAGTTGTGGGGGTTTTTTTAAAAAGCTGTCAGCACAAAATCACACAAAATACACCCACCATTCAGAGATAGTACCACATTCCTGCAGTCATTTCTGCTATATAGCACAGCACTTTTCCCTTCCAGATGGGATTAATTTTATTTCTATAGGAGACCTGAAATTGAATTCACTGCCTAAAGATAAAAATCTCCCTTGGTAGGAATATGCAATTCCCTTCCTCCTCATGTTTCTCTCTTACAAAAAAAGTGAACACAATCGCTGATAGTTAAGAATAATGCTTTTGGCACAGCTTCAGTCATTAGCAAATAATAAGCTCTGAGCTACAGCAATTCTGTGAGGCCGCAAAAAATATTTTGTGTTTCTATGAGGCTCTGAGAACATACGAGGCACTGGACAAAGATGAGTTACAGAGCTGCACAAAGGGGTTAATTTATTCCTCCTGCATTTTGTCAGTCCCCTTAACAAGAACTATAGGCGACCTTTGAGCCAAACCAATATGTTAAATCCAATAAAGTTTTTCTATACAACAAAGATCTTAGTATATATACTATTGATTTTCAGCCTTTTCTGAATGTTCACAAAACCAGAGAAGAATCATAATTTAATGTTAAAAACACCAAAGATGCAGACTAAGATGAAGAGACAATGCCCAGCAATACAGCAAAGCAGAATTGCAGTGACACTGCCAGTGATTACATAAATGATGAAATGAGGACAGAAGAAAACACAAAACTGACCTTAAAGAAAGAACTGGAATAATTTCACATCTAGCAGCTTAAGATAGACAATCTATGGAAAAAGCAAACAGAGCATCAGAGCAATTCTCACTTCCATACTACCATCTGCTGTGATTCACCAATAAAGCAGCAATCAGCAAAATAGCAAGATGTTTACAGCCCTGTGCAATCCTTCTTATCATGAAAACAACCAATTTAAGAGTCAAGAATATGTGTGTTGAAAATATTCTCTGTGACACCAAAAGAACAGTTTAAAAGCTTTTGGCCTAGTCTAAGTTACTACATGAAGAAGGAAAAAAAAAATATAATTTTTTGCTCTGGCATTAACATTAGTCATGGTTCTTTAGTTCATATTTCTTGAAAGCAGAAGAACCAAAAGTACCACAAGAAACCCATTCTTTTTTAAAAAGGGATTTATGTATAATGAAACATTAACAAAGATTTTTTTTCTGTATTACATAAAGTGTTTGTATTTCTATTTAATGTTTTTATAAAATTTAAGGAAAGCAGAAATACAAGAGCTATATAACCCAAATTACCGTAATATAAAAACACTTGAAGAGGCTGAATCATAAAAAATCAGCCACAACCAAGTCAGACAATAAAAGCACAGGTGACAAAAACAAAGCCAGGAGTGAAATAACAGCACTTAAACTGATGTAAACATTCAAAACCCTGAAGACAGGAAATGCAAAAAGAGAAAGCTAGGTGTTAGTGAAACACAATACTCGACAGGCTGAAGCCCACTGTTTTCCCTTCAAACAATTTTCTTTTGAATGCAAACCTTCAACAGCTGCTAAGTGTGATACAGACACACATTTGTAAGAACTTGTACATGTTTTTCTCGATGCTGACCTTTCAAACTCTTCAGCCCTAGGAGGGCCACTGTGCAGCAGCCTGCTGCACCTCGCTCCAACAGCTCCAGTGATGAGATCTCTCCTTTCAAAAATCTGAAGATATGCTAGGGAGGTGAGGATATTTTCTTGCAAATGAAATACTGAACAGGTGAATGTCACAGCGACACTGAGGGGACAGCAAGCAGCTAAATCTCATATAAGATTTAAGTCCAGAGCACTCCCTGATCACATGCTGGCTCTGCACAGCTTGTTTCCTTGGCAAGCTGACACAAGCCACTGCCATATAACAACACTAGCCCAGCCACCTAACCAAACCACTTGGTACTGGTTAGCAAGCTGAACGGGCCGTGCCTGGCTACAAGAGACAGTCAGCACACAGGCAGTTTCGTGATTGTCCTTTTAAGCCAGAGCAGAGTTAGATTTTCCCAAGTACTTCCTGAAACACCAGTCTTGGAAAATAAAAGGACATCACAGCCACAGAATGAGTGCACTTGGAAGGGACCTTCAGAGGCCACCTTGTCCAACCCCCTACTTAAGGAGAACCATCTTAGACCTGGCTGTTCAGGACCATATCCAGGTGGCTTTTGAGTACCTCCAAGGACGGAGACCCCACAACCTCTCTGGGCAACCTGTATCAGAGCTTGGTCACTCTCATGGTGACAAAAGCGCTCCCTGATGTTCCTGTGTTTCAGTTTGTACCTTTTGCCCCTGTTCCTTTCACTGGGCACAGCTGAATAAAGCCTGACTGTCCTCTGTGCACCCTTCCTTGAGGTATTTATATTAATGAATAAGAGCCTTCTGAGCCTTCTCCTCTCTAGGGTAAACAGTTGCAGCTCTCTCAGTCTTTTGTCATATTTAAGATGGTCCAGTCTCAATCATTGCTGTGACCCTTCTCTGGCCTCTCATCACCAGTATGTCCACATGAGCCCTTGCACCCAGCACTCTGGTGCCTCACTGGTGCTCAGCAGAGGGGAAGCAGCAGCTCCCTCCACCTGCTGGCAACACCACGTCAAATGCAGATTGGGATATGAGTCACCTTTGCCACAAAAGCAATTGGGAGGAACCTATCAATGCCAGGGATTAATTGGGAAAACACACGGAAAAAGATAAGATGCATGCAAGTGTCATGTCCAGATGCTATATTTGTCCTACATCCATCTGTCATAATTAATAGAATAGCTCAGTTGGAAAGAATCTACAGTGATCATGTGGTCCAACTGCCTGGCCACTTCAGGGAGGATGAAGAAAAAAAAAAAAAAAAAGGCACATTGTTAAGGGCATTTTCCAAATGCCTCTTAAACACTGACAGGCTTGGGGCATGGACCACCTCTCTAGAAAGCCAGTTTCAGTTTGACTACCCTCTCAGAAGAGAAATGCTTCCTAATGTTCAACGTAAACAACTTCTGGTGCAGCTTTGAATCACTGCCACATACCCTGAGATATCCACTGGATACCAGGGAGAAGAGACCAGCATCTCGTGTCTTTGCTTCCCCTCCTCAGGAAGCCGCAGAATGATGAGAATAATTCTCAGCCTCCTTTACTCCAAACCAGGCAAACCCGAAGTCCTTAGCTGATTCTCACAGACCACTGCCTTCACCAGCTTTGATTCGCTCCCCTGCAGAGCCCAGAACTACACAATATTCCAGGTGAGGCCACACCAGCGCTGACTACAGCGGGACAGGCTCCTCTGTCTGCACCGTGTTTGATGCACCCCAGGCCGCCTCCTGCCCTCTTGGCTGCCAGGGCACGCTGCCAATCTACACCTGAGCGGAACCGGTACCTGAAGGGAGAGGGAAAACGCCGGGGAGGGGAAGTACGGGGCGATTTCCAAGGATTCAATGACAGGACAGGGCTGGAAGCTGACGGCCGGCTCCCCCGGCCTGCCCGGGGCGCGGCCCCGCCGCCCTCCCCGCCGCGGCAGCACCGACAGCCGCCCCTCCATCACCCACCCTCCCGCTGCCGCCGCCGCTCTCACCGGCCTCCGCCTCCGCTTCCGGGTCGCCTCGGGCGGAAGGGAAGTCCCGCCCCGGCCGCGGCGTTCCCGGGGCCGCGTCCCTCCCTCTGCAGAAGGCGGGAAGCGGCGCCGGCGATGGGCGACATCCACGAGGTGCCGCGGCCGCGCATCGCCACGGGGCAGCTGGCGCAGCACATCGGGGAGCCCGTCTGCTTCGTGGGGCGCGTCGAGAAGGTGCGCGGGGTGCCGGGCGGGCTCCGGGAGCGGGGACGGGGCTGCCCCGGGGCTCTGCGGGGAGGGGCTGGCGCCGTCCCGGGGGCAGCCCGGCGGCCACAGGCGGCCTGGGAGCGGGCGGGAGGCGGACGCGGCTCTGCGGGAAAGAAGCGGCTGAGGCGGCCAAGGCTGTGGCGCTCCCGGCCGCCTCTGGAGCGCACAGGCCTTTTTTCTGGAATCAAATGTTCTTTTGTAGATTCATTCTAGCGGGAAGCTCGTCGTGCTTACGGATGGACTCGGAAAGCACACGACTGTGGAGCTGAGCGAGCCTGTAAGTTAAGGAGTGTTTTGGAAATACCTGATGCCGCCTCTTGTGGATTCCGGAGGTTTTGTCTCTTCTGAAACCCGTACATGCCTTCCATGTTTTGAGTTTTTCCACCTGTATTTCATTGCCTCTCTTTCTTGCATCTTTCAGCTAACTTGTAGTCAGCCTTCTTACCCATGAGCTGCCTTAGTCTTGATCAATTTTCAGCTGGTGCTAAGAGAGAACTCATTCTTTGTCAGACACACCCCTGTCTGGCTATTTCGTCTTACTCTATTAGTTGTTCACCGTGTAATACGTTCCACTACGTTTATTAGCTTTATTTTAATTTCAGTCTTTCCTCTCATTTTCTTATAGCTTCTATAATCAAAAAGAACATGGTGTTTTCATTAAAGAGTTTTTCTGACTTAACATTGTTTCATCCTCTTAGAATTCTTTGGTCATAGCGTTTCAGTAAATTCCATAGTTAGCTTGAATCATTCTTTCTTAAACAAAACCGCAAGCAATTAATGCAATGGGTATAAGATATAATTAGAACTACTGAACAAAACTACTGCCTCTTTTGTTATCACCTACCACTGAAATAATAATAATAATTCGACATTCTCTTCTAAGTATGTTTTTTCCACCAAGAAATCTTGTAGATAAAAAATTATTTTAATTGTGATGGCAAATGCTCTAGCTTGACTCAGTGCATGTGTATATTTACATCTTTTTCTCTGAATGAGTTGTTAAATGCTGAGAAACCTTGCCATTTCCATGGGAAACAATTGTATATTGTACTCTCTCAGTCTTTCAAGACAAGAGTCTGTCACTGTTGATGAAAAATGCTGTTTAATCTGGCAGAGTTTTGTCTTATAAATGTGAAAATTGCTGACATCAAACTGCAACAAAATGTCTCTTAGCTTTTTCTTGAGTTTGTGAAAACATTTCCTGCCTTGGGTTGTAAAAAATTCAGATGTTAGCATCTGACCAATTCTGTAATATTTTCTCTAATGGTGTAAGTGGTTGAACTCTGTAAATGCAAAGCTGTAGTGCTGGGCACTTCTGTCTGTGCCCCACTGCCTTGGGAGAAACTGGTGCGTGCAAAAAAACAAGGTTTCATCTCTCCAGTTCACCCAGTGTCAGTGGGGAAACTTAACAGATTTGCTAATCAAAATGCTTGCTAACTTTTTTCCCTTTCAATATATTTCACTCTTTGTGCATGTCTAGTTCCCTCTTTCAACAGAGGACCCAAAATTGTGGGGAGGGAATTATTCCAGAAGACTTACTAGAAAGTAAAAAACAAGACTTAGATATTGGAAGAGCATTACCAAAATGGTACTGCACTGTTAAAATTTGTATCTTAAAGAAAACATGCAAGCTGTATTATTTTGGTGTAAGATATAATTTTTAGCCTTTTTTTCCTTTGTTCCACCAAAGGCTTATTAGTGACAGTATCTTTGTATTCTGAACACTTACTGACAGATTACTTAAGAAATTATTTCCAGATATGCCTTCTGAATGTGAACACTGGAACTGCTCGCTGGAATGTGTGACACCTCCTTAGCTCTGTAAGAGTTCTGTAATTGACACAGGTTTGAATGCATTAAAATTAGAATTGTTCTCTCTCTGTGTCCTAGATTAGTCTCTGTTCAGTGATGAAATGACACAGTTTTATATACTTATGAACCAGCATCTTTCCTCTGATGTGTCTTAGTAATTTTTTTTTTGTGGTATTGAATTGGCTATTGCAAAACCTGTAAATCTCTAAGTGGATCAAGGTTTTTGTGGGTTTTTTGGGGGGAGGGTGACCAGGCTGTCCAGTAGTACTGTATTGTTTGACATGGAACAGAATCTGTCATGAACAAACCATCAGCTGTGGAGAGTTCCTATCTGTGCAGTAAAAACAGCAGCTATTTAGTGTTACTAATTTCATCTTTGGTATGTTTTCTAGCTGGATGAGGAGATTTCAGGAGTTATTGAAGTGGTGGGAAGAGTAACAAATCAGGCAACCATCATGTGTGCATCATATGTCCAGTTCAGAGAAGATAAAAGTTCATTTGGTGAGTAAGAATATACATTATGGCATATTCATTTGAGTTCTGAACTTGTCTTCAGTAAATAAGAAGGGAAAACCTAGTTACCTTTTTTTAACAGACAAGGTCTTTCTTCAAGCTGCCAGATAAAATACAGGGTGTAGAAAAGTGTCATGAGAGAAGTTCTG
This sequence comes from Ammospiza caudacuta, assembly GCF_027887145.1. NCBI lineage: Eukaryota > Metazoa > Chordata > Aves > Passeriformes > Passerellidae > Ammospiza > Ammospiza caudacuta. Next base: position 26,378,106 of record NC_080593.1, on the reverse strand, counting down.
TACCAAATACAGTGGTTTACAGTTAAACTGTAGGAAGTGACTCAATGCTGGAGCCAGTCTAGATCATTGCTGTGGCCTCACTGTTCTCCCACTCCTGACCACGTGGTTCTCACCTTGCCCTACACCTTGTGTGGTTGTGCAGCTAGCAGGCCTCAAAGTAACCCTCCAGAAAACAAGCCAACAAGGAACCCTCCAGAAAAGAAGCAATGAGTGTTCCTGCCATGGGAAAACAGGAGCTTGAGGGAGACTGGGGTCTCTCAACAGTACTGCTTTAAAATAAGCAGCGCTTGAATGTTGTCAGTGACTTGTGGGGAATTGAACTTATGCATTATAACCATTTTCTCTGCTCTCTTTCAGATCTGGAACTCTACAATGAAGCACTAAAAATTATTCATGATTTCCCTGAATACTACCCATTTGGTACTGGGAGGAACACTTGATTTTTATTAACATGTATTTAGAGCTTCAGAGGGGACTACAGTACTGTGGTTTCTTGCCTGACAGCATGGTAACAGTTGCATTTATTTTCAAGAGATATACTGAAAAGACACTGTTACATGTGCTAAGTGTTGCCTATGAAGAGTATTTTCTTTGAAAATGTATTTATTCAGCAAAGAAAACAAACGTGAATGTCTCACTCACTGTATATATTTAACCCTTTTGCATCTATGAGGAGCATTCTCTTGCAAGATTAGACTTGTCAGAAACTGAAATTTTGTAAGCATCCTTTTCTAGTTGGTAGAGGTTCTAGGATACATTACAGGAAACTTGTATGGAAAAATTTGATAAAGATTTTTGATTTAATTTGCTTTGATATAAATTTATTGTATGGAAGAGGTATTTTGCATCTTGGAAATGGTATCTTCACCAATTAAAGATTCACTGCATTTAGCCATTTGTGTCAGCATTAAATGTTAGAGTACTATTTTCAGTGATATGTGGCAACTCCTGTTCTATTTGATCTGACACAGCTGAATTTAACAAAGTGGAGTACAAGGTTCTTGTCTTTGTATGATGCTAACACTTGGGAGATGTTGAATTAGGATTGGGAATTTCAAGCACAGTTGAAGTCCCATCACATCCTTCATTCTTGCTTGGAGTGACAGCAGCAGTACCAGGATTCAGCCAGTTTGTCATGGTGACTAACCATAGGAACTTCCAACAGTCCCCAATTTTGTTACTGTTCAGGCTATTTACAACTCTTGGCAAAATTTTTGCATCATTTGAGGTAACTCATTTAAAGTAAAATTGAACTTTGGAAATATTTTCTGCGAATTAATAAAGTATTTCAAAGTATTTTAAGTAAACTGTAGCCATATTCTTTGAACTTTTATACAAACAGGTTTCAGGATTAGTAGTTAGATTTACTGCCTTAATAAGACTGATAGCTTTGTGATTATTTATAGACATCTCTTTTTCTAGTCAAGGAATATGTTTCAAAAACTGACACTTTGAACTCGCTACAAACTGGAGGAATGAACAAGTTAACAGAGGATCTATTTTTTCTCCCTCCCCACCTAGAAGATGGATACTCTGTTACAGATACACAGTTACTCTGACTGGAAGAAAGTCTTCTGAAGTAGGAATCAGTCTCCTACAGCAAACAACACAAGGTCCATGTGGCACAATGCCATGCCCTGTCTATCATCACTCTTAAGTGTTCAGTAGAATCAAATCTCATTCTTAATAACTGCATGCATGTTTTCCTAGCATTTAAAACTATTTTGTTCTATTCTGCTTTAGAAAATTAGTAATTTGTGTACATATACTCTGTAAAATGTTATGTACAGTTACCCAGAGCACCCATGCCCAGGGGAGCAGCCTGCCACTAGATGGCTTTAGCACTTCAGAGACCAGCCTGGGCTGTGAGGTCTGGTGAGGGAAAGTGTGAACACACCAAGTGGGGAATGCTGGTTTCCCTTTGTCAGTCAAGACTCTCCTTGTTGTCCTGCAGCAGTGAAAGGTGGCAGGGCAAGCTGGACACAACTAAAGGTTTCCCTTACACACTTTTCATTGGTCTGCTTCTCTACAGACCATCAGTCTGTGTGAATAAATGGCCTAACCTGGCTTCATGGCTGTACAAATCACACAGCAATGCAAGGAGCTGTAAAACATTCTTGGTACTAGACTAGTGCTCACGTCATGTATGCATTTATCAGCATAATTTCCTACATTGCCATTATGAAAACTGCCAGCTACTTTAAATACCAAGGGAAAGACACAACCATGCCAGCTAGGCTTGATGGTTAGCAGGGCCCCAGGCACCATACACAATGAAAGGTGAGAAACTGCCAGCCCTCATAGATAACAAAAATGGGAACTAGGGGCTTCCTGGGGCACTGACCAAAGGGGAGGCACCAGGGCAACTGGAATCAGAAACACCAGACAGGGATGTCACCAATGCCAGTAATGGAAGGCATGAAGAGGAGCTGATGGCTTCTTTGGGAGGACAAGAGGCTGGTGCATAGTGGGAACCTGGCAGAGGAGAAGGGGCATAGGAAGTGAATGCTGTAACTGGAGCAGACTTCTAGAAGTTCATGCTATTTGGAGGAGGACGACTGCCACTACATTCATTACTTATTTCTGAGACTTGGTACCTTTTTGCTGGGCTCTTGGCTGACCCTGCTTGCCTGCTGTGCTGTCCTGGTTTGGGCATGGACACATTCACAGTTCATGTGGTGCTCATGAGCAAGCAGCCTGTGTGACAATAAAGTGCTTGTACTTAATCAAGGAAGGGCTGCAAGGCTGGAACATCTATCAAAATTACAACAATGGAATGTCATCAGCATGAGCCACAGGATCACAACATTTTAGCATGCAAGGACACCTTCAGCAGAGTTGAGCTGAGATTTACCAGGCAACAGTAAACAAAAAAATAACTGCAGCTAATAAAATGGGTGTAGCTATATTTTTGTTAGAAAACAAGAAATCACCCCAAAAGTGACAGATCTATTAATTTAAAAACAAAACAAGGAAAAAAGAATCTGGTAATTAAAAAACATAGAACTTTAGCTTTGTAAATTTTGCAAATCATGTAACTACTGACCTGAAAGCCTGATTATTAATTTCAACAACCAAAACCCATAGTGCCAGAATATACACATTCATAATCCAAAACACTGTAAAGATATGAGTATTAGAGTGAGCATGTAATTTAACTTAGTGATAGAACTTGAAACACATAGTTATAATCGAGGTGAAAATGTTACAGATTAATTTTCTTTACATGAGAAAATGAGACACTATGTTGGTAGTTGCATTCACCTCAACATGGAAATTATCAGAGAAATTTACTAAATGTTACTACATAAGAATAAAAAACAAACTCTTGACACTTACCAATCCTCATTTACATAAACCAAAACCTTTATTGCCCGTATTTATATAAATAGGGTATCATACAGTAAGCCCCAGTTTACATTTATAAATGGAGAACATTTTGAAGAGCTTTTCAACAGCAATGTGAAGTGTGCAAAAATACTGGAATGAGAAATAAATATTTTAAAGAGAAAAAAAAGGAACTGCTCTCCCATGCCTAGAAATATCAAGTACCTCTTAGATTTTTAACTTTAAAAATTATCTTTGCCAATTTTAGATCAAAATAAATGCAGCAGATGTGTTACAACATTAATGCTAACTCAGAAAATATAACCCAAAGTCCTGAATGTAATCTTGTACATCCACAGTACATGTACATCTTGTACATTTCCACATTTTATCTTCTTGAAACTACACTAGAGCACATAGAACTAGTGGTATATTACAATATATTCTCTTTGAAACAGCAATTTTCACAGTCCTGGCAAACAGTACCAGTTTATTGCTAGCATTCCATTTCATATTTCATAGCACACAAGTGTTGAGTAACTCATATACTGTAAATAAACACACACCAAGTAAACTGATGTTATTATCACATACCTTAAAACAGGTTTGGTTTTTTTCCCTAATTTGTGTGAATGTTGCCTACAAAGTCAAGGACAACAATACCAATTAGCTCCTAGCACAGTATTATCAAAATATCATTGATGTTCTCTCAAGTTAATAAATAATCTTAATTCCACCTGGTAACACATCTAGAAGTACTCTGATCAATTACTCAAAACTGGGAGCAGATGGGTGTCCCCTAGTGACCAGAAGCAGGATTTATACAGGTTGATTCCACACTTCCCAATATATTTCAGAAGTACAGGGAAATGCTGATTATCTCAAAGTCTTCAAATATCTTTGCAGTCAAAACTTCACGTAGTTTAAAACTTACATATTTACAAGTCTCCAGTCCTTGAGATTTCAGATCTTCACAGTACTAAGTTAAAAATTTATCAGATACAACCTCCTATAGTTTACCTGCACTCTGCACTGAAACAGTCACATGACTTCACAGGGAACTCTTCTCTAAGATACAGTCATCACTAGGAGAGAAAACCCCCAAATTCTTCAGCATTAAAATCTGCATCAGCTAGATATGTAGCCTAGTTAAGTAAGAACTTGAATTGTAAAGATATTGCTTTACTATCAACAAAACCTGGGAACAGAAAGAAAAGAATTTTTCTTTAAAATAAAAATGTTTAGAAGGCAGTTAGCAGTGGCAGTTTAAATAAACTTAAAAGGAAACAAACAAACATTTGCATACAAGACAGTGATCAAACAATGAACAGAGGAATCCATAGCATAACTTTGCCATCTTCTTTTCAAGTGTTTATTTTGAAGGTCTGCTTTCACAGCATATAAACTCAGCTTTGGGCCAATCAGCATTATCATGAAAACTTTTTAAATAAAGGTCTTCTTTGCATTTTAGCAAATTCAAAGAGTCCACAATTCTAGGAGTGCTTTTCTTCAGTCCTCTGAATAAGGGCCATGCACTGTACCTATAGGTTCACCTCAGGAATATCTGTTTCTACCAAGCACAGTCATACACACATCATTTTACTACTTTGATAGCAATTTATTTTTTCACAGTAAATCACAAATTACCTTTGTCTAAAATATCTGCTTGGACTATGATGGACATCCATCAGAGAGCCACACATGTTCTAACAGTATTTATGCCTGGACAGTCTCTGCTGGAACGAGATTCCCTGTTGTATCCAGCTGCATACACTTACAAGAGCAGGCAGAAACTGGGCACTCAGTATGGTCCCTAAATAGCAACAGTCAAAAAAAGAAAAAACAGGTAACATAATTTTGCAATTATACATTTAACCATGTGCAGAGGTATAGCATCTCAGAAAAACTCAGTATCACAGTTCAGTTCTGTTATTTAAACTTTGTAATGATAGATACAGGGAAGGAGACATGTTCTACTCAGTGCAGAACACACACGTGAAATAACAAAATTTTGACACTGACTTACCTGAACCAGCTCAGCATATGTCCAGCATGTCCACCATGCCTACAGTTGTGACACCAAGTAAACCAGTTGTTGAACTGGGCTAACTTCTTGTCTTTGCTAAGATCCACTTTTTCATCTGACTTGGATCCTCCTGTCCAGAGGCAAACCCACCCCCACAAATATGGCTGTAAATCATTACACTTCATTTACATTTCAGTCCCAGAAACACCATTAAAATTATTTTGAAATAAGGAACATAATGTGAAAAAGCATTGTGATTTTAAAATAGAAGTAAAAAATATTAAGAACTGGAGGAGTGCCAAAAAAGAATTAGACTGCTAAACTGTTGCTTATCTTATCTTTTAGATATGCTAAGCTAGCCTATTAAACAAGTTTTACAGACAGAATCTTGTTCAATGGTGATTTATGTCTTATTGATTGATTTATAATCCATTTAATTATCCATGGCCTGTTCTGCTGCACATGAAATCTTCTGCTTTAGAAAAAAAATCAACAAAATCTAAGTTATGAGTTGGAAAAAATTCAGTATAGAAGTCATAACAAAGATCAGTGAAAGAATGAGAAAGGTAAAAAAAAACTACAACTGTACAGCTGCTCATGGCTCTGTAATAAGATTGACTTAAAAATATGGTCAAAATCCTTTTAATTTAGACATTATATAATGCTGAGCCAAAGGCATTTACAAGCAAACAATTCCAGTCATAATACCTCTTAGTTCTGACAGCATGACCCATGCTTTCTTTCATACTTAATAACAGAAAGTACACCACAACTCTCTTCCAGCTAAAAATTAATTACTTTACATTCAATGATTTGTGTTGCATGCCTGCAATTGATCTCAAGAAAACACACTCCCCATTTCTTTCAGTGGTAAAGCTCACAATACTGATCCTCGCAATACTTGGATCTTTACATCTGTCTAACCATGGAATTTGACTGACAGTCTCATGGAAACTGTGAGAATCAAGCAACTATGCATACTGTGTGACCATTAAGAATTGAAACAAAGGTTTCATCCCAAAATCAGATGGGATGTAAGCAAGTTCTCAATTATGGTCCTTCTCCCTTCAAAATGATGAGTATGAATATTTACAGTATAAGCACAAATAGAAAAAAGAAGTGCAACAGATCTTTCAATAGGAACTGCTAATTTGGCCTCCAACTAGTGCTGTAGCTGAATAACTAAAACCCTCTGTGTCATACCTGGACAGCTGGAAACTGGTGTTCCCATATTTATCAGGCAAAGTGCACAGCGGGGAAGGGGCTTACGGCAACCAGGACAGCTCGTAACTTTGGACTTGGTGGGGGAACCGCTGACTCCATACTGGCTAAAACCGCGCCCCTGGTGAGGAATAGCTGAGCAGCTGTAAGAGATTGATTTCCCACAGAAATTGCAACTCACAAACACCTAAAGAGAACAGATGCCCATTAATTTTTTGGTTTGGTTCCACTTTTGCTATACCTGTGAGTGAATCATTCAAGGTAATTAACATTTATTTACCAGATATTCTAGAGAGTGCTCTGGAAAGCCAAGCCTACTTGTGAAGGAGTTCTTAACATCTTGGCTTATAGATGAGGCACACAGCCCTGAGAAGTAGGCCTTAATGATGCTCACTAGCTTCAAAAGCACATAAAAACATACACAATTGCTAAAACTTTAAAAGATATTATTTAAGGTATTATAATAAAAGCTGTATCTTCAGTAATGGAAGAAATTAGGTTTATTCTACTTACTATATAAAGTTTGGTCTCTCTCTTATAGTCAGATGACTCACACTACAACCCCCAACATAAGGATTATCCTAATATTATTTATCTACATCCCTTGTGTCACAAGTTGTGACTTGATACCAAGGAGCACATACTTCAAATTCTTTAGGGCTATTTATCTTAAACAACATAAGGAAGGAGCAGTAAACTCAACTCCCTCCCACTTGGAACAACTCTGCTTCAACAGCTATGACCGATAAATTAATTCAAAACTAGAAACTCTCAAGCCCTAAAGCTCATAATGAACATACTTAGCAGACATGAGAGAATAAAAGGTGCCATGGTAAGACCATGTTGGCTGAAACTGCCACCAGATGTTAAGAAGATAGCACTTGGGCAGGGCGTTAGTTTTTAGGTCAGTGTACATTCAGAACTGATAATGAAAGTTGCTGCTGTTCACTTCAGTTTCAGGTTGAAGGGCTTCAAAACAGCTTTAAAGTTTTTTCAATTAAAACAAAAGCAATTTGTACTAGTTCCATGGTTTCAGGATCAGTCTCACCCTGACACTAAATTCAGCTGGGTGATACATCTCTGACTTCATTTTTCAGCATGTGAGAAAAAAAAAATCTGAGTTTCCAGTTTCCCCAGAAGAAAAGTGTTGATAGGTTACAGTTTCTGAAAGACCTGTTATTTGAAAAAAAAGTGACACCTCCTTTTTTTTAGGGCAGGCTAAGCTGAAGTCTTTCTTTTGCACATAAATCCTCATGAAAACCAAAATATGAGTAGCAAGGTTTTTTTACACAAGTACCATGTCACGTTCCTTTCTGGACTGGTCTTATTTCATTTAGGATTTATATTTACCTGGGCTAAAGGCTTTGAGCTGGGATCCAGCTTACTCCTATGAATATCAAATTCTGCACGTTTATGCCAAAACCTCCAGGCATCTAAAAGATTCCTGTAGTTCTCAATCCAGTACTGAACCCTTTCATCCTTAAGTACATCTGATGGAGAACCCTAAAGTAGGCAGGAAAAAATGTCAGAGACACATTAAAGGCACACAATACATATTACTCACTTTTTCAAAAGCCTTTACAAAGTGTACTACAAGATATAAGAAATAATACAGTGTCATTTATTCCAAAAAATATGAATTTTCTGTGAAATTGTAATGTGAGTTTGATAAATATTTTCTTCAGTTTCTCCCTGGTTGAAAATAATTGTGTTGTCACGTCCTCCTAAGAACTCCTGTCTGTGAGATGAAGGATTTGAAAGTTCTGCCATGTTTCACAATTTGTCATGATTGCATATGCAGTTAAATACACCACTGGCAATAGCTGCTACTGTGTAAGGGCCAAGGTAAATCCATTATTTAAAAAAAAAAACCTCAAAGCCTACAAGAAAACAAAAAACCTCATTTTTGTTCCCTATCAAAATCCTGAAAGCAAAAAAAAAAAAAATTCCTGAAAATGTCAGGAAACACATCAGCAATAAGCAGATAAATGGGTATTCCCAGTTCAGCTGTGAAAAGGATTACGATTTTCTTTTGCCTCTTTCCCCTACTACCTCCTCAAGCTACCTCAAACCAGAGAGTGTGAAGACACATACTTAGCAGTTAGCACTGAGTTTTTCAGATGACTCCACAAAAATAACCAAACAACCAATTGTCTCAATTTAATACAGAAAATACTTTTTAGTTCACAAGATAAAGAAACTACGTTTAGTTTTCCTCCACAAAATTTATTTTGGAATGAAACACTAACCTGTAGCATGCAATAGCTTGCTGTCTGGACATCTCCAGTTCTATCAACATAACTTTCCATCAAGTCAACTCCATCTTTTGTCAGCCCTGTTAACAGTATTCCCTCCAAATTCCCAGCCTCTTTCATTTCATTTGTCAGTTTTTCAATAAACCTGTTGAGCTATAAAAAAATATATATGAAGAAATACATAAATACATGTAAAAACAGCATCTGCAGCTAATAGAATACATTGCTTGCTGGATGTTATGCAGAAGAAGTTAAATTACTATATCATATGAAACTGCATGAAATAAAGTGTTTATAAACAAACTTTAGGCTTCCTGATAGAAAATGCAAGGAGAGAAGTTATGTATTCTTAGAATACTTTGGTGAATTTAAAATAGAACATTGCTGCTGCAAAACCAAACCATAATTTGAGAGAACATTAACATCTGGAAATAAATACTGAAGACATAGAAATACTCTCCAGTAAAACAGGTGTACAGTTAATGCAACTGCATCTGAACTACCGTGTAATGAATACTCACAAAACCTCCAAAACCACAAAACCAATAAAGCCCCCAAATCAACCAACCAAAAGCAGAATCTAAAATTAAGCTGGAAGTACAAACTCAAAACCAGATTAATACCATAGGTTATATACTACTGTGATAAGAAAAAACAAATCACTCATGACTCATTATTTCCACTGGTCACCCCTCTACCCCAGAGTTTCTTCTGCCACTGAATAAAGCCCAGTTTAAAAGTTTGTTTAAATGTGCAACCACAAACTTACCTGAGCATCACTGAGGAACTTGCAAGCAAATGCCACTCTGTCTCGTACAGCTACGTTATTTTCATACTTCAGAGAGAAAAATGGGAATTACTGACATCAGATACATGTTTCCATTTTTCCAACACATTGTAAAAATCAGAACAGTTGCACTACTGTCTAACTAATACAATGAAATTGATTGTGTACAAAGAAAATGTGGCATGTGGAGAAGGCTAACTCTAAATATCAGCTTACTTGTTTGTACTCAGATACAGGTATCAGAGGAAGACTGTGGGTATGGGAACAATCTACCCAGAAAGTCTGGTACAACACATCCTACATGGTTTATGAAACTCTACAAAAATAAACTTTGCAAGTACTATAGAGGACTTAGTGCTTCCAGCATGTATAGCCAGGTGTCCCACCAAGTCACAGGCAGAAGAAAAACAAACCAAGTTTCGCTTACTGTATTTACATAATAACTAGCCTAACCACTCATTCCTTCCTTAAATTGCAAACAAAAGTTAACAAAGCAAACAAAACACCCTAAGCAAACAAAAACTAAACACCCAGAATTAATTTCCCAGAAGTATATTAACACTTGAGGTACAGCAGTGTATCAATACTTCTGCTTTTTATTCATTTTACTAGACGTGACACCACAGAAAAAAAATACTTCTCTGTATCAATTCTCGCACTTAGCTATGCCCATATTTTTCCCTCTGATATTCTGAGATTAGAAATTGTGACTGACACTGCCAAAACAAGATGTGCTTGGCAAAATCTTTCATGCAGACATCAACAGATCTCACTGAAGGAAAACTAAAATTAAACCCAAACAAACAGTACCTTATCACATATGAGCTGCCAGTTCATAATAAAAAAATCTATAAAAGTACTACCCAAAATCCAGAGAACAACAATACTCTCTCTCAAAGACAGACAGAAAGAAAGAAAAAAAAATAAATTCAGGTTTTTCTCCTCTGGGATTCTAGCCATTTTTATTTTTCATTACCCTAAGAGCAACAAATTACGACAACTTCACTTTCAACAGCTTTGGGTCAATTACTCTGCTGCACCACAACAGTTTCTCTCCTAGGCTAAATAATTCCTACTGAATCAGGTATTTCTACTGTTCTCTAACCAGGAATCAAATACATTAACTCCTCCAAAGGCTCAAAGTATCTCATGTTTAGTTTGCCCTTTAAATGGCATGTCTGTAGCACTTTCAGAAGCCCTGGAACTACTCTATTTACTCCTTCAACAAAGTGAAATTATCTTGACAAGTAAGCAAGGGAAAATAAAATACACTTCATTGCAAATGTAGCTTGATCAAAGTTCTGCAAACTCTCCTGCATTTAGTCTGCTTTTTGCAATTCCACTATTAATTGCTTCTGTTTCTTCCCACTCCTTGCATTACTTTGATATTGTATTTCTAGAGGTTCAATAACTCCATGCTAAATATAAAATTCCTCTAAAAATGTGTTACCTATAATCTATATTTTGGCCATTCATGCACGACTTCTTCACTAACATAACATTCACTGACATGAGATGTCTCTTCTGCAGATAGATATGCTATTTGCCAGCACCAGGATAAAAGAATAGGTTTAAATTTGATTAATTCTTGGAGTACAGAGGACTCCCCCTACATAAGTGCATGTATCTCCAGGCTCCTATTGCATAAAGAAATTTTAACCTCACACAGAAATTTACTCACCAAAACACCATCATATGAACCAGACTCACTCGTCAGGAAAGCAAACATAGCACACAAGTAGGGATTGTTCAACTGCAGTCTCAGAGTACTGCACATTTCTCTCCAAAGTGAGTTCTTCTCATCTGTGTAGCCTGACAGAGCCATTGCTACAACATTAAGGTTCAAATCACCTGATTTATGAAAAGTGAAAGAATATTATTCAAGTTAAGAATTTTAAAAAGCTCCAGTTAAAACTGTAAATGAAACATCCATTTGAAACACAATGTGTTGTCAGGATGCAACATAAAATGCAGTAGAATTAACACTACCTAAATTAATGTGCATACACTACCATGTATAGTAGCTTCTGCTTTAAATGCCTTTGCTCAGGTAAATTAGCATCTACATGCATGACAGCCTCTTTAACAACATCACACTACTTGTGGTATTTTGAAATAGCTATCACAAAAGATTGTAATTATCTTAATTGATATCCATAAGAAGTGAAAAGACAGGATTGTATATCCAGCCATTGTTTAACAGACCTAGCTGGAGGATGACAATTTTATACAAAAGTTTCAAGCTAAGAAGTTTCCTAAAAACAGGAAAACTATTAAATCTAAATATTCATTCTGTTAGAAAGTCCAATTTTATTCTTGAATTTGAAAACAGCACGTCTCCAGTCTGAACCCTCCCTGTGGAAAGCACAGACAGACACTCTTTCCCCCAGCAGTTCTATTAAAGCAAAAAGAATCCCACTAGTTCTAAACATAAGCCTTTCTGGGGCTTTTATGAGGAAGGAAATTCTGAAACACGTGTCCTATTTTAAATAAACAGTATGGCATATGGTAGTCTGAGGAGTGAAATAGCAGGATTTGTCAAGCTCCAATACCAGTGTTTTAAGTAACAATTTTACAACATAACAGGCATCTCTTCCACACTATCTTCCATAATTGTGTTAACAGAAAAAATCTACTAATGTGATATAGTGCCAAAATAAAAAGCTAAACACAATACACACCTTTTCCTGAGGAAGCCCCTTTATTCAGAATTTGTATTGCTCGCCGTATGTCCAAGTTGAAAAGTGCTACAGCAGCAGCTCGCTCCCAGTCTCCCTCCTGTTCCAATGAATTCAGGAAAGGCTCCACATCTAAGTCTGTTCCCTTCTTTATCCACCCACAGAGCTGCAAAGCCAAAGATCTCTCCTCACTCAGATACTGAATAATATCAGCCTGTCTATCAGATCCACTCCTGCTGTGCCTGAGGTTCTCTGTTGTTCCTACAAATGGGAAGTTAAATTATGCTTAAATGACAGCTTCAATTGCAATCACAACACAGAGATTTGACTTCAATCATAAAGCAGGGTACAAAAGCTGAGTATTGCATTTTAGTACTTTAACATTGCTTACAACTCCATGCAAGGAGCAGCATGCACAAAATTATTTTGATCTACTAAAAATTATGCACCTAAGCTTGACATATATTTCTCAGTCTTTTTTCTTTCTTCTATACTTGTTACATTTGACAGGAGCTCTCAGTATGTTCAAATTGAAAATAGATAATACATTGTCAAGCACCTCCTCTACCAGCTCTCAGCCAGCATCAGTGTGTCAGAAGCTTTCCCAAAATGAAGACTCATTTTCTGCTCCAAGAAGCATAGTTATTAATAAGACATATATTGAAGAGAGAAAGAAGTATTCAAATATTGAATTATACTATGAAAGATTTCAGCCAGCATGAGAGGCAGAATGTGATGACCCAGGGTTGATCACCACTTCAGAACAGGTCAGCTTATTTAAACACAGTCATACAAATGTACTTAATACAACAGCAGTGACAGCAGCAAAGTCACCTTTCTAGAACCACACCCTGATGTGGAGCTTTGAAAAATACAATATTCTGCAGGGAATATAATATTATGCAAAAAAGTATAATATGCAGGGAGCAAGAATTTTTAGCGCCATAATAAAAACTCAAATGTTTGAAACAGTTCAAAGATTTACTTCTGAGGATACTATGCTTCTACAATTACTGACTTTCCAAGAACACTGAACTCTGGAAATTACTGTTAACTTACATTATTAAAACACAAACAGAAAGACTTTGTTTTTATATTTTTGAATAGTCTCTTTGAACAATTGCCAAAGACAAACTCATCAGTGCATCATTCTGCAAACATACTACAACAATACTTATAGCAAAGTTAGAACATTCTTACCCAAAGATGACTTCACAATTGATTTAATGCCAGTGTAAACTAAGGGACCTTTGTTTCCTGTAAGTTTTTGATCCATATCTTCAGTATACTGCTTCATAAGTATTTTCATATATAGGAAGCTTAATTTTTCACAAAAAATGTTTTTAAAAATTTTAAGTCACATCCTGTTAACATATTCAAAGCATTTACAGGACATTGCATTGTATTTAAAAATTTTAATGCATTTTATGTAAGTGATTTATATCTAAAGGTATATTACTTCCTTAGGACAAAAACTACAATAAAATAAAGGATATAATGCAGAGTGTACCAAAGGGACTTCAGCTGAGGATCTTCATTTCCAGCTAGGAGGTGATTTCTCCAAACTTGTTCAGTATCAAGACCATACCTTGAGAGAGCTCTGAGGCGCATTTTGGTTGCTATGTCTTTTTCCAAGGAGCTAGCCTTTCCCTCTTCTGTACACTCATACAAATGTCGTCCACAGGCCCACATTAAGGATGTCACTGGGCTCCATGCAAGAGAAATTCTTTCAAAAACAGTGAAGTCGGTCATAGTCCTGTTGGGAGTCACTACCACCATTCGGTTCTGGCTTGTGGGATGCCAGGCAAATGAAGCAATGTAATTTTCACATGGTTGGACACTTCTCTCAATTATTGTTGGCTCAGTTTCATCTCCAATAGGGGTGGGAGTATGCTGCATGTCATACAGTCTAATGATGTTACTATCCCTTGTTAAAGTAGCTAACAGTCCAGTCCTTGTTGGACACCATGCAACTTTTGTTAAGGGTTTTGGTTGCTCTGTCAGGGTCAAAACAGGCTTTTCAAACTTTCTTAAATCCCATATGGCAACCTGACCTTCATAGAAGGAAGCAACACGATCGTGGAAATAGGGATCAACAGTCACTCCTTGGACAGCCTTGGTGTTTACAAATATTTTTTGGCTTGTGTTCCTAAGATCAAAGATAGCCAAATTTCGATGCATTCCAGCTAAGAGCAGTTTCTGATCCCGTGGAAGCCAACAGAGAGAAAGACAAGCATCATTCTGCCCTAATTCATACAGTGGTTTTGTAACTACCAGGCCTGCCTCTGCATCTCCTGCTGAAAGCCTCACTTTCTCTGTAGCAACTGCAGTCTCTGGGGCATATTTGCTGCTGATGTCCCAGATCAGCACAGAAAAGTCAGCCCGATGTTTATCCAGCCCAGCAGCAAGCCAGTTGCTGTCCAGGGGGTTCCAGGCCAGGGTATTGCACTGCCGAGCGTGCTTGGGAACAAACTCCTTGCCTATCAAATCCTTGGATTTGGAGTTGTGATCTTGCCCGAGGCTGGTAAGCACCACTCGGCCATTGGCCTGTCCAACAGCAAGGAGACACTCTGGATCATACTTGGGATACCAAGCCACACATTTCATGTAGGGAGTGTCCGAGTTTATGGACAGCAGCGTGGCCGTAGTCTCCTCCGACAGCCGCAGGGACCCTGCCTTGAGCTCCGAGCTCACAGCAGAGTCAATGTGATACAGGCTCAGCTCTGAATCGCACACAACAAATCTGTCAACGTGGTGTGGGGCCCACAGGATATCAGGTTTGGAGCCACTCATGGCTAGGGTAAGCTGACACACAATTTAAGGTCTGCTAAGAAGATTCAGGTGATATCCATGCATACGGAAACTGTTGAGAAAATAATTTGTAGGAACGTTATCAAAACCCAAGTCCTTTATCTGAAATCATCATTAAACAAACAAAACCAAATTATTTTTAGCTAAGAGTTTATCTCATGACACATTACAGGCCAAATCATTAAGCAATCTCCTCACAACACTTGTTGTTTTTGCTGGTATGTACATACCGAGGCAGAACCAACACGGCCACCTACAAACTGATGACAACAGGATTTGCTGTGTTTACAAACTCCACACCAGCATTAAGCAAGAAGACATTACCTGAGATGCGCTGTGCCAGGACACGTGGGTGTGCCGCTGGGAAAGAGCCACGCCCTCAAACATCTAGAAGAGAATGTCCCTACCTAATTAAAAAACACTAAGTGACAAAAATTAGAGGCTGGCAGTTTTGTCTAAAGTCTGCTCCATAGCCTAGAATGGCTTCATGTCTTGGAAGACTTCAACTTAAATTCAAATTGTCATCTTACTGCACACTTCCCACTCCCACCACCTGCCCCAATGCTACGCTGTCTCAGTTCGTATCTGATCCAGCAACATTCAAAAAGGCACATTACTGCCAAAACTCCCTTTACACTTGCGGCAGCTACCAGCACCACACGTGCCTACCTGCAAACAGACCCCACAGATCCTACACACCTCTGCTATTACCGTGGAACAGACAGGCAAGATCGGGAAGTATGAAAAATCAGCATTATTTACCACGCTTGGGCCGCCCCTGTGTGCCTGCAGGTCACCCCCGCCTCCGCCCGCCGCCCGTTCCCGGCAGGAGACGCGGAGCGCGGAGGCGGCCGCAAGAGCGGACCGGAGCCGAGAGACCGCCACGCTGCCACCCACCGTCCGTCCGTCCGTCCGTTCCCGGGCGCTTCCAGCGCTCACCCAGCCCGCGGAGGCTCCAGCCCGGCCGCCGCCAGCGGCCCCGCCGCCCGCGCACGGGAACGGGGAGCGCACAGGGCTTCCGGCCGCGGCCGCGGCGCTTCCGGCGCGCCGGGGAAGCGGAAGCACCGCCCGCCAGGGCACGCTTCCGGCCGCGGTCCGCCCCTCTCCGGGAGAGCGGGCTGGGCCGGACCGGGCAGGGAGCGGGCAGGGAGCGGGCAGGGCCCCGGGCTGAAGAGAGCCGGCAGCCTTCGAGACTCATTCCCGGCTATGGGCGCCAGGGTGGCCCTGCTGGAGCAGGGGGGTTGTACCAGAGCCTCCACTCCGGCCCCTTCCACCCTGAAGCATTCTGTGCCCACAAAGAGCATCTCAGTCTGATGCCTTTTGAGATTACTTAAAAACAGAGACCAGACAAAATTACGAGAATAAAAAGCGGTTGTATTTATTAAAGAGTCTGCAGGTACTTTAAAGTCAGACGAAGATCCCCAAGGGGCTGCACCCAAAAATGGACCGCAGGTCACAGGTTTTCATACTTTCATAAGTTTGATCCCTTTGCATATTGGGGGTTAATCTCCCAGTTACAGCTTCAGGTAATGAAGTCATTACCCAAATTTGCTCCCCGCCCCCCTCACTTTTGTTTACGTTTCTTACTGCTCGCCCTCTATATGGAGTTTAGATTTATACACTAAAGAATTGCAGGATTACAAATATATGAAATACAAAAAAGCTGAAGTTTTAAGGTATCAATTCCAACGCCCCTGCCAAGGACAGCTCCCAGTGTACCAGGTGCTCAGAACCCCGTCCAGCCTGGCCTTGAACACTTCCAAGGATGGGACATCCCAGCTTCTGTGGGCACCCTGTGCCACTGCCTCGCCACCCGCACAGCAAAGAGTTTCTCCCTCGCATCCAGCCTCACTCTGTCCCCTCTTTCTGGGGACCTACAAACAGCCAAAGCACAGGGGCTGGGGGCTATGTACCATCTCTGGGTGACTTTTCCCATTATTTGATGACACAATGATAAAGTTTTCTTACATATAAATTACCTGGGAAAAAAACCAAACATATTTCCTCACTTCTATGTGCTAGGATTTTACAACCTGTTTTTCTGCAAGCCTTGGAGATGTGAACTGTTACCTTTTTCCTTTTGTTTTCAATGCTCTTTAAAATTGTCTGTAATAAAAGTTATAAACTGAAGTACTAATTCGACAATTTCAGTCTCTCAGAGTAACTTCCTTCATATGGAAACAGTGATATTTGGCCTGGAAATATTTAAACATCACATTTTAAAAGTTTTGTTCCACTCTGTTAGAATCAGGATATTAGCTCCTTACTTTAGTTGGTTTTCTTACATTCTTTTTTATAAAACAAAGGAAATTAATATACTTTGGCTTCCTTATTAAATATTTTCCTACTTAATTTTTTTAATTACAGCATATAATTTTAATGGTCTTTCCAATGTTCTTATAACTTAGCAGAACATTTTAAAGAAAATGTATGGTACATCATTGTTCATCCATCTTTTCAATAGTCTGCATATATTCAGTGCCTTTAAAAATGTGTATGGAGTGGCTTTGGACATCATTTGGGTTAATGTGTGTTGTCTTTTTTTCTTGTCTCTAGGCACAGTGGAGATTTTGTATAATAAACTACATTTTATTTGGTAATTTTTCGCAGGGTTCATTAATTTAAGCCACAAATGTCATTTAGTGCTGCAACAACTAGTTGTTTTAGATTTTGTTGTAATATTCTTTCCATTTAAAAAGCACTTTTCTTCATAAAACGAGCTGATTTAAGAGCCCAGCAGTTTTGATAAATAAAATAGACCAAACCATGTGGGAAAATACAAAAGTAATTCAGATTAAGTGGTCTATCATATGTCAGAGGCAAAATTGGCAGACTGGATTTTCATGTTTATCTGTTTCAGTTTCATTATTCCGTTTCCTTTGCAGCTGTTGAAGGGGAACATAGTGACTTTTTCACATCTGTTTCTAAGAATCACCAAAATTTCCAAGAATCACTGGTGGTTCTTTTTCTAACAGAGATGAAAATCAGATTGTGTATTCATAACATTTTTCCATGGCAAAGTATGGGAGTTCAGTTTATAAATGTAGGTAATACCTGCAATAATCACATCATCTAACTTCGATGCTAAGGGTAAGTTTTCAGGTCCTAGGGAATCAGCAGCTTAACTATCTGATATCCTGCTCATTTCTTGAGTCCCAATGAAGATCTGAATAAACTGCTAACAAATGCACGAGCTACAGAAGAGCTGGTTCCTGTGTCTTTGGCACAGGAGAGATTCAGAGAGGTTAAAAATGAAAGATGGTATTTTGAAGCAGTAGCTGCTGTTAGTGCAATGGCAGGTACAAAGTAAGTTAATAGAAACATAAGAGCTATTTGGTGTTTCAGGATGCAAAAGAATGTTACCACCCGAGGGATCACTGTGTCACAGTTACTAGAAATGTTACATGAACTTCTGGGACGTTGATGTTTTATATTTGATCATTCCACCACATGCAGAAGTTATGTTTCCTGTGCTGATCTCAAAATAAATACTGCAGCAGTATTTCATTAGTGAGGTTGTGAATTCCTCTAAGGTTTCTGAACCTTTGAAGCTATTGGATCTTTGCTTTTGCTTTCCATGCCCTGATTTACCCTTTTGGTTTGCATCTAGCTGTCTCCACATATGCATCTTTGTCCAATAGCAGCATCTTTATTTGTAAATAATACAGAATATTTGTTTAATTTTGAGGTTGTACCTAGGTGATTATTAATCTCTTCATCACCATTGCATAACAAGTGATTTTTATGTTTTGTTTTTTCTTGTAATTGATACAGTTAAATAAACACTTACACATTTAAACCCCCAAATCATTAAGGATCTAATTCAGCTTGACTTTCATAAAGTCTCATTTTAATCCTACATTTTTTGGCCTCTCAAACGTTGCCTGCACTTATGATCAGTCCCTGTTATATTCCTTGTAAGATCTGCTTATTTCTAATGTGAATTTATATGTAACAATTGCTTTTATGCCGTAGTATCTCAAACTATTTTAAGCAATTTCTCTTTATTGATGATGTATATATTTTTTTCTTTGCTCTGACTGCACAGTATTCCAAGTTTGCTCTATGTACAAATCTCTGAGTGCTTTAAGAATTTTTAATGCTATGGAGGCTTTGTGCAGTGAAACTCCAATTTGAACTTATCTTCTTCTTTAAAGAAACATTAAAATTCATAAGAGGTCAAGGTATACCAAGGTTAGTTAATATTTTTTTTTGATATTTGATTTCCTATAGCTTTGTTATGCTTTTTCATATTTGATTCCTGGAAAGCTAGCTTTTTGTTTAGTTTATGTTAATCTTTGGGATTTGTTATGTTTGTGTCATGTCTGTCCAAAATAGCTAAATCATTTCAGGAACACAGAAACACCTCAGTACTGCTGGAGTTTTGTATATTGCAATGCAATGTTAACACTGGGTTTAAAGACATGTCAATTATTAATTTAGTTATCTAAGTCTACTGCTGCTCTTCCTTTAAGAAAAAGCACATATTCCATTACTGCTATTTTTAACATTACTGCTGGCTTGGGTTTTGATTACTTAAACTTGCAGAAGCTTGATGGAGCCTAGCAGACTGTTTCACATATAGTGTTTTACTTCTCCATGCCATGAGGCATACCTGGTAGTATTGCTTTATCTGATTTTTGGTAAGAGAAGAAAGTATTCATTACATAGAGAGTTTGAAGGTGGAGTTCAAATCTCTCAGTCTATGTAAAATGTATGTCTCTTTATAAGATTCCAAATTACATTCAGCAGCGTGGTTGCCAAGGTCATGGGCACAAGTTGCAAGACTGTTTCCTCCAGACTTTAGTATTCTACTGAAAATTCTTTTGTTTGCCTAGATAATACTTTTTTTCTTTGTGTATGTTGGGTTTTCTTAATTTTATACAATTCCCTGTTAAAAACATAATGCAAATTACTGTATTCAAATGCCATATATTTTCGAGGCGAAAAAGGTTCAGAGGATCCAGTAGGTTCAGTTGGCCCCCCAGGTCTTTCACCTTGGTCATTCATTAATTGAGGTATTCAAAACAAAAATCCTTTTAAGTAAGGAAGGTGACTCTTCTGTTGATGGCAGAATGGCCTTTGTCAACTGCACAGGCTTGGATAAGTGTGCAAAAACTCTCAGCTTCACCTACTCCATTAATGTTACTGGTGGTTGCTCTACTTGTTTTTCAGTGGGATGCATAGAAATGTGAGGAAGGGGAATTGGAATAAGTACAGCAAGAATATCACAGGTACATTTGGGTTTTTTTGAAGTTAACTACTGCATTTTATTAACTGAAAAACTGATCTGTGGAAGTGATTTTAGAAGGATAGAGCAGGGGATATATGTGACAGAGGACAAGGCTTTCTATATATTGAAGCTTGTAGTCTTCTAGGAAAACTCATGAAATAAAAGGTAACTCTTCAGTTTTGATCACTATAGGCTGTTAGAGAGAGAGCTCAGCTTGAGCTCTATCATATGTTATGATAAACAGAAGCACAGAGGATATACAAAGGTTGTTTAAAGAATTTGAAAATGAAATATGCTGTTTTTTAACAATATTCCACGTTGCTGAGCCTGACCAAAGCCCTTATTCAAACCAACAATTTTTTGTAGCCACAAAGTGACTACACAATGGGTGCTGCAATGGCAACACGTTTGGCCATCTTTGCTTTAAGCTGTTAGTAAAGTAAAACATTTACACAGATAATTCACAGATAATTCTAAATTTGGAATTTTGGATGTTTTTTGGAGTTGTGGTTTTTGTGGTTTTTGGTTTGGTTTGGGGTTTTTTTTTCTGTTTTGGCCACTGGGGGTGTGTGTGTGTTTGTCTTTTCTTTAAGGAAAACAAAGAGAGCCTAGTCCAAATGGAAACTGTGGAATTTCAGAAATGGGACTGCCAGGAAGTAAAGTGAATCTGTTGTAAACAGTTACCATTTTGATCCATGCTCTGTTTTCTTACAAATATAAGTAATAATTCACCTTATTACTAATGCCAAGCACTTCTCAGATGAATGCTACGTAAGTAACACAAGACAGTAATTTCGCTTCTCTGACAGCCTAGAACTGTACTTACTTCAGCAGCTGATACTGCTTTGCCAATACATTCACTTTTAGCTTTCATTATCTTTGCAGTACTCAGGAGGTCCCTGTGATGTACTGGTGCTCTTAACCTGGGTATCTAAAAGAGAGGAATGTGTGAAATGGGTATTTTGAATCTCAGGATCAGGTAGGAGCTAAGGAGTAAAACCAATTTTTCAGGACATATCCTCCCTCCTCAAAGTGTTTCTCAGTCTTTTAGTATCTTGGTCTTTAGCTTCCACCTTCTATTACAAGGGCACAAATGTTTTGCCTAGACAGTAGCCTCCTTTACTAGGTGTGTATAAATGATTAAATGCTGAATGAGGCACCCAGTATGAAGTATTATCATTCATACTATCATTACTATCATTATGCATTATCATGTGGATACACCAGAGGGCAGGATTTAAATAGCATAAATGTCTTCATAGCTTAAATATTCAGCAACTAAGTGATCCTTTTGACACACTTACTGCAATCTGGTTTTTAAAAGTCAAGTAATCAAAAGTTTCCTTGCACAGTGTATGAATAACAACAGCACTGAGTCAATATACAGCTAGTACTAGGAACACTGATTTTAAAAAACTGTTTAAAATATTTATTTCAAGTTGCACCTACTAGTGATGTCTCCTAGCCAGAGAACAAAATATCTGCTATTCTTTGTAGTAATTATTGTCATTCTTATTGAGTGAAGAGCACACTGGGGCAAAAAAATATAAATTTAAGGCAGTGAGTTTTGATTGATATCATCAAACCAACTGACCCATAGTATAACTCCTCTGACATTTTACATTCATATACTCTAGAGTACTCACCTTCTTTCAGACTTGTATAGATTGTATCACATTGGCATTCCATTGTGGCTTTTCAAGCAACAGAATCATGATTTACTTTGTCTTCATACAGAAACTCTTTCTTATCTTTGTCAACTCTCTCTTTTTATTTCTCCTTTACCATCTTTTGAGTTTCAGTGATGAGAATAGCAGGAACTATTCAAGGAGTGCAGGTATGTACCAGGAACAAAAGATATACATTGTTTTTTCCAGTAGAAGAGATGACTTAGCATGTAAGCAGGTATTGAAGGCTTTTTATTGAAATTCACTAGCAACACAAAATGAGTTGTACAGATAAATTTTTTTCTTGCAGACTAGAGTTTAGTATGGTCATATAATGAGTGCCTTTAGACAGATTCATTAGTCCTGGCAGCTGAATATGCTGAGCATCTGGTTCAGAGCATGTGGTTCAGGGCAGCCATTGGAACACTGCTGTACTGACAAGCTTTGCAGGAAGTATTAATGTTAAAACAGTGCTGTAAATCTGGAGGCATTACTTCCATCAAATTTGAATTCTAAGTAAATACAAAGCTATGAAAATATGTACTACAAAGCTATGAAAATATATACTACAAACTACTAGTGAAAAAAAATTTAAAAAGCTCTGAATTGTAAATCAACAACCCTGTTTTCAAACTGTCAAGATTCTTACTGTACTTTCAAAACACCGTAAGAAGTGAAGAAGAGCTTATGCTGATCCCAGAGACCAGTTACAGACTAATATGTAACAGATTTACAGATGTTCTAGACAGAAAATGCAACCAAACTTGACCCCATTACTATCCAAATATAGCATGTGCTTCTACCAGGGTACATGTATGTTTGACTAGTCAAATTCTTATGTCTAAAAATCATAAGTGTTTACATTTTCTGATCTCTGCCAGATGAAAGTCATGTTTGCAGGTCCTTCAATAAAGTGAGAAATCTTTGAACACATCTGGAAATCCATTCATTCAATTCTGTTTTAACACATAGTGCAGATAAAACTTGCTGGAAAAAGTGGTTTTTTTTCCATAGCTGTTGATGTGATAGGCTGTTTGCAGTCTTGATCTGAGCATGCATTAAGGGTAAGAATAAGTATGTAACAGTATGAGTGATCTGTGTGAATAATTTGTTGCTAATGAAATGTTTGATCATCACCAGTGTCTCTATTACAACAGATGCTGGGTGCTAGCAATAATTATCATTTGTTGTACTAACAGATATTTAGTGTAAAATATTGTCTTCCATTGAAAATCTTTGTTTTCCCTGTGTAATGAAGGCAGCATTTACTTAATGAAGATAATTAGCCTCAATAAAGATGACACATATTTGATAGGAGACAATGTAGAGGTTTCTAGGAAGGAAGCCCTTTAGGATGAGGCTGCAGCTGCTGGGCCAGCAAGTCCTTCCTCACTTGAACTGGGTGAAGAGGGTGAGCAGTGGTGGCATGTAGGATTTTTTCTGTTAGCAGCATGTTCCTTCAGTACATTCCATGTTAACAGAGCGTGAACAGACTGACAAATCTGTGTGGGAATGGTACTGTGTATAGTCATAGGGCAAAGGTCTCACATGCAACCTGTCATGGCTTGACCCCAGCCAGCAGCTAAGCACTGCACAGCCTCTTGCTTACCCCAGCCTCATCAGGATGGGAGGAACACAATTGGAAAGGTAAAAATAAGAAAACACACGGGTTGAGAGAACAACAGTTTATTAATTTTTTCCAATTAATTAACCTATTAATTTTTTAAACCTATAAAAATAATAATATTGTAATGAAAAGGAAAATAGCAAAGAGAAACAAAACCACAAAATTGGTGCAAATGAAAGCAATTGCTCATCACCAGCTGGCACATGCCCAGTCAGTCACTGAGCCTTGACCCCACAAGCAACCTTTCTCCAGCTTTATATCCTGATTGTGATAGCATATGGTCTGGGATATCCCTTGGGTCAGCTGGGGTCAGCTGTCCTGGCTGTGTCCGCTGCCAACTCCTTGTGCATCCACAGCCCACTCCCTGCTGGGGTGAGATGAGGAGAAAAGGCCTTGACCCTGCATAAGCACTACTCAGCAACAGCTGAAATATCCCTGAATTTTCAGCACTGTTTCCAGCATGAACCCAAAGCAGCCCCATACCAGCTACTGTGGAGAAAATCAACTCTGCCCCAGCCAAAATCAGCAACAGAAACAGATTAGTGTTATCTCCATCTTTGCTAAGAGCTAAGATCTCTTTGAATTCCTTCATATTTGTCTCACCCTTCAATTAAGTTAAAGTTACATATGGTATCATCCTCATGGCTCACAGCACACACAAATAGACAATGGTACTGGCAAAGGTGTATTTCTAGCTGAAAGTGTCTATAAAGGGATATAGCCTTGGAGAAGCAGAAAGGGAGTGCTTAAGGAAGTGTTCAGTCTATCAATAGAGAGAGCATGCACCCAGGCTACATGAAGGATGTTTGTATTGACCTTAATGAAGACATTGGTCAGTTGTGCTTTATTCTTTTCCTCCCTATTCTTTCCCTTTAACCACATTTTTTAAAATCATCAGGAAATGTCCTCTGCTTATGTAAAAGCTTAATGTACTTGGCTTACTTACAAGCTCCTAGTCAATATATCCCAGCCAACCCTAAACCAGTGTGGTATTTACTGCTGCAGCTGGATTCTGCTAAGTGTATAGGGCCTGGTGGGATTCATTCCATCGTACTCAAAGGAATTATGTCCTTGTGAGACCTCAGTCAAGGATTTTTCAATGGTTTGGGAATCTGGAGAGGTTTCAGTCGTCTGGAAGCTGGCAAATGTTGGCCAAATTTTCAAGAAAATCTAGACAATTACTCTGATAACTACAGGTCTGTCAGTCTCACATCAGTGCTTGGTAAAATTATGGATAAGATTATTCTGGGAAGTAGTGAAAAACTCCTGAAGGACAACAAAGTCATCATTGGTCACAGCCAGCATGCCTTCATGAGGGAAATATCCTGCTTGTCTAAGTTAATTTCCTTTTATGACAAGTAACCCACCTAGCTGATCAAAGAAAGCCAGTTAATACTATATTTTTGGATTTCAGTAAAGTTTTTTTATACTGTCTCTCGCAGGATGCTTTTGGACAAAATATCAATCACACAACTGGATAAACACATCATGTGATGGGTGAGCAACAGACTCAGGGGCACAGGGTTACAGTGAACAGGGTAATCTGGTGACCTGTCACTAGTGGGGTTCTGGAGGCTCTATCTTCGGCCCTGTGCTCTTCAACATTTTTTGTAAATGATTGGGACACGGGTCTGTAAGGTATACTAAGTAAATTTGCTGATGTTACTAAATTGAGAGGAGCTGTTGACTCCATCAGTGAGGGCCTGCAGGGAGACCTTGACAAATTAGAGGGCTCAGCAATCACCTTTTGTATAAAGTTTAACATGAAGTCCCAGATTCAGCACCTGAGACAGGATAACCTTGCATGTAAGGACAGACTGGGGAACAAGAAGAAAAGGGCTGTAGAGGTCCTGGGTGATAGCAAGGTGAGCATGAGTTGACAGTGTGTCCTGGCAGCCAGGACAGACACTGGAACAGGCTCCCCAGGAAAGTGGTCACACCCCAAGCCTGTAAGAGTTCAAGAAACATTTCTACAACTCCTTTGGCACATGGTGTGATTTTTGATGTTGGCCTGTGCAGGGCGAGGAGTTGGACTACATTCTTGTGGGTCCCTAACAATTCAGGGTATTCTGTGATTTTGTCCTGTGACCAGGGTGCTGAAGGATGTCTTGCCTGCTAGGCAGTGTCTGTCTAGAGGAAATTCGGCTGGGCATTAGCACTTAACTCCCTTGGGGCATGTTTTGATTCCTTGAGGCTTATCATTGGCATGCTTTCTCTCACCCCATGCTTTTACTTAACACTGTGATAACAAAATTTTACTCTGAAGCCTGCCAGTAGATAGAGCAAATATAATTTCCATGCAACATTCTGAAAGCTGCCTGCATGACTGCCTTTTAGAAACCATGTCTGTGTCTGATCCCTCAGAGGATTTAAAAAGCAGGAAGAATTTCTGAGGAAACCAGCTCAAGAAGAATTTTTTCTTTTTAAGTTGTCTTTTATTATTGTCATTGCTACTTCAGTTTTCACCTTTGAGTCCTGCAGTCCTGGCAGACTCTCAAACCATCAGGTCAGACTTCAGTTCTAGCCTGCTAGTGATGTACTGCTCTCACATTTCTGATCTAGCCAGTGCTGCAACAGTAACACAGACAAGCTGAAGACATGTGACTGGCAGAGTGAAAGGTAAAGATGTAGGTTGTCTAAGAGTGGGGTTTTTAAATTTAAAAGTGCAGTTACTTGAAGTGGGAAAACCCTTGTGCTCCCAGACTGACATTGTCCCTTTAATGAAATGGCTCAGTCTCTGGCTCAGCACTGGCCAAGTGCCCAACTGTCTTCATTTGAACTTTGGCCAACTAAACAGCAGCAATAAAAGATAATTTACAAGTGGATAGGGTATTTATTTGTAGATTGCTTTATTTTGGTTAACAAATGGTATTTTCCAGTATGACCTACAGGACAAATTTTCTACACTGAAAATTTTTAATCCACAATTTGCTTTCTGGATGCCTTCAAAGGTAAGAGACTTTGTTATTTCCTCTCTAGTTTTAGAGGACTGCACTTATGGTTTTGCTATATGTAACTGCTTGATGGACTTGAAAAGAAGATTTAGGAAGGATTTTTACATTTAACATATTGTCTATATTATTAATGATATTTAAAATTAATTTGTGTAAATCACATGCTTTTTTGTGTAAATCAGTTTTAATTCAGTATTTAATTTAGTTCAGTAATCTCTAAAAATATGTTGAATCACTCATTTAAATATTCTAATTTTAATTTTATCAATATATTGTCATTATAATAGAATATAATCCTTATGAAAAATACTGCACATATTCTGTAACATCCATGTAATATTAATAATATATTCTTTTATTGAATTTCATTATTAAGCTCCCGTTTCTTAGATGAATATATTGTTCATACTCATGCTTCAGGCTTTTTGTTAAGAAGGAAAAGGCAGTGCTATACCCATATTTCATCTGTAATAAACAGGTTCTACTATCCATGTGAGCTACAGTTGAAGTATTGCTGGTTATTGTGCTTAAACTACCTACAAAATTACTTTTTATAAGTGTTTTTAATATATTTTCTCTAGAAGTATGGTTCCCACAAATATGTACTTAAAGTATCTTTATTTATTTATTTATTTACTTCTATTAATGAGGTATTCACAGGTGGCTTTTTACTTTTAACAGGAAGGAAAAGTTGTCTATTTGGGATGAAAGTCACTATGAGGAAAAAATGTTTTTTCTTTTACTTTATACTTCTGGCTGTGATAACAAACCAGAGAGTACATGGGCAAAACAGAAAAAGAGGAAAGAATATTTACTCTCCTACACCAAAAGATGAAGGTAAAACCATTTTCTTAAAATTTCTGCTTGACTGTGTTGCATGTATCCATGCATTTTAGCATAATTATTTAGTAATTGATAACTTCCGTGTGAATATGTAAAATGTGATTTATTTTGATTATGAGGGCTGGAAAATACTTTTTGACTATTTGGAGATGAATTCCAGTTTGATCAATGATTTTCATGGACATGCATGTCTCTTAAGAGAAATTATAAGAAACCTGATTTATTGTTTGAAATTGTATGTGGTAGATTTTCTGTACAAAATCAACTAAAATACTAAAACAATCCCATCAAGACCCTAACTTAACCATTTTCATTAGAATTTATTGGAGTTTTACAGTGGAATTTATCCTTAGAATTTTTACTGGGAAGACAGAGGAATCTTTGGGAAAATTATTTTTTGCAGAGAATTATCTGAAATCTGTTGTGCAGGTGTTCCCATCATTCATAGATGTAACTTTCTTGTTCCCTTACAGGTGATGAGTGTCTCATTGATATAGTCTTTATCATAGACAGTTCAGAAAGTGCCAAAAATCAGTTGTTTGATATACAGAAGAATTTTGTTCATAACATAACTGACAGCATTTTCCAGATGAAGCCAGTTAAGTCCCACATGTATAGTGTCAAACTAGCAAGTATGCAGTTCAGCAGCACAGTCATCATTGATCATCCATTTACAGCCTGGAAAAATGTCCAGAATTTTAAGGAGAAAATCAGTTCTCTGGGCTTTATTGGCCAAGGCACTTACTCCTATTATGCAGTTTCAAATGCCACTCATCTCTTCAAAACTGAAAGTCGTAAGAGAAGTGTGAAAGTGGCTTTTTTGATGACTGATGGTGTGGATCACCCAAACAGCCCTAATGTCCAGGGTATAGCCACAACAGCTAGAAGTCTTGGGATACATTTTGTTACCATTGGCCTTTCTAAGAAAGCAGTCCAAAAACAAAAATTGCGCATGATATCTGGTGATTCGTCCTCTGAACGTGTCCTGTGCCTGGATGATGAGAATCTGGTAGTTGATGTAGCATTGGAACTGGTAAGTTATGCTGATGTTAATCTTGTCATGTGTCTATCCTTGGTAGATTTCATTTAATTTTGGTTAGGTAAGCCCTGGAGACAGTGCAGAGGGTTTTGTGGTCCCTTCTCTGCTACAGCAGGGGTCAGGGCAGATGGAGCTTCCCTCTGGCAGTCACTCTGCAATGAGTTGTGTGCTTGGATGATAGTAGCTCAGCTGTTCTGATCACATATCCCAGCACAGAGAGTGTTTCTCTGAGCATATTAAAATACTTTAGAAGGTGGCTTGATCTCATGCATAATCACTGAGTCCTTCCCCTACATATTTTGTTTGTAGGGCCTTCTAAAAGAAGGTCTCTGATTAGGAAGTCTTTTCACAGTCCCTGTTGTTAGCACTGTGCCTTAATACCGTCTGTTTAGCTATCCCATTAATTCTCATGTCTTGTCTAATCACTGTGTGTCACCTGGAATAACCCTCTCTTCCTACCAAGAACTCCTTTCTGTGTGAGTAGTTCCACAGACTGGTTCTCTCCCCTTTGAGGAAAGAATGAAGGATGAAGGTATTTATCATCTCTACCATTCACCTCGGGGAGTCTATAAACTAGAGAGGAAAAATTAGTACTCTGTTAAATTAAATCATATCTATATTAAAGTAATAGGTTTTTTATTTCATTTTTAGGAAGCCTTGCTACAGAAGCAGGTAGGTGTTTTGAGCTTTGTGTTTGGTTACTCTTATTGGCACTAGATTTCCCAAAATCTGCTTCTTCTATAACAAAACTATACTTGAAGATTAATCAACCTTCCATCTCTGGTTAAATTTTTTGACCATGATTACTTTTTTTTTTTAACTTTCCTGCATTTCTTCTGTCCTTTCTCCTGAGAAATCTAGATTTTAGCTCATTAGTGAGTAGTGTCAATAGTAAGACATAAAGAACTCTTCCTACAAGAGTGGAATAGGTCTAATGCAAGATATGCAAATTCATTTGTGGTCTTGTTAGAAAACAATAGCAATGTTAAATGGTTCAAAATTTATGTAAGGTTTCACAGTACTGTTGACTATGTATATGCTATCTTAAGCATTTGTATTTATTACAGTGACTACAGTCACTACAGTAAGATATTTATTTTTGTTATAAATAAATCAAGTAATGGATGTTCATTGCTCTATATGGAAGTTTAATGATTATGTGAGAAATAAATAAATTAGAATATCATTTATTTCCTATTATTCCACTATTATTTCATCTGTGACTAGGCAAAACCAAATTTTTTCGCTTAAAAATTTTGAAATAATATATTTGAAAAACATTCTCCTTTATCTTTCCATTAACCTTGTAGTGTGTGCAGAAGACCTGTGAGTGTGAAAAGGGAGAAAAAGGAGACAAAGGTGAAAAAGTAAGTATGTGTTTATTTGAGTAGGCTCAAGAATTTGAATTTTAATAAAGATCAAAGCTGCACTGTACTTTATTGGTTACTAAGTGAACAAGACATTAGCTGTGCATGCACTGCAAAAAGATTGATTTTTAGCATGTTGTGTTGGTAGTGAAAGGCCACTGTTAAAAGAGGTCAGAAAAAAAAAATCTATCCATAATCAGATACTATCTTGAAAATATGTTTTTATTATTGGGTAATAAAACACTGTGGATAAATAGTTGCTTTTGGAGCCCAAATAAAAACGATATTCTTGAATCTTGCAAGGAAAGGGGAAGAAAAGATCCATTAGACAAAGGTTTTCACCAACCACCAACTTCTATTTTTGTAAGGGGTAAAGGTTCAAAAGTCTGAGGGAAATAGATGTATGAGGAAAGGTCTAAAACTCTGCCTCCAACTCTCTCTTTTCTCTTGTGACACTTCAGCACATATTTCTTGGCTCTAGTAAGGAACAGAGAAGTGTGAGTTCAGACAGTGCGTGACCTCTCTGACCATTTTTCTGTCTTTAATCGTTCCCCAGAGACAAGCAAGTTACATTCAGAAGTTTTTTCCTTTCTCCCTATTCTCCAATGGGTCAGCCATACCATTATCAGGTTATGACACCAGGGCTTATCATTCAATCCTTGTGGATAATGTGCATCTGGATAATGTGCACCAGAACCTCTGTTTGCAATTTAAAATTTTAGATCCAAGAATTTTTAAGTTATTGTATCTCAAATTTTTAAATGTAGTCTGTTATATAGATGTGTATTCACCAAACTTTTTAGTCCCAACCATCATGATCCTCCAAAGAGAAACAAAAAAAGGTGCAGTAATTTTTTCCTTAGGGCTGCTGAATATTGACCCTAAACTGTTCTGTACAGTTTTTCTAAGCAGAGAAGATGAGATAGTGGTGGTTAATTGAGAAATGGGAAGGAAGAACTGTGTTTGTTTTCTGTAATGCCTTCCTGATTAGATTTTTCAGATGCTCTGTAGAAAATTTATTTATCACTGAATATTGTTTAAAAAAGTATTTGTAGATACCTTATAATACCAGAATGGGTTTAGCTAAATGAATGTTGTGTCACATGTACCATACTTGAATCAATGGGGGTTTCTACCAAGCTTACTGCAGGATGATTTTGGACCAAAATATAGTGTTAGACAAGCTGGAGAATTTTATCTTCATAATGATAATAACATTTTCCTGCTGTGTTTCAGGGCAATGATGGCAGCAAAGGGGATAAAGGTGACCCAGGACCAAAAGGAAACAAGGTAATGTGAATTTAAAAGAAATAAAGCAAATTTCTATCCAGTTATTCAAACCACAGATGTCAATATAGCAAAGTATGTTAAAATAAGTTCTAAATGTTGAGTTTATAGTTGGTAGTTTATAGTTGGCTGCTTTAGAAGTGTGAGATAAAAATCTAAAACTAAACTGCTATCAAGATAGCACTGCCTATCATTCCAGTTTTTCTCTGACAGCAGATGTTTCTGAATAGAGCTGAAGGCTCTTTCTTGAGAGCTTTCTAACAGTGCACAGATCCCTTGATCAGAGTGGTTCACTCTAATAACTAAGGTTTCAGTCATTTAATGACAATAGTTCAGTTTTCTATGTTAATGATCAGGAAATGTGTATCTTTAATTGTGGAAGGAAGAAGTGTGAATGTTACTAAATAGGAAACAACAGCCATGCTTGTTTAACAGTGTTCTTAGTTTTAATGAAATACATATTTCAATTGTATTCCTTTGTTTCCAATAGGGTGACGCTCAAAAAGGAGAACATGGAGAGAAAGGGGAAGAGGTATGTGACTGCTACAGTGCTAACTCATATTTCGTCTTTTCACATTTTCTGTACTAAAAATGTTATTTTCATTTTTTATGTGTCTACTTTATTCAACAATTTAAAGCACCTACACTTAGGTGGGGTTTACAGAAGCATGTATACTGAAAGAAACTGTCTAATAATGTGCTTAAATATAGAGATGAGATGCCACTGGGAGAAGGAACTTCTGAAGCTGTGTGATTTTGAATTGACTTGCATTAGACTTATCCCAAAGAGAGACCTGATAAAAACACTGCATGGTTCTTTGGTGGGTTCTAACACCTGATAATTCTCTGTCTTCTTGTTGATTCACTGGAGAAAGATTAACACTACTCCCTGTATAAGAATAACTCAGTTGAAAAGGCAGCATATATTTGCTAGGAGGTGGCAAACTGAGTGGCATATTTACAGCTAATATCTGAGAAAAAAAATAGACTTCTAGATTTGCTGAGAATAATATGTTAAACAATTTCAGAGAGATATTTTATTGCAGTGAATAGTTGAACTTCTGAAACAGTTCTTTACTATGGGGGGGATTGGGGCTTTTTCTACTTAAATTAGGAGTATGTTAGGCCTTTGCTTTGTCTTTTATGATTTTTTTCGTTTTTTCAATTTTTGAATAGGGAGCTCCTGGCTACAAGGGAGACAAGGTAAGTTTTTTATAGAAGTAGTCTGAAAATAAATTGTCACTTGCTGACAGTGTATGTGAAAGAATGAAAAAAATAGAGCTTGTCTTGTCTTTTTGTCATGAAAGCTCTTGATACAATCCCCAGAAGTAAATTCAAATTTTATGTAAATTCTTACAGACTGGAATGCTGTAAATAAAAAAAAAAAAAAAAAAAAAAAAGCCACACAAAGTCAGAGATTGTAGTCTAAAGATAAAAAAAGAAAAGTATCAGCGACCAGAAAAAGAGTTTTTGGAAGGAAAAGGGAGTTGTGGGTTGAGTAAGAGATTAAGTGGGAAGAAAGAGAAAATGCTTAATGCAAACATAATGTGACAGCCATCAGCTTTTGAAAAACTTACCACAAGGAAGTTTGCTTTTAACCTATTTATAATTTGCAAGGGCTAATGCTCTATCAAGAAAATTTTCCATATAGTCTCTCCAAGAAGATAAAAAAACTATGCATTTCAGTGCATAGTTGGAGGATTCTAGAGATGAATTTCAAAGTGGACCATCATAGTCAAAAATGAAACACATAATTCCATTTTGACTTTTCTTCATTTGACACTTATATCTCCACATTGTTAATAAAAGCAGTGCGTCTATGAATCTTTGTATTTATTAGTAAAATGCTTCAGTGAATTTTGTGATAAGATTTCATGAAAATGGGAACAGTAAACTCATAGATCTGCTTTTCATGTGTCTGTAGATATGTTAAATCATCAGTGAAATACTTAATTCTTTCTTCATTCCATATGTGCAATATCACAATTGTTAGGAAAATCTCAGACATCACAGTAATGAAATCAGAGCATGGAAATGATCTCTGGAGACAGTGCAGTGATGTGAAAAACTGCAGTAAAACTTATTAGGTATTAAATGTATTATCCTCTGATATAAGTTGGATGTTTTGCAGGCATTTTCAGGAACAACCTATCCTGAGTAGAGCAGATCTTATCTCCTACAGACCATATATAATGATGCAACTTCTAAGTCCTCAGAGTCAACTAAACCCCTTGTGCTACTGCTTGCAGAGTCTTTAATGCATATAGCATAATCAAATAATCTTGTTTAGCTGTAAACCCTTTGATTTCTTATAAAGGGTGAAAGAGGAGAATGTGGAGCCCCAGGACCAAAAGGAGAAATAGTAAGTATAATTTTTATTTGAACTGTTTCATGTTGATGAAAATACCAGAAAATTGTGGAACATATTCATAAACACAGCTTGAAAAGACTATTGTAAGTTTGGAATACCTTATAATTCCCTGGTGGTAGAGATACATTTATAGTAGAAGAACGATTTGTAAGAACTGAACCAACTGTTCACCACATTCTTTTTCCATTTTGCCTAAGAAATACAGATCCTTACCTAAAACAGAAGCTGCCCTGACCACTGCCAAGCCTTGCTTACACAGGACTGAGCATCTTGCAGAGAGCACCCAGTTTATTTCCTTACAAGTTTAATTTCAATTTGAGTGTATATTGCAATAAAAGCAGGTTCTTACCCAACATGAACAACTTTCAGGTCTACAAGCCCATCTATGCTGATTGATATGAATTCACACTTCTATCCTGTTCTCCTTTCTTTTTAACCTGGAGTGTAGTAGTGTTGCAAGTGAATTCAGATTTTTATCTGGTTTATTTACATTCTGAAAGATGGAAGGATAATGGACTGCTAAGTGAGATAATCATGTATCTTGAGTTCATACAAGCAGATTTGTATGAGTCATGCAAACCACTGGTTTATAGTTCAAATAGATAAGAACTACCAATTAGTTTGCATTTTTCCTTCTATTAAAGCACATTTCTTCAGTTTTAACACCCATATTATGTTTACCTTTATCAAAGACCACCTTGAAAAGTTTTTTATTTCCTGAAAGCTGCTATTTTATGCTTAATTTCAAATAGGAATTAATAAATATTCATTCCAGAAGTATTTATTGCAAAGAAAAAAAGGCATTATACAATAATGAAAATCTAAAGACTGAGAATATCTTGTGGGATACTGTGGTTCAAAATGGCAGCAAATTTCAGACTTCAGTGAATCAGAAAAGTCTGACATATCAATGGAAAAGGAGAGAGCTGCATCTCTCAGAGGAATAAAGAAAGATCATACCTTTTTTATCCAGGCATGTGAGAAATAGCATGACATTATGTGAAACATCTACTAAGGTAAAAGGAAAATGTTCAGAAGCTGGCAAAGAACATAATCAAAGTAGCCAAGAAATCTAGATATAGAAAATGTGCCGGGGCTGCCAAAAATCTGCTTGCTTCATTTCTCTTGAGGACAGTGCTGAGAAAAACTTTGTCCTCTGATGGGGATCAGTCAGTTCCAGAATTCCCACCTTCACATTCACAAATCCTGAAGACAGAACAATGTTATGGCTTTATTTTTAAGGAAAGCATTCTAGGCTAGACAAAATCAGACACAGAACACATATATACAGCTGTATGAGAAGCAAATTCAGTATTCTGAGGTTGATCTTTAACTGGGGTGATGGATATTGAAGTATGATTGGGGGTCCAATTTGAAAATGTTGCATTTATCCATTACCACTTTCCAGTCTCACTAATCAGACTGAATCCAGTGGTTTTAGTGCTGTATATCAGAACTTTTTGGATGCATTTTTAATGGATTTTGTGAACTTTTAGTGTGATTCTGCCAGGCAAGTAATTAATCTGATTCATCAGCAGTTTGAGTTAGTGAGACAAAGTTATCTGAAGTTATTCTGGTATAGACATTGCAGCATTTTTATTAAGAATTCTGTACCTAATATGCTTTTAGGAATTAAATTTTAAGAACTGTATCAAATAAAACCTTCTAAATCAAATAATTAAGATGTTAATTAGACATTCACTATGCTGTTGTATATGAAAAACATTTTAACCAAATATATAGGGTGGAATGTAGCAATTACTGAACACAGTATGAGACCAGCAGTACTCT
The DNA here is from genome assembly GCF_027887145.1 of Ammospiza caudacuta. Lineage (NCBI taxonomy): Eukaryota > Metazoa > Chordata > Aves > Passeriformes > Passerellidae > Ammospiza > Ammospiza caudacuta. The sequence goes on along the minus strand of NC_080593.1, from coordinate 26,342,822 downwards.
GGTGAGAGGATAAAGTCTCTAGAAAGTGCTTCCAACAGAGCTTTGAGCCATTACATGTACATGTCAAGTGCTTGACATTTGAAAGCAGATTGGAATTTCCTTTTAATCTGATAATTGAATCTATTTTTTCTTCAGGGTTTGCAGGGCTCTGTGGGCCCTACGGGACCTCGGGGACCTCAGGTAAGGGAACAAAAAGCTACCAAATAAAAAGGAAAAAATATATTCTGTAAGGTTCTTCTGCTTAAAACCTGTTAATTCTGTGAAAAACAGCCATGTTTTTCTGCTGGCACTGGTTTTTAAATATTAACAATATTCAATGTATTTGGCATACACAGGGTATGAGGCAGAAAACTCTTGTCCTTTAGAGCTTAGAATTGTGCTATATTCTAATGTACTCCATTTGGGGGAAATAAACCCCTAACATTTATATAGGTATTTAAAGGCAGCTCATTCTTTGCTTTGACTTTTCCGTAGGGTATCAGGGGAGATCCAGGTCAGCAAGGCCCAAAAGGCATCCAAGGAAACAAGGTAAGATGTAGTTGTGAATGTGTTGTTGAATATGTTATTTATATAGGGAGAGAGGATGCAGAAATTCTGTAGAACTTTTATAGTCTACTGTCCTTTTCTTTTCAGTAGCTTTTTTACTAGTGGTGTTATTTGCACAGCAATAATGTCCCCATATGGGTGGTGCACCTTCATGTGATGAGGGCTTGGTATTGTTGGCACATGCATCTGCTTTCTTATCTGGGTCTCCAAGAACATTTTGTAAGAACATTTCTCCAAGAACATCCACAAAAGGATGCAACCCTGGACCCACAGCACTTATGCCAGAATTTCAGTCACTTGAATATGTCTTGACTTTCGCCATCACTTGGTGATTATTTCTAGAATATTTTTGCCTACAATGCATGTGTTTAAAGATTTGAAGTATTTCTACATGAAGGTTAAGACCTTCAGACTGATAATTTATAATAATTTTTAATTGCTCGTGTGCTGTATAAACTTTGAAATTGGACAAGGTAGGAGATTTTATGACAATTAATGCCTCAGTGGTATTTTAAATGGATAATTTAGAGTTAATGACTACACCTTGTCAAGCAAAATCAGTTGGATAGAGTGTGTGATTAATTTAGGAGGTTTTCTGGTTTGCTAAACTTTGGGAAATTGCTGTATGTGAATATGGTTCTCTTGCTCATGGGAGAGTTATTAACATCAAAGTTTGGTACAGAAAGATCTTCAATTTATCAATTTGATACAAAGACTTTCTACGACAGAATCATTGATCGCCTGGCTAACAAGTTATACAAGACAAATTAATTAATACAAAGCTGCTTTGTAAAAGATTCACTATATAAACACTCATGTTTTGTTTCTTAGGCAACAATTTAATTAGAAAATTCACAGAAATAAATTTAGATATGGGAAACATTTATTACTAAAAGTTTAGAATATTGTCATCTATCATGATTTTCCTCCTCCTGACAAATGCTTTTTCATACTTCTCATTTCTTCATCTTCTCAAAAAAAATGTTTGATTGGGAAAGCCACTGCAGAGTACTTCAGAAGTGGAAAAAGAAATGTGATGAAGTTTGAAAGAAACTATTCATCCATGTGGTGGAAAAATCATGTCTGTCTCTAACTTTAGCACAGCAAATGACAGTAATTTTTTGTCTGTCATTTCACACTGATGAGTCCAAGACGGTAGACCCAGATACTTCTATTATATACAAAACCATATTTGTTGAATCTTGTATGTCTTCCTGTCAGTCTTTTCATATATTTTCATGGCTGTATAATACATACATCTTTCTCTGGAATCCCTCTACATGGATACAATATTTATGGTCTGTTAGGCTTTAGCTGCAGATTTTCAGTAAGAATGAGGAACTTTCCTCTCTTATCAGCTCTCAACTCCCCACCCTGATGTTTAAAGTCTGTAGTCAAGAATTTTCTATGCTCAAACATCTATAATAATAAAAATACTGTCAGACAAGTTTAGCTAATACACTTAGATAATTATACTTAAAGAGTATGGAAGAATCATATGTATGTTTAGGGGTTTTGTCTTGTCCTTACCTAATGCCAAAGCTAACCTTTGGCATTTTGGAGCTTATTTGAGATGAGTGAAAAATGTTTTAATGATCAGTACAGATAATCAGTGGTTGTTTTCAGATTAATAAACAGCCATTCAGCTAGTAAAGGTCAAGGCCTTTTTTTGGTTCAGACATGTAGCAGTCTCTCCAATATTTTTTGTCCTCACAGAAGAATTATTAAAGTGCTCTTTTAAAATTAGTTTTCATTACACATAATACCATATCTCTGAAAAGTGGCAGGTATTTATAATAGCCTTGGATAAAATAAATGAGTCTATTCTTAGTGCAGTTCCTTGGCCTTTCCATTCTAATACTTTCTGCTTTTTGAATTGAACTGGTGACTTCCTCTTGGTGGCATTGGTACTGGTGTGACATAACAAAGAACATTGCTGCTGAACTTTTATTCTTTGTTATGGGGCCATGTTGAGGTTTGAAAGAATAGATTCAGTTCCTCCAAATTCAAACTCCAGATCAAGCTCAGCCTACAGATAGTTTAGGTCTCAGTTGTGGAATGTACAGTCCACTCATGTGCTGGCTGGCTCTGTGCCTCCCACACCTCTGTAGTGTAGATTTTAGTACAGATGAATCCTCTCACTTTGCAGCGCCAGGTGGCAGACACGGGTGGGGACAGTGTCATCTGGGTTCTGTCTGGGTGCCACTGGCTCTGGAAGCCACCAGCAGGAGAGGCTTGGCAGCATTGCACCTTCAACTAATTCAATTTGACTTGTCTGAAGCAAGGTAGCATGGTGTCCAGAAACATTATCCAAGAAATTACTCAAAGGAACTTCTCATTCTTTGCTTCTCTTATTCATATGCATTTTCTTATTCTCAAGCTGCTAGCTAATCTCTCAGTGTGAAGTTTCACTGATTGCACAATACTTTCCTTCTAATGATACTGCTTTATTTTGTTGACAGTAGTGAGTTGAAGCTAAGTCGCACTGCCTGCACTGAACAGTTTTCCACTGACAGGAGCTCAGCCAACCTGTTCCCATGCAGACATGAAAGTTTAGGAGCTATCATATGGAGCTGAATCACATCCTTAACCTCTTAGTCTTTCTAATGCACTTTATAATCAATCCTTACCTTTAATAACTTCTTTATTATGCAAGTAAATTTCATCACTTTATTTCCACCTTCTTTTCAAACCATGTGTGGATACGTTGAACAACCTGTATCCTGCCCAGAAGGCAGCCCAGTGTGTCATTAACCAGAACCTGGTTTTGCCGTTATGCAAATTTTTATAATTTTTTCTCTTATTTGCAATCCTGCAAAGTTCTAACATCTCAAAACCACCTAAATAATCTTATTACCATATATAAACATTCTCTAAAAAGGTCAAGGCATTTAAAATGAGACATTTGAGCTCCATTTTTATTTTAAACACCATAAAAGCATGTTGATGATGATGATGATGATGATGATGATGATGATTATTATTATTATTATTATTATTATTACTAATTTACCTGACTAAATACATTTCCATTTAACCAGTTCTAAACTGTTCACAGTTCACATGCTAACAATAAACTTACAACACAGAATTTAATGACTTTAAGAAAAAAACATTAGAGAGTTACAGGGCACTTCACTCAAACAGTTGTTAGGAATTGGGAACTGGCAGTTTTCACTGTGGATCTCCTGTGTTTTGAACTAGACAACTTGGTCCTGTTTCTAGAGCAAATCCTGAGCAATGAACAAAGATTCTTCTGCTGTTTCCTGGTTTACTGACTTTTTATTGCCCATTGACAAGTTTCATACAAAGATGTTAAATTTATCAAAGAAAACGATTTTTAAAGCCAAATTCTATGCTGCTTTGTCTGTTTCACTAACTTGAAATACCAAAATAAATACTATTCACATCTGTGCTTTTTATTTTCTTAGACATTTGCTTCACTTTAAGGCACTCTTCAACTTCATCAGCCATCACATATTATCTATACTGTAACATAAAATAAAAATTTGGATCAAAGTATACCTCATTCAGCTATAAAACTTAAAGAGAATTACAAAGAAAACCAGTAGGAAAAAATTCACACAGAGATAATTAATTGAATTTGCAGAACACCAATTTAGAACCCTGGATCTAAGGTAAAGACACTCAACTCTTGTCATACTGCAGCTTATATGAGCAAGGAACTCGGATTTTGTGTTCCTTGTCTCACTAAGAATTCAAGGGTGGCCCATGATATGATTTTGCTGGATGATTCAACAATTTCCAAAACACAGAAGACACTATCTCACTTAGTAAAATACTAAAAATAGAAGAAATGGAAAGTTGGCAAAGAGAAAAGCCATGCTACAGTTGGTTATGCTCTGTTAATGTAATATAGTCCATCATAAGCAGTAATGACCATAAAGATTATCCAGTGAGAATCCCATCTGTTGTCTGACTTTCCCAGTAGTCTGATTTCTGTCATTTTCCTACTTAAATTCTACACATCTCTTAACTCAGTTGGTTAATACAATTCAAAAGCATCTGAACTGGTTACTTCATGCCTTTTGCTGGATTTGCCAACATATTGTTGTGTTGTCATTAAAATACAGCTTTGCCCTTCAATAGCAATACAACCCTGGAAAAATCCAACATTCTAAGACAAAAAGACTTAAGTCATCTTGATTTCCTCTCCAGGAAAGAAACAGAATGATCATGATTTTTATGGAAAACAGAGTTCTAGTAATCAATATAGCATTTTTACAAAGCTAAATTGGGGTCCCCCTAGTATTCTCAGTGTTGGATAAAAAAATTCTTTTAGACATGCATACATCTATTGATTTACTCAGACTAGTTGACATTTTTTTTTCTTTTTTTAAATTTATTTTCAGATGCTTAACTAATATTTATTTCAAAAAACCCAAGCCAACAACAATGTATTCTATGCTATAGCACCAGTAAGGTTCCATAAGAGTAAATTCAAGGTAATTTTTGAAGATTTTTTTTTTAGTGAGGGCAATAATAGTGACTATTCACAAATTTCAGTGAATAAATTACAAACTGAATTATATGGTTACAGATTATAAAATTGAGTCATGAAATCCATTTATGACCTGTGTTCCACTTATAAAAAAGTGATGAGCAGGGAGTACTTATGGTTATTGTTTCAGAATTGACATGGGGTTTATTTAAACTCTTGAACCAGCTCCTAGATATAAAATGCATGTTTCTAGAGATCACAATATATTCATGGAAAGGCTGAGAATGATGTTCTTAAAATCCACTGCTGTAGTAAGGAACCTTTCTGGAAAATTTGATTTGCGTAGTAGGATTTTCAATTAAAGGCCAAAGTTTTATGAACAGACATATATTCAAACTTCTAAGGAAAAGGTTAAGTTTAAATGTGGATATTCAAAGCAGTTTTTCCCATAAAATTATCCTGGGACAATTCTGTAAAAAAATCCATCAGTGCATATTTTCCTGAATACATTTCCCAGAACAAGCTGCTATGGGATCTGCTTCTTCTCTGATGACATATGAATTCTTTCCTCACTTATGTGGCAAGTTGCAACTTTCCCAGAAGACTGGGAAAAATTCCAATTTTCCTATGAACAAGTTTAGTTCCTAGATGTCTCAACTAAGAAATACAAAATATCAAGAATATCTGTTAAAATATCTAAATCTATTTGCATTGTTGTTGCCAATGTTCACTTTAAAGATAAAATAATTAAATTTGAAAGATTTTTTTTTTACTGTTGCTTAATCATTATCACATTGTAGACTGAAATACAGTCTGTTTGTGTTCCTTACAGTATGCACGGGCTTTCTAAAAAGGAAATAAATTATTTATGCTGGCACTAACTGGAACTCATCCTAACATAATGAACAGTGAGGGGGAGTGGATGGCGAGTTTTTTGGGTTGGACTGTTAGGTATGTTCCAGGCTTAAAATGGTACAATTTCAATATGTAGAAACATTAAGCTCACATCAAGTTTAATTTTCCTTCCCATTGTTCAAGATGATACTACATGCCACCTGAAGGAAAATCCCAATAAGGGGAGAAGAAAGAATGTGAGCAAAGCATTAAACAAAGACAATTCTTACCAAAAACCTTTCTGAAAGAGCAGAATTTTCTTTTTACGTGTAGACATAACATGATATTATTGCCAGAACTTCATGGTTTTCATAAATTCCACATTACCTGTTGCAACAAGACCACAGAAGATAAAACCCAGATTTGTTAATAGCCATTTGAAGTTTGAAACATTCTGTCTTTAAAAAGGACTGAATCATTTACGTTTCCAAGTTTTGCATGTTGTCTGCTAGAAGGTTGAGTTTCTTTCTCCATTAATATTCATGCATCCTCTTCTATCCATAAAAAGTTGTTTCACAGAACAATATTTTCATACAGCCCTACATGACTTTTATCACAAGGCTTCTTACTCTCCCTACCCCATCACCTAACAGTACCATACCTACAACAACAGCTCCTGCAAGGCACATGACACCAGTTACTGGAAGGAAAACTGTGTCATGTTTTTATCATGGTTAAAAAATAGAGCTTTTGGAAAAATATTAATTTCAGCAGGACTCCCATCTGCATTCAAGGCATGGCTCTGTCATGTGGCTGAACTTGCAAAGAAGTGAATTATTTGTGATAGGAAGCATTCCTCAGAGTTAATGTCCTTGAGAAATTTTGTCAGGGACTGTCAACATAGACAGGAAAAACAATGTCCTTTTGGGTGACAGAAAAAAAAATTGGAGAGCAGAATGAAGGTGAAGAAGGGGGTTGGCTTATTGTTTCAGCTGAGGGATGAGCCTGTATTTATCAAATACCATTTTTCAGCATGCAACAAGTTCCTACACCATTTCAGAGGTTTTGTTTTATCAGCTGGAGGCAATGTGCTGAGTGGCATTTGCCATGCCCAGGGCATAGTGGTGCTGTGTACAGCTGAAATATTTTTTTTACCTGATGGATATTTTTAAAAATATGTTTTCAACTTCACATATTTTTTTGATTCATTCTGGATTCATACATCCTGGCATGACAGAAATTTCAGCCTGCCTTCTCCATTGAAGAAGCAAGGATTGTGAGCAGCAGCTAACACTTAGCATACTGCCTTGCCTTGCAGCAGCCTGTGCCTGTTCCCCTCTCTCTCTCTGGCACCTCTTGCATCCATCCCTGTCCATCCTAAACTGTCTCCAGGCCCTGAAGCTGCACGGGGCTGAACCTGTTCATGTGGCTTGTCAAGTGGAAAGGTACTGAGGCCAGAGATGGTGCTGAGGCAAGGAAGCCTGTGGGCTGAAAGTCAAAACTTCATAGGCACCAGGCTGTAGGAAGCATAGAAGATGGGTTGTTTGAGGGATTTTTGTTGTTTTTGTTTGATCACAAACACATAAGGAAAAACGTAGGTATGAGGAAAACTGGTAAATTTTCAATTGGACTTATATCAGTAAAAATTGCATTATTTATAATCTGTATACAAATGAACTGAATTGTGACTCTGGTCCAAAGGTTTAATGAAAATATTATTAGGAAACCCAAACAATAAGTTCTATCAAGGAAGACAGTCAACCTTTTAGCTATGTTCTGTATTTTTACAATAGCTGCATGCACAGAATCCACATTAACACAGTATCAGTTGTTGTTAATACCCTATCAGTGTTCTATGTGGAGATATGCTATTCCACTGAGTGATAGCAGTTTTGTTTGTGCCTTTTAAAACATAACTTCTCATGGTGCTGTATTGATCTATTAGATTATGAATATGTGCCAGCAAATCTTGCATTTTGAATGTCTTAAATTTCCAAACTATTATATTGTTTCCAAATTATTATACTGTTCTGTAGTGGAACTAATTTAAGTCTGGGCATCAAGTTCCATGTTATTCTAGATCTAAAGCTGCAGCAGTAGCACTATAAGTGCATAGTTATCAGAAATTAAGGTTCAAGAAAAGTCTGTTTATTTACCTCTGCTGTATCTTTACTTATATGCATCTTAGCTTCATTCTTTGGCTGATTAAAAACTGATTGATTTTGTGAGGAAATGTAACTTTTTATACTTCTATTGACTTCTCAAGTGCAAACTTCTCATTGAAAGGTTGCAGAACTCAGCATATAGCATTTATAAGTAAATAAAAGTTTCAATCCCAAAAATGAACACCTTCCCACAAAGCAAACACATTTTGGAAAAAAGAAAATTAGTAACTATGTGGCTGTGTTGGCTTTGTTAGGAACACAGTATACTGGAGAGAATGAGAAGAAGAAGCTGCAGTCAAAGATAGCAGTAGGAACAACAGTCATGCTATGTGTGCATTTGTTGTAACAACAAGAACCTTGAGTGCAATGGAAGCTTAAGCACTGCTTCATTTCCAAATACCATCTTTCTATCAAGAAAAGTCTGTGGAAGCACTGAAATATTGGATGAAAGATAGAACAAAGATAGAACAAAAAAAGAGTTTTTTTAAAATTTTATTCTTTCATGACACATATAAAAGAGTGACTTTATAAAATTATTATATTTGTATGGCCAGGATATTGGCCTTGCTTCTAATCTAAACATATTTCTTCAAGACAGGTTTAGATTGTTTTGTATATTTGTTTTTTACTTGAAAAATGTATTTCTCTAGCCCTAAATGAGGCTTTGGAATGACACTCTGTCAGAATTTGCTTAAACTTCTACTTATACTAATAGTTTCTTTCCATTTTTTCTCTTTAGGGAGAACAAGGCCCTCCAGGTCCCTATGGTCCTGCAGGACCCGCTGGCATTGGAGAGCCAGGACCCAAGGTAACTCTCAGAAATGTGTTTCTTAAATGATAGCTCTGGATAGTCATTGTTTTGAATTAAATTTCTCACCTACAGTTTTATCAAAGTCAAAATCTTATCACTGATTGACAGGTTTTTATATTCACATAGGATAGAGATAAAAGACCTGCATTTCCAGCAACTCTTGAATTTCATGATGGTCCTATTGATAGAGGTCAGAAACAATGCCATTTAAATGAGGGTTACCTGTGTGAGATAATTTTCAAGCACTAGCAGATGCTTGCGCTAATGAGTAAACTACACTTCCAGGTATAGAAATGCATCTCAGTCACTGTGATATATGGCCAAGTGAGAGATTTGCCTTGTCATTCACTAGGGAACAGATGTTCTTACAAGATTCTCTCATGCAGCGTTTCATTCCTCCATCTCATTTCACTGCAAAAGACTAGAAGGTGGAATCCAGTCTTGGAAAAGTCATGTCTGCCTATGCTGGCCAGCCAGATCTTCTCATGAAAAACTACAAAAGCATCTGCATAGGAAACATGGCTCCTTATTTACAAGTTTTGTCAGAGACCTGCATCTCAGAGTCAGACATATGTAAATTGGGCAGAACTAGACCTCACTCTAGTTCTAGTGCTGAGTCTCTGGTGTAGCTTTCTGCCATCTTTTCCCTGTGGTTTGGATCCAAAAGCCACCATCTAACACACTTACACTTTTTTGCTTTTAGTGCTCTAATTTGTACATTGATTGAATTCCTGCATATTTCCTGTGCAGTAGGGCAGACCTGAGAACACAGAGAGGGTTTATGAGCTCAGAAACCAGTATTTTGCCATGTAAAAGGAGCAACACTCGGTCTTTCCAGAAGGGAAAATAGTTTATTGAGAAGAAATATCACCCCCCTGTCTCTTTACTGCTTTGTAGAAAGATAAAAATCTCTGTGCCCTTATGCTTGAAGCACACAGTCCTCAGTAAAATGGAGAAATTGTGAAGATTATGATGCCTTGTAAGTAGAAGATGCAGAAACTGTACAGCTCCTGGAGTTCCCATGCAATCCCATATTCCACTGAAGCAGGCTTCAATTCAAGTATCTAGATAGAGGCTACAGTGTGCATCCCTCACACCTGAGCATTCCTGCAGCCAAATTTAGTCTGAGTTAACTCCCTCATCCATTTCATCTCTTAGACTTTGCAATTTTAAGCAATTACCCCTTAGTCTTCAGTGCTGGAATGCAATCTTGGGTTTCAAGTATTCATAGAAAGGTACTTTCAAATATTCTAGAACACCATGTATGGATTTTTTTCCTTTAGGAGAAGTTGCACATTAGATTTCAAGCCTTTGTGGTGATGCCATTAAATCACCTATATATAAATGTTATGCTCTTCAAAAGTACCAAGTTGAATTGGGATTGAACTTTCTCATTTTCTTTTTCACAAGGGTGCTGAAGGTCGAGAAGGTAGAATTGGATTGCGAGGACCTCCTGGAATTGGTGAACCAGGATTACCTGTAAGTCAGTGATATATGCATTGAGAATTTAAATGCAACAAGATAAGTCTTAGTAAGTGTATTTGATTGTCAGTAGTTGTATTGGCTACTGATTCCATAACTACCTTGTGCTTAGTCTGAAGCAGCACAAGCTATTCCAGCCCAATACATCAGTAGCTGCATGTGGCCTGTCCAAGCAGGAGAATAAAACCATATCCAAGTCAGTTTTGGGAAAATATTTTTTTAATATATGTGAGTATATATATATATATGTACTTCTACTTGTTTAAGTTGATGATAATCTTTAAAAATTGTCTACATTAAAATTTTAAGAATATTAAAATAAAAGAGATGAAACATCCCTCAACTCTTATGTGTAATTTGGATCCCATCAAGAACAAGGACCCAAATTACATGCTTTTAATTATATCTTTATTTTCCGAAATACAGAATTTTGGCAAGCTCTTGATTTAATACTCAATGGCTGCTTTTTCGTCCTGAAATGTATAAAATGTATGGTTCATATGAAGCCACAAATGTAGATGGGTGTTAGATTAATTCTAATATTTTTGAAAGTTACTTTCATTTGTGAAAGACTGTTTTTCTCACAAAAATATGTGGAAAACTTTTTGTTTAATCAAGATTATCCTTAAAAAATACTTACTAGCTTTAAAAACTGAAAGTTAGCTGAGTTTTGCAAGAGGACAGAAAGTGTTAGAAAAATACTTATTTCTGTATTTGTTTAAATCAAAATTAACATTCTCTAGTGTTGCCTATATAACCTGTCATTATGTACAAAATATATGTTCAAATTGATGATTTTCATTGTGACAATAATGAAATCATGTGAAATTATAGGGAATACATTTCACTGTAATACTAATCCTTTTATACATAAATCTGCAGATTCATTTGAGTTGTAAGAGTACAGTCTTTAGATATTAATTATGTAATTCACATGAATTGAGCATTGGCTTATTCTATTCCAAATGACCCAACTAATGGTTGCTACAGTTCATTTTAATTGTTAGGGCTCACTCAGATATTGTGGAAGCATTTTCTCTTACCAGTGTCATAAGTGTTGCAAAATCCTGTACTAGCAAATTACATAAAATTTCTATAAAAAATGGAACTGCTGGTATAGTTTGAATATATATTTGCTTTTCTTTCAGGGACCACCTGGCCCTCCTGGTTCACCAGGTGAAAAAGGTTCGACAGGACAGGGCATTCCAGGAGATAAGGTAGTTTTATGGAAATTACTTTCTTTAACATTGTGGACCAAATTTGAAGTAGTGTCTAAGTTATTTAAGGCCACTGATAGTTCCATTGGTATAAAATTCTGGATGATGGATCTTGGATTTCTGAATCACTGTGCTCCCAGAATATCCCACTGATTTCAGAATTTCTATCCAGGTAATTACAAAAAAATTGTACAGTCCTGTCTACCAGTAGTAAGTTAATGATTCTCTTATTTATGTGTTTAATAAGAGAACTTCTTTTGATAGCATTAGTGCGACAAACTGTCTTCCAGAAAACTACTGAGCTATTTATGTTCTTTATTGGAAGAAGATATTCAGCAACTGCTTTCATTTTGCCTTACCATTTTGGGAAACTGAAAGATGAGTTATATGAGTCTCTGTGGACAGTTATCTCATTTAGGGCGTTTGCTAGGTTAATACATGTCAACTTCTTAAAAAATATACAAACAATAATTGTACAAACAAAATTTATGAATAAATAATAACTGGGTTTCCCATCAAAATATATCCCTCTGTTTTATTGGCTTCAAGATTCTCTAGAGCCTTGAATTACTAAACCGAGATTTTTCTTCCTTTTATGGAAACGGCATCAGTCACATCCTTGCACTGTCTGAACTGATTTCTTTGACTAGTGAGCATACTGTCATGTTTTCAAAATGTAACTTCCTTCCTCCTAGTATTTCATTTTCTCCTTTTGAAGTCCTATGTTCAAAAACACGAGTGCAGATGAAGTATGCTATGAATTGTAACCAATTTCTTTTCTCTAATTTGGTAATTCCACTGATTATTTTTCTAGTTTGTTTGTAAAGGAATACATTTTTCCTCATTATCCACATTGTGATGACCTGTTTGTCTAAGACAGTGTTCTTTATAAGTTCCCAAATACAAGTTTCAAAACTGTCATCGATTTCTAGGGTGAAAAAGGCTCTGACGGTGCCCGTGGTCCTGCTGGACCAAAAGGTGACCAAGTCAAAGGTGACAAGGTGAGGCATAGAGTACATTTATAATTGTATGTGTAATCAATTATATTTGTAGTTAAATTACAATTAATTTTTTACAATATCACAACTATACAAAGGCATGTTTTACCTGAATCTGAGCAGCTATGTTACACTGTTCCATGCAGCTCCATCAATGCAAGTAGCTGAGCCTGTTAGTGTTAAATTAGAGCACCAATGACTCTATTCTATGCAGCTGGGAGTATGAGGGAAGAAATGTACTTCTTTTTTCTCCTAAAATAATTTCAGAAATATCCCAGTTAAAATCTTGTAATTAAAAAAAAAAATTAAAATGCAAAAATCCCTGAGTCATCTAATCTAATGGGTGTGGAACAGGCAAAGAAACACTGATATTTTTAGGTTTTTGATATACTCTGCAGTTGCTGTGTTTACATTTGTGAGTTTTTCTTCTGTGTTGTGCAAGAAGCTGTCTATATTTCTGCACAAGATAATGTTTAAAATTGATCTCAGTATGAAAAGATGAACTATGGATCCTTCTAATAATAAAATTACAGGTGTGATCATCTAATGTTATAAACAACATAGTTTGTAGGGACGAAGGGGCATTATTTTTGTTAGATCAGTTTTCATAGGCAGAATTCCAGAGCTCCATTTAATTCAGATAGATGCAGCAGACTTCAAGATAGTACAGCTTGAAGCCTACTACTCTGTGTTTGGTTTAAATATGTTAATCAGATAGCATGGACTATTGCAATTTAGTTCTTGGGAATACCTTTTCTGTAGGGTGACCAAGGCCAGGTAGGACCACAGGGCCCACCAGGACCACCAGGACCAAGCCATCAAGGAAGGCAGGTAAGTCTACATTTTGGACATGTAATGAGCATTGGCATAAAGTTTTCATTTTATATTTTATCAGAGCCCTAATTTCAATGTAAAGACATGAAAAATCTCATAGTGATTTTTTATTTTCAAAAGTATCAACTAATTTTTAAGCAAAGCTTGTAATACAACTGATTTTGATTGATTTGAATGGTCTTAGAATCAAGCAAATGTAAATTTGGTCTAATCTGCATAATAATTTGCATAGGAGGTAAATCAGATAGCATTGCTTTGGCAGTTGTATACATAAGAATTTTACAAGGCTAAGTACCTATCAATTCTGAATGTCAAGCCCTTTGAAACTTGAACACACCTTTTAGCAATTGATAAACTGAAACATTCCAAAAGATCTGGGTTCTGTTAATTTTGGAAGGAAGATTTCTTATAAAGATAAGATAAAATTATTATCAACTGAAAGATGGACACGTGGTGATTTTCAGATGTGGAAGAGTGTAATGCACTAAAACTAACTTATTTTGCTTTATAGGGTGCACAGGGTCCACCAGGAAACCCTGGGGCAAAAGGCTCTCGAGGTTCTGGTTGGCCAGGACCAAAGGTAATGGTTCAGACATTGTTTTTTAAAAGCAGCACTGTCACAAAACAGTATCTTTTCCAGGCTTTTCAAAAATGTGTTTGATGAGAAGAAAATGTAACTTTAGTGGGGATAATAATTCCTTTTGAATCTTGGAAAGAAAGCCATCCATGTTATCAAGATCTTCCCCAAATGGAATATATGGCTTCTACCTGCTTAGAATTATCCCTTAGCCTTTTTGAATATGAACTTCTGTTTCCATAGAAACACATATTTTTAAGAAGAGGATATTTCAGACATCTTAGCGTCCAATGAGTTTGGTGCCACATATATGCTGTATTCAAGTAAATCATTTTATCAAACAGTTTAGCTTTAGTTCAGTGACGGTTTTGAGACTTCAGGCTAATCCCACCACACCTTCAGCCTGGCCTTCAGCCTTCGATGGTTGTTGTGAGAAAGAAACGAAACCAAAGACAGAAAGACTGGGACAGAAAAAAGAAATAAAGTGTACCTAGTGACCCTGCACTGCAGAAGGAGGGAAAGCTGGAAGAGAACACAAAAGTGAGGAAAACAATTATTGCTGTGAAAGCCCAGGCCTCTAGTGGTACAGTGTCAAGTGAACACTGTCAGATGAGGAAAGGGGAATTGCTGAAATATGACAAGACCAAATGGAATGAACTGATGAACTGTAAATCAGAAGTGTTCTTAGTAATCACCTTGATCTTTAAAGGGAAGATATTAGTCAGTGTAGAAAAAGCATGAGAAAACCAGTAATTTTATTCTGGGTATAATTTTGGCATGCAAGCAGCAGTTAAAGCAGCAATATTTAATATTAATGTAGAGAAAAATAGGTACCTGTGAAACATGTTATGTGGTAGGCCAGTTCTCTTCAGGTGGTAAAGCAAAATTGAAAAATGGAATTCCTATCTCTTTAACTGTTTTAGAGCTACAGGAGGAAAGAATTAGGAGGCTAAAACTTTCTCTTAAACAGGACCTCTGATTTTTCTTTATTTGGACTCATTTTTCATTCAGGGACCAAAGAGTTTTTGAGGTAGTCCTCTAAAGTAAAAAATAAAATGCTTTGAGGCATAAGGAATAAAGTTGGAGTGATTCACTTTGACTTTCTGCCCTCTGCAGGGTTAAATAAAATAGATGCAGTCCTACAAGTTACAGGGGATTTTAAAGAACATAATTTTCCAGTTGAAATCTTGACCACTTAGGATCATAGAATTGTAGAATGTCATCACATCCTCCTCTCTGTGTAAGCAGTTAATTAGATTGTGCAAAAGTCAATGACGCCAAAGTGTGTTTCTCTATTAAACTAAAGACTTTTTGTTGCTAGGGTGAACCAGGTAAAGCTGGACAAAAAGGAGAACCAGGACTTCCAGGAATTAGCTCATCAGGAATTAAAGTGAGCCTGCTCTTATTTTTAATTGTTCTTTACATGGTCTTTTAATTCTTCCAGTAATTGCTAATAAACCAAGTAGAAGATTTTTTGGTATAAATCAACTGGGGTCAAAATAAGAAGGAATTTCAGTGAGGGTTGTAAAAGCATTGCCACTACCATAACTGGAACAAAGTTTTCCCCTAATCTTTTCTAAATTAATGGGGTCTTTCCAGGGCCTGTTAGAAAGGTTGCTAACTCTGTCCCCCTGTTTTTTCTGATGGGAAAAAAAAGCCAGTCTGTGTCAACAGGGTTGTCAGTGTTACTGCCTGTGTGTTGGAAGAGATGTAAAAAACTTAAAGCTTTGGCTTCAGATGCCGTTTTGAAGACTGTTAACCATATCTTTAATGACTTAAGCAGGGCTTCCAAAATCAGGCAAGGTGGCACATACATCTTATTTTTAATGATTTTTTCTTGGATCTTGAAAGAAATGCTTCGCAGGACTGCTTCTTATGAATTCTTTCAACTCTTTCTGGTAAAAGTTAAAAATAATGCCTTGGTCAATTTGTACAAATGATGAGGGGTTAGTGTCCAGTCAATTATTGGACATTTTTGTTTAATCATCCTTTAAGTCCCAGATGTTTGACTTAGCAAGTGAATTACGTTCATATAACATTGTTATTGTGCACAGACTAACAAACAGCATTCAGTCATGGTTTTATTCACTGAATAAATACAAATTTATTTAATACAAGTCCTAGATTTACGAAATAGGTGGGGAACTTGGAGAGAAATTTCAAATACTTACTTTATGGGTATTAAAAATTAGTGTCTTTATATAGTATTTAACTTACTGGAAATAACAACCTTTATTTGAGGAAAAATACTATTTATCTTTAATTAATATTTTCACAAACTGTTAAATCCATTTTACAGAATAAATGATTTTTTAAAATAAGCAGATGTAACATTTTTTTCTTCTGTAAGGGAGCTACAGGTCTTCCAGGAACCCCAGGAGAGAAGGGGGTGAAGGGAGAGAAAGGGTTGACAGGGAACAAGGTAAGGAATATATTTTACCACATGTAGAAGGTGTACTAAAAGGGTGATGAAGGAAGAACAGAATATTTGCAGGTTTGCAGTGGAGTTCACCCTTGAGGAAAGCAAATGCCAATACTTTTGCCAGGGATAAGGAAGTGGGTGAGATGTGTCCAACAAACTCTACTTACAGTGGTTACCAGCTGAATGAGCAACTGAGCTGCAGGCAAGCAGCTTGGCTTTTGTGGGTAACTAACTGCTGTCACATGTCACAATCTCCCTGGAGAGCAGGCAGCTCATGGCTTTAGCCTGTTCCTCGTGGCCTGCTCGGGTCTTTCCTGACTCTGAGGAGCAATGCTGCACCAGTGGGACTTAGGGCATCTCACAGCGTGCTGAGCTGTGGCTGCAAGCTGCCAGCTGTGGTGCAGGACCCTACACAAACAGCTGAACCCCGGGCTGATGTTCTCAAAGAAAACTCTGAGGATCTCGGAGAAACTCCACCACATTTGGAAAAAGAAGCGTACATTTCAAAATGGCGGGCAGTAATTTAGAGGGGTGCAAAGCAGAGTGGCCAAAATAGTAATTTTAGAGGAAATTAAATGAAAGCTTTAAATTGTACTCTTTACAAAATTAATGAGCCACTGAGTAAGCAAAAATTAGTGCTTTGCATTTTTAACTGCTGCTGAGATTCCAGGTGCCTTCATACAGCTACTGTGCAGCTCTTACAAGAGGGTAGCAGCTGGCTGACATGTAGAATTGATAAACGAAACATAATTTGGAGTAAGCAAATCAGCATTTTTGACTGTGGGCTTTAAATAGAAAATATTTGAATAGTAATAAATATTGCTATTAAGAATGCAGCTTCACATTTTTGTCACCTAAAAGTGCAATACCAGTCAGACAAGCTCCAGCCTGAAGTGGTAAGCCTTGCACTGTGAGAAAATAATTAGCATTTCTGGTGATACTTAATTATATTTTCAAAATTTGTATCATCCCCTGCTCAAAAAGTAAGATTCCAGTGTATCAGAAGTGCATCAGCATTAAGAGTAAATGTTGGGTTAGAGTTACAGATGGTCAGGCTGGGTTTTTGGTCTTTTCTCTTGCATATTGCCTTTAGTCTGATGATTAATTCTGTTGTCACTTTTCCTGTTGCAAGCCATTGAAGGTTAAAATAGTAGAACTGAGCAGCTACCCTGGGTATTCAGGGCAGTGCACAGAACAGCTGGATGCCTGCAGTGAGTAGCATGGTGATATTACAGCAGTTATTTGCAGGTGTGACAGTGTCTCACCATAGTGGGATCCAGACTGATGCCTATCAACAACAGGCTCTGTAATATCCCTTTCATCAACAGTTCAAATCAGAAAGGGATTTTAACCTCATTTTAATCTACCTTTAACTCTCTAAATTACCTACAGGTATCCCTATATACTAATCTGGCTTGTATTATGCATGAATGTTTTGTAGGTAATGTTCCTTAATAGAATGTTTTGTGTGGGCTATTTTTGAGTTATTTAATGCAATGTTCCTGGCAAATATTTTCAGCCTGGATTGGCCACTGGCTATAGATTGGTCTAAAATTACTTCTCAGAATTGGTCCATCAAGACATTTTCTGTTAAGTTTGCAAGCATTTCTCTTCCTCTTATAAGTATATGCATGGAATCCTTCCTGCAAAAGATTGATGTAGTTGCAAATGACACTATTACAAATGTCTGTGAAAATAAGGACTATGAATGTAGGAGATTGCAGGGCTTTAAGAGACAGAATACTTTATTCTTTGGAGGAAAAAAAAAATAACCAGATATTTACTGACATTTTTGGGAAAAGTATTTATGCAAGCATTTTTTCTCATAAGTCTATCAGTAAAATTAACTATGTGAAAAGTAATTAATAATTTAATCTCTGTTAGGGGGAAAAGGGAGAAGAAGGTCCAAGAGGCCCAGAAGGACCCCCTGGCAAAGGACTTTTAGGTCAAAAGGTATGACTTGATGTGCATGCTGGGCAAATAGTACAGACTTTTGTAAGAGTTTGGCTTCTGACCTACTTTTTCATTCATTATGTCATAAGTATCAATTCTATTTTAACTGATGACTTAGAAGGATTGAAGAGAGAGAGCAATGTGTAGTGTAGCCTGAACAAGTGCAGCAAAATCAGACCCTAAACACAGAGACTAAAGTTAATAGGGCAGTAGAGATTTCCTAAAAATTCAGTACAGAATTTTCATTAAAGTTCAGAACTGACAGATTAGCTTAGTGTGTTGATAGAGAGAGAGAAACTTAGAGAAATTAGGAGAATAGTTAGATATCTTAATATGAAATTAAAAGTCTGGAAATATGTATTAGTAGAGAGACAACTTTTATCTCCCATTTCATAAAATTTGAGACATTTGGGTCACATTCTAGAAATGAGCAGGATTTCAGTTGGAGTGGAACATCTAAATGTCTCTATGGGCTAATAATTATTGTTGTGGTTTGGGGTATTTCTGTAGCTGCAGCTGTGAATGAATCTTTACTGTGACTGAAAAAAAAGTTTTTTTCTTCAGGGTGACCCTGGAGAAAAAGGATCCAAAGGAATGATTGGTCCTAAAGGACTAATAGGCCCAGCTGGACCAAAAGTAAGCTTGTTCTTTCATGGTAATGCTTCTCTTTGTATTTTATTAAAAAAGCTATGAAGCTTATGCAGTGTAAAAATTTCTCAAGCATCTGATGCTTATAGACTTAACAGAACAGAGGGAAAGCAGAAATATTTCCATCATCTATCCTAAATGACACAGTAGTCTCAAGGAGAAAAAGAATAGTTAAAGATATAATTACATATAGTTATGCATGAGCACTAGCAAGCTAAACTAAAGTTGTCTGAGTGATTCTAACCATGAGTATTTCTGTTATAATATTTTGTAAGTGTTGCTCTGAATGAATTATAAGGAAATTTAAATAATATGTGTTCTTGTTATTCCATTGGATTGTAAGCCAGACAAAAAAAATTAATTAAAACTAAAAAAATTCAAATACATAGTTCAACCAATAGTTATTTAAAACATTAAATTTAGACCAGCTTTCATAAGAACAATATGTTGATTTAAGTATTTTTTACAATATTGCTCGTTTTGCAGGTAGATCTATATTGTTGCTATTTTTAGTTCAGAAAGTCAAACTCTCTATTAAGTCTACATTATACCCTTGTGTAACAGGGTGATCGTGGAGAGACAGGACCCCCTGGTGTACCTGGACAATCTGTTTGGGGACCTCCTGGACCAAAGGTGACTATCTGATACATATTTCTTAGAGACCACAGATTGGAAATTTCTAGTGTACATTTCTGTCAAAATTAAAAGAATCTGGTTTCAGGAACTTAAAATTCCTTGTTGTAGGGACAAAAATACTGAATTTAAGAAATAAGGACTAAAAAGTATTAAAAATTAACAGTAAGTGTTAAGGGCCAGGACCTTTAATAGCACGCTGAACTTGATACATAATGATTTCCTCCTGAAGCCATTTGTTTAAAAAAACCCAAAAACTTATTAGATTTCTGTTTTGGTTGGGTCGCTTCTGTGAAATTAATTAGTTTGAAGTTGGTGTTTTTTTTCCATATTTGCCATGCTTTTTGCTTCTTATGGCATTAAACTCCTGCCAGAATATGTTTATGTATAGTTCTAGGGTGTTATATGCTGGGGTTTTTTTGAGATGAGTGTTTGTATGTCACTTCCAAATGAACAGCTGGCCTGTATGTCCTACTTGAAATGAATTGTCATGTACAAGATAGCTAGGGCTTCATCCATCTCATTTTCTCTATGGGAAAAATGTACTTGAAATATCTGGGACTTGTCCTCTTGAGTAAAATAGGTGGATTCAGCAAAAAACCCCTAACTTTGAAGGTTTTAAAAATATTTGAAAATTCAGTGATATTTGAACAATAAAGTACTTTTGTTACTTAAATTATTCTTATTATAAAATTCAGTGATAATTAAATAATAAAGTACTCTTGTTACTTAAATAATTCTTGTTTTAATATGTCATGTAACTTCACATTGAGTTGATATTTTTTACCTTTGGTGTTAGTTTTTAGAATCAGGGAATCATAATGCATATTGTATCATTCTGAAGCAATATCATCCCCATTTTTCTTCTTCCTTAAAAATATATATGCCTCACTCCACAAGTACAAGGTAGGGTATGGTATATACAATATATCTGACATATACAGTCTGGCAATAGGACATCACAGAGGGATATTATGAGTTTTGGACTTCCTTGTGCATGGAGGAGAAAAAAGACAAAAATGCAAAATGCTCAGGGTATTCCTAGAGTAAAAATAAAATCATGTAGAAGAAAAAAAGAAGATTGTGAGGTGCTCATATCTCCTATATTGGTTTCAAGCCATAATAATGTGACAAACTTTATGTGAGGAGAATACAGGTGACATGCTAAAAGGCACAACTTGTATGAGGACAAGTTTCATTAAATCAGTCATCCTTCTTCATGTTTTTCCAGTTACTGTGGCATTTTTAAATAAACAAGTAAGGGAGTCAAGATTGTTCATTAATAAATTCATGCTGAAAAATAATTTTGTAGAGTTCCTTATCTTTTCTCCTATGATTTTATTCTGTTCAGTACAGTTCATGCAACTTTCATAGCAGATGGGTCATTATCCAATACCCAATGAAGTCTGTAGGAGTCTTTTGAAATTCTTTACTAAATTTTAGAGTGGGGTTTATATGGGCAGTAGCTGGTGGAAAAACCCCAAGCATTTGAGTAATTATAAAATGCAAGTTGATTTTTCAAAAATATTCAAAACTTTGTCTCTTCAGTTCCATCATAACTTCTTTGATTTAAACAAATATCCACTATGTTTTGGACAGTTGATCAATAATGTAACAGACTACACAGGTCTGGTTTATCTTTCAGCTATGGAAAGTACAATGATAACTATTAATTTTGTTCCTAAAACATTCTGGTGTCAGCAATTGAGAAGACAGACATGATAAATTTCTAATGCAGAGAATGTTTCTGAAAGCTTGGAGTTATTTCTGGGAGTCTGAGGTCTTTTTGGGACATCTCTAAGTATCTGAGATGGTGATTAGTGATTGATAGAGGTCTTACCTCCTGGGCAGCCATGGTTGTGTCCATTGGGAGTTTATTTCTTTTAAGCTACACCCACATTTGAGGACTAGAGTTTTATTTCCCTTAACAATCATTATGCCGTTATTAATATGGTGACAGTGACATTAGAAAGCTGTTTTTTCTAAAATTTTTTTGTCATGGTTACAGCTGCTCAGTGGTTTAGAGCATTAGAGCATTTCATTGCATTCCCTAGTGAATGTTTCCTGAAATACTGCATGTTCTTCTCACTGAGAAATTGCAAGTGTTTCATTGCAAATTTCGATTTTCTTAGTAAGTTCCTTAATGTAGAGTGAAACATCTGTTTCCAAAGTTTAAACACCAGAAGGAGCCAAATTCTGTGCCATGAAGGGTTAACATAAGGAATGTGAGTTCTAAGCCTGACTGCTTTCCCGGAAAGCCACTGACAGAGCTGTTACCAAAGAGTTGAGCTGTGTGATATTTGTGGAAAACTCGAGTTTCTTCCTGAGACTTCAGACTATGGAACTTGCAATTTTGAAGTGCTGTGCCATTGCATCTATAGGCTTTCTAGACATACTCTGTCTCAGCACTAGTCTTTGAATTTCCTTGCTGTTCTCTTTGTGCTCTGACAGAAACAAGGTTATGCAGCCTGCTTGTGGGCAAAAGCAGGCAGGAGCCACAGGTGCATCTGGGCTCTCAAAGTGAATTATGACATTCAGCCTTCATCTGAAAACTAAAGCCATCAAGTTATTTGTCAAGGTAGAACAAACTCTTTTACACAGCTGGGGTGAAGCAGAGGTGTGAAAGAGGTCAGAATCAAGGTAGTGAAACCTTCCTCTAGAAATACTGGTTTCATGTTACCTAGCTCAAAAATTGTCTCTGTAAGAAAGAACTGAATACTTGTTCTTCTCTGTAAAACTTTTGAAGTTAAAACTGAATATAGTTAATATAATTCTGAATATGTTTCTTTTTGCATAGGGGGATCCAGGATACCAGGGACCACCAGGAGATGATGGACATCCTGGAAATTCAATAATGGGACCAACGGTAGGAGTTTTTAGACAAAAGATAAAAAGTAAATAAGTGTGAGACATATGCAAAACTCCTGTGAAAATATAGACACCACTTGAACCTTTTAAGTAAAGGAATTCACTAATTCTTCAACTTTTCCATCATTCCATGTTATGTCTGTTTTTAAAATAAACTTCTTATCTTTACAAAGAAGAAACACAAAATTGTATAGGTAACTAGTCCAGTGTACCTCACCCTACAACTTCCCATAGGAAGTCTTCATCAGGAACACAGTTCTTTAAATTCACCTCTTCCCCTCTAACACACTTTATATCATATTGTACTTCTGTCACTTGTCATCTGGGCTGCAACTTTCTCTAAGACTTCTGCCACTTCTGATAAGGGAGTATTTTAGGGAAAGGTACCATTCTTATGATCTCTCTTGCAGACTAAAATTTGGAACCTTCTTCAGAAACTTTTTTTTTCCTTTACCATGTCTGCACATAAAATATTCTGCTCAATTCCATCACTTCACTTTGTGGAAATCTAGACAATATACCCAAATTCAGAAATCAATTAGTGTATGCCAACCTAACACAATGTAGCTCAAAGTAAAGCCACTTAAGTCAATAGATTTTGCATGATAATGTTTTACCAGTAGTGGTATTTACTCCTGGCTCGACACAGTTCTACCAGTGCCTCTACCAGAGGATGCTGAATAGCACATTGAAGCATTCAGAAACTTTTATTTCTGATTTTTGAAAACTCCAAATTTCCTTTGTCTGTAATATAGAAATTACTTCACTCTATTATTCTTATAAAAAGGAGTGATGAATGTGACTTAGTTGTGCAGTCGTATCCTTAATCAATTAGGTTTTGATTATAATAGCTGCTTAATTTCATTTTTAATCACCATGGATGCAAGATTTATGTTTATATACATTTTTTGTTGCTGTTTTGAAAGGGTGTAGAAGCAACTATCTTCATATCATTACTTTGGAAAACCACTTTAGTGTGGAGGCCCTGCCCTATTAGAGAAACTTCAGGGATATTGCCCTGGAAGAATTTACCACTGCCTTGGAGAATGCCTCTCGGTTAGGGAGAGTCGAAGGGGGCTCCTCCCTTGATGCTCTGCGGTGTTATGTTAATCTGCCCTTTCCCCATAGGTCGTTGCCTTTTGCCCTGCCCTTTGTTCTGCCCCTGTGCCCCCAAATGACTGGCTGTGACCCCATACATAACCCAGGACCCTGCCCAGTTTGTTTGCCTTTTGTCCCTGGACTGCTTTGGCATGACTCTACAATAAACCTTGCTGGAGCTCTACACAGAGACCCTTTCCCTCTTTCCTGGCTGACCTAGCTGTGGTGTGAGTGTGGGTTGAGTGACTGTACTTGCCCAAGTGGTTTTCTCAGAAGATGCTTTCAGGAAGGCAGCAGCAAACACCATCCATTTTACCACACTGCTACACTATAGAACCTGCCCTGGAAAGGTGGAAAAGCAGATAAATTCATTTAGCAGACTGTCTGTGGCACCAGGGGCATTTACTCTCTTACCAGTGCACTGACTTGGAATGAGTCACTGTGATTTTCTCTTCCAGACACCACAAAACTGTGGGAAGCAGTAATCTCAGAATTGCTTCTAGGCCATTCCTTGTGTGACTGTTTAAAAAGCCCCAACAACATAATCTGGACTGGAGAACTGTTTCTTATATAAGATTTGGCCGTAGATTTGACCTAAGTAGATTTATTGCATTTATGGTTATGCTACTAATAGCTAGCCCAGACACATGACAAAATCCCAATTCTCACAGAAGAGAATGTGTTAGTATGTATTTGATATTTACAGTGGCCTGCTGGGATTAAATGAAAACATCTGTTTGGCTGTTTTTTACTGTAGTGAGATTAGAAATAAAAACAGATATGAACCCATGATTTATGTTTTCCTTTCTTGTTAAATAAAAATATTATCAAACATTTCTGAAACATTTCTCATTTTATTCACAGTTTAAGATCTATGAATATTAAGAATCAAGAAGAGGTAAAATTGAATTTCCATTATAAAGCTATTTATGATCTAGAAGCATGCTGGTTGTTTAAATTTTTACAGAGGTGAATCGAAATTCCATCATTTGAAATTTAGGAGACATGAAGAGACATCTTCAAGAGCTGACACAGTTTGAATCTGGTGGTCAACATCTGTTTAAAGTCTCTCAGTGAAACTCTCCCATTGGGTTCAAGAATGGACATGATTCATACAGGAATGACCTACTTTATAAAATTTACTTAGGCATAAGGCATGCTTGGATCACTATCTATTTTTCATCTAAAGTAATTTCAGGGTTTCATCTTACCCAGAACATTGAGCCTACCTTGTCTTTCTTCATTTACCTACCTGCTAGCCTAAACCTATGATGTATAACTTAAAACATCTCTTCGATTTTTCTGATAGGACTAAATTGGTTAATAAGAATACATTATTTGTGTCTATGGTAGAGACATTCATGGGACAGGAGATTTTGGCCAAAAGTTTGTTTTAGCTGTATACCCTACTAAAATACAAGCTGGTTTGTTGTCCAGACATGGACATTGTATTCAGACAGACCATGTGCTGAGGTCTGAGCTGCTAACTGGTCTCTCTTCTTGATTTCTTGGAGTATTATATTATTGTAGAAAATTACAGGCACAATGCACAATGAAAGAATGGTTTTCTGTCCCTTGTAGTTTCATTTTCCTTTATTTCCTTTTACTGAAGTAGACAGGGAAATACTCATATATTTGTGTGTAATCATTCTTGAGGATATGTTGTACCTATGTACATTAACAACACTCAAGAAGTTGTTGACAGATCTCTGCAGCTCTCTTTCATAGAGTGTATTGACATTTCTTGGTTCTGTGGGACAGAGCGAAGGGTGTGCAGCTCTCTCTGTACAGCCACAATATCCATACTGTGCTCAGAGGGACCTACACACATCCATGAGGATTTTCCATTGCTGGTGCTCTCACGTGAGCATCTACACTACAGAGCAGC
The DNA here is from genome assembly GCF_027887145.1 of Ammospiza caudacuta. Taxonomy (NCBI): domain Eukaryota; kingdom Metazoa; phylum Chordata; class Aves; order Passeriformes; family Passerellidae; genus Ammospiza; species Ammospiza caudacuta. The sequence continues at coordinate 26,317,386 of NC_080593.1, read as the reverse complement.
AGCATACCCTCAAAGCAACATGTTTTCTTCCTGAGTTCTGTGAACAGCCTGTTTCAAGCTCAGCTAATTTTCTCAAAAAAGGTCAGGAAAACTCTCACTGGAGTGAGGAAAGAGGAAAAGTTTGCTATCTGCTTCTTGTCTGGCCATGAAAGGAAACATTGAGGTTTTGCAGATGCACAAACCTTTAGTGGGAGTTGGTGGAAGGGTCAACAGAAGGAGTGATTGTCTCTTGATAAGAGAGCATTTTAGACTGCTCTTTTTCTTATAACTGTTGTATTTCTTTCTTTTCCTACTTTCCCTTACAGAATGAAGTTTTGCTTTACTGTATGAGAGAACCAATGTGATTACTTGGAAGTGCAAAATGTGCACATATAACTTAAGGGTGGCATATCGTGTTTCAGTATTCTGAATTCAGTTCTTATTGCTCAGACTTACCCCTAAACTGATAAAAGTTTGTTTTTGAAAATAAATTTAACTTTGTATGGGCTGAATACAAAGTCAATGCTCTGGAAATTTCTCTCTGCAACAACAAATCCAGAAATTAACAACTTCCTAATAAGAATTCTTATTCTTCTAAATTTTTAATTAATTCAATTGAAACCACAATTTAAAAAGCATAGCAATTCCTGAACTTTGTGAACGAATTTTAAGAGCTGGTAACTGGTATTCTATGTTTTCAAAAATATTTTAAACAGCTTCCTTACATATTTGTTAATATTCTTTATACTGTGATAGTTCAGGTAGTGGCATGATTTCTGACTTCCTGTTTTGTGTTTAGGGGCACCGAGGACTACCTGGACCACCTGGACCCGAAGGACCAAAAGCTGACAAAGGTGACAAAGGTGAAGCTGTAAGTAGAGTTTTAATTCTGTACTTTGTGTACAAAAAAACCAAACCAACCAAACAAACAAACAAAAAAAACCCCCAACAAAATTACAATGTGATACCACAATATTTAGTTGCTTAAATTTAGTTACCTAACTAAGTGCAGTTAATCATCCTTTAGGTAATTTAAATGTGTCATGGATATTTTGAAGCCCTTTACTAGATACAACAGCAGTTGTACAAGCAGTTGGAACTGGATATAAATGGTTCTCATTTCATTGTCATGAAAGGGATACCATGTAATTCCATAAAAATCTTTATGGCTGCTCATTCATGTTTAAATATAATCACTGTTTTGAATTATTTTTTCTGCCTCCCTTTTCTTTACTCTTCACTGATCAAGTTTTCTAATACCATCTGCTTGACCAAATTTTGCAGTTCCAGTTCCTTGGATTTTCAGCTGTTTTTTTTAACATAGTGGACAGTTAAATCCTCTAATTTGAAGATTTTTTCGCCTCTTGCTTTTCTGATTCTTGGCTTCAGAAGGAATTAATATCTGAGTTTTTCAGCTGGCACATTCCATTACAAGGACCTATCATCCTAAATTTCAGTCACCCAAAACCACATAGACATGTTTGACCAGCCTCTCTCTTTTCCACTAGAAAACTTTTCCACTGTTGCCATCCTTCAACTATCACATGTCAAACTTCCACTAGCACTATTTTCTTTATGTGTCTAATCCAGCTTTATTTCAAACTACAACCCTCCCAAGCATTCCCAAATGCACTGAGGTGGGACCTGAGTGCTTCCAAATTCCTACTCAGCTCCAATTTCCTATCATTCAAACTGATGCTGAGAAGGTCCTTTGGGATCAGAATTATTACATGCGGCATTCACTCAGAACTCCTGGTGTAATGCCATGTACCTGACACATTTCATGTTGTGTAATGTGCAATGGTTCTGTTGTGCTGTCTCATGGTAACATCTTTCCCCTGCCATTCTGTGCCCCATGAGCTGGAAAGACCAACTTCATAAAGCACTGTCAGACATGGACAGGATTTATGTGGCTAAGTAGGTAGCAGGGTGGTGTGGGAACCCAGAACATCCCTCTGGCTGTCCAGGACGGCCAGGACCCCTGCCAGGGGGCTCAGAAGCCCTGGCACAGAGCCCAAAACACCTGTGGGTTTGATTATGACCCGTGGAGCAAATTACCAACCTTGTATGAAAATCAGCAAGCCACAACAGTTTAAGAATATTAGTGAAGTTATCATGGGGAGGAAAAGTAGATTTTAGGGTTTTTGGTATGGGGGTTCAGGAGGCAAGATGGAGGGAGCTGGGTGTGTCCAGCCTTTTTCCTTCTTCTTGGCCTCCATCTTCTGCTGTGATGTTGGCACTTACAGATTGGTCTAGAGTAGAAGTTCACTGTCTAACATAGGTGATAGGTATTGGAACATAATTGTAAACATTGTATATGTAGTTTTTTATTATTAAGACATAACACTACCCCGGGGGCAGGCAGTGTGCCTGGAACTGTCCTGCTGGGCAGACCTCGGCAGGGCAGGAGAAATTTTTTATAGATAAGATGCAATAAACAACCTTGAGACCGAGAACTGAAGAGCTCTGACTCCTTCTTCAAGCACCCGGGCTGGGAAAAGAGACTTTTAACAATCTTGGGGTCGCAGCGACCCAGAAAGACCCCGAGAGGGTGGGTGAAAGCCATCTGCCCTATGAATGCTGAAAGGGAGCCTGGGAATGCCTCCAGCAGCATGAAAGGCAGCTGAAGGGGCAGATGAATTGAGCAGGGAGTTCAGGAGAACAGACTACCAAACACAAGTGCACACAAATATTTTGGGGTTACCTAACCCCTAAATTTAGATCAGTTAGCTCTGGTATTTCAGTTGTCTAATGCAGCATATGAATCATGGAGCAATATCTGCTTTCTCACTGTTTTCCTTGAGCTGAGGATGATGTTCTTAAGTCAAGAGTTGTACTTTTTTCCACCAATCTGAGTCTTTTTAGGTTTTCCTAAAAAGAAATGTGAAGAAATTCTCTGCTTTGTTGTAAAACACAAGTACAATAAGACAACTACTGACACATGCTTTATTTCTCTGCTGTACCAGGGACCTCCAGGCCCAGCAGGCCCTGCAGGACCAGAAGGACCAAAAGGCGTGGGAGATGCTGGACCAAAGGTATTTGTCCAATGGTAGACCAATGCACCTGACTTGTAAACAAGGTAGACATCTTCCAAAAAATGCATTGGATAAGAACGACAAATATATGACAAAATGCTGCATTCTAATCTCCCACTTTTCATTTCTGTTAGAAGAAAAGCTTGTGATAGGCTTTTCTGATGTGACAGAAACTAGTTCTCACTTTATCCTCAGACTGGATACAAATTTGCAGGTTTTCCATATATCCAAAGCCCAGGAAGCTTCTAGATGCTGGTGGAAGTCAGGATCCAACACAAGCACAGTATTGCCTAGTAATTATGCCCTTCCTTTCTCTGGCAGAAGTGTGAGGGATGAGGCCAAAAAATGAGTTAAGGGTTACATGGATGTACTGAGATATCTTTTAAGTTGGATTCCTAAGAGAAGAGTATAAACCTTTATCTAAAATAATTTGGTTTTTTGTTTAGAGACAAAACTCACAAAAAATCCCAAACAAACAAAAAAACTGATAAAGGTATTTGAAGTACAACACTGAAACTCTTCCAAGGTTTTCCATAAGGCACAGAATAGCTAAAGTCTTATGAAACTATAAGCAGTATATAACTCACCTAAAAAATCACATAGTAATTGTTATGTTATAAAAAGTTGGGAAAAGAGACTTAAGGCTAGAATCATACAACAAATTGCTTTAAAATATCCCAGAGTGGTTTTATTAATGATTTCCTCATTGCATATGTGAAATAAGAAACAGGCAGCCTGTTGCAGAAGGAAGCAAAAGAAATATTGCCCAAACAAGTTTTTTCCCAAACAGAAGGAACTTTCAACTTCAGCTCTCTGAACAGGAGAATTTACATTTTAAATAAACTGCAATAACCTCTCAAAAACATCCACAATAAAGGAAAAATTGAAGGACATTCATTCTTAGAATGACTAGAATTACCACAGGATGGTCCCAATGGCATTGGGATCTGGGAAACTTGGCTTTATGCTTCTCTTTTGAATTAATGCCTATCAGTACAAGGCATTTCACATCAAGTAATGCAAGAACTAAAAGTGATTTCAGTTATGTTATTCAATATAAATTTACAAAAAATGGCTAAACTAATCAGAGATTCAAAGGTGGCTCACAAGTCCATTCTGTTCTTACAACCATGAATTAATGTAATTGCTGGGACAGAAACTTTTCAGCTGTGTAATTATCGGAAAAGTTCCAACCTAGATCACGAAAGGTGGAAGTACAATATGGAATCATGAAATGCATTGGGGATGAAGGGGTAAAAGGTGTAAAGTAAAAGTAAATATGCCCACTTTTTGCAGTGGTGAACATGACATCTAGTATTTTTATCACAGTTATTCTTAAATCACTGTAAGTCTTGTGATAAAATAACATATATATTTGATTAAATCCTAGGTTAGCTGTTATATGGCCTTGGGCTAAGGGAGATTCAGATTAGATATTAGAAAAAAGTTTTTCACTGGTAGGGTGGTCAAGCACTGGGATAGTTTGCCTGGGGAGGTGGTGGAGTCACCATTCCTAGAGGTGTTTAAGAGGTGTCTGGCTCTGGCGCTGGGTGATGTTGTTCAGTGGATGTGGGGTTGCTGTGCTGCTGCCAGGTTGACATTCAAACTTGATGAATTTGGCTCTGAGTCATGTTAATCATTGCCAGTTGAAGAGTGCTGTTCATATTCCTTTATGAAGACATAAAATCCTTATTTGCTCCAGCCATGAACAGCATAAAAAGTATCACCTTCCTCAACATGTGTGGAGTGAATTCTATTCATGGTGCCAGTAAAGGGGATTTATTGGTAGCATCTTTTTGTGATGGGATATGATCTGTGTTGTGTTAGTGGAAATTATAAATTAATAATAAATTTGGCAAAAGGCCTGCAGTACTGTGATCCAGATTTGACTAAGTCAAGGTGAAATAGCTGAGACCAGCATGTGAAGTTCTAATAATTTCATTATATTTAATATTGCTAATAGTACAATTGAATGTCTAGTAATAGATTGTCTTATCTTAGGCAAAACCAAACTGATAAAAAGTTCTCACTAATCTTGTGTTTCCTGACAATTCCAGGTCAGATCAGAGTTGCCATGTAAACTAAAAGTATCTTATTTCCATCAAGTCATCTCCATTGTCACAAAAATTGTCAAAATTAGGTAGTTTGAATCTAAGGTCCAAGTTACTGAAAAGCAGAACCCTGCAAAGTAGCTGTCTTTGCAAGTAGCACAACACAATTAGGGCAAATCACGCGTACGCCAAATTTTGTATGAAATTTTTTCATGGATCTACATGTTTTATTTTGTTGCAGTGTGATATTGTCCACCAAACCTGCCTGCTCAGAGTAATGCTTGTCTAACACTCTGTCAGGATAATAAAAAATTCAAGAGTTAAAAACATCTGGTAAAAAAATTAATTTGTATTTTTTATTTTGAAATAGGTAGGCTTCTTTTTGATGATGCCCTTAGATATGTGTGTTAGTTATGCTGAATGAAATGTTTGTTGTTCTATGCAGAGTGAGCAGCTGTAGCTTTTGCACTCTATGAGTGCAAAGCAAGCATTATCCAACAAGATGTAAAATGTCTGATTTACTTCTCTTTATCCACACCAGACATAGTAAAGAGTGAACTGGGAAAAAAAGAAACTAAATACATAAACATTTCTTCTCATTCCCATATTACAGTCTGATTTAATTTTTGCACAACTTCTTGATAGTAAAGGTGCCACAAGGAAAAAGAATTCACTTGAATTGAAAGAATTCCCCTAGAACTTAGTTCATAAAATGGAAAATCTTCTGTTTTTTCAAATGAAATGTAAATGCACTGGCTACGTCTTATACACCCCCCCCCCAAAAAAAACCAAAAAGAGCAGCAACAATCTCTGCATATAAAAAATGAACATTTATTTGATAAAAGAGGCTCATAAATTTACACACTAGCTAATTTGAAATTCCTTTGAGGATCATTATATAGGAATGTTCCACTCATCTGAATCAAAGCTCTGTTCTCTCTGCTTTTAGAAATGGCTCACATATGTGCACACTGCTCGACAGGAATTTTATGTATCAGAGGTCAAATTCACATGAAAACAAAACTGAAACATGTGGGATGCATTCAGTCTTGGCAGAACCCTATGTTCTGTAGCATTAAAACAGAAGCACATAATGTCAGAATATAATAAAAAATTGATTTAAAAGCACTGTTGCCAGCTAGGAGGTGAGTTACAGACATGGAAGAGCAAGAGTCCAGCACTAGAAATAAAGCAAGTAACTGGATAGCAGAAAGATTATTGAAATCCTTAGCACAGTCCCTCGTGCATGAACATTTGGGGTGGATCCAGTTGCAATATAAACAACTTTTGCAGCTTGGGGCTTGCGTATTTGAACTAAAATGTGGAAAGTAGAAATGCGATTCCTTTTTTAAAAATATGTTATTCTTACAAATACTGTTATATCCATTAATTCTCGCTAAAGAGAGTATTGCAGTGTCTGCTGTATGTTTCAGTATCAAACACACATCCTTCACAGTAAATGAGGTATATATATTGGAAAATCCAAGATTTACTTTTCAGTTGACCATTAGGCCATTTAATGTTTTTTTTCTTGAAAAAAGGTACAGAATAGACATTGGAATTCTGCACTTTACAGTGTCTTGACTCAGCTCTTTATTTCTTGCTTCAGCAATGTTTTTCTAGTTCACTGTTTTACTGATGGTGTCAAGCTTGTCTACAAGCACAATGCAGGAAATAAATTAGACCTCATCAAAGAACAGTATTAATCGTTTTTGAAATGAATTCCCTGAAGGACGATTTATTCTGACACTTTAGGAAAAAGAACTTCTCCACTTCACAACTCATAAAGCAAAAGAAAAGTCTTTTTCTTTAAACCAAGAAATACAGAAACGGTGAGGATTACTATAAAGCTCTACAAAAGAGCTTTTCAATGGCACATCTGGTATTAACTAAGCATGTAAGGCTAAAATTCAATCCTTCACCTGCAACGACCCTGTGGAAGACTGTGTTACCCATGGGAGGAAGAGGCAGATGACTTCAGGTCACCCTTAGGCTGGTTTTGGTCAGGGCTGGTCTAAGAGTAGGTTTTAGGTGTACTGGGTACTGGGCCATAAGGAATCATTTATGTTTGGTAACCTCCCATTTAGTTTCCACTACAGTAGCTCACAGGCTGTTTTACAGGCCACAGTATTCCAGGATCTCCTAAAAAGTACCTTTTAATGCAATATCTGTATTTCTTAGATCTGACATCTCTGGCAGATTTCAGAGAGAGGCTTCGACAGAGAAAGCTTTGGCTGCTCTGCACAACTTCTGCTCATGAAGAGCTTAAAATTGTATTGGGGTTGTGGGGACACTGAGAACAAATAAATATTCCTTTAATAATAGAAGGTACTAGGTAGGAAGATGGATACATTGCCAATGTCTTGGCTCTTTGCATTGGCAAGGAAGGTCTGATGAAAATGCCTTAGGTCATCTGAGGGAAAAATTTCCTCCCAGCTGAACATGGCACTTAGTTTTACCCAATCACCCTGACACAACAATCTAAAGCTAAGAGCATCCATGTACCATGTCTGTGTCATGACTCAAACCGGCCAGTCTCTAGTGCTTTGGATGAAACAGGAAAGAAATTCAAAAGCTAAATGTTACATCAGGAAGAAGAGCATTATAAATGTAGTCTGAGCCTTAGCCTTTGTAATCAGAGTTCCCACCTCTTCAAATCCTTCATACCTGAGCATAGTTTGGGCCCTAGTATGTTTGCATAACTAGAGACAGAACCTTGGGAATTGCACCTAAAAGCAGTCACTATAATGACTACACATATTCTTCCCAGAATGTAAAGAAAATCAGTGGAAGATTCTGGTTTTTTTTTTTTCCTTTTTAATCTGTTTGATATGCTGTTTCATTTCACCTACCACAACTCAAGTGACATCTGTGATTTATGATTTATACTTGCACCTCTGTCCTAGATCGAATGCTCCCTCTGCAGGCACAACCCTTTCTACAGTTTTTCCAAGTGCAAAAATAAGTACAATTAAGAGTTTGTATAATGATTTCTTTTTAATTTTGTCAAGAAATACCATTTCTTCTGCTTTGTTTTTAATATATTGGATGATCAACAGCTTCTCAGTGCATTTCTTTATTTGCACCTGCCTGCAGAGGAAGAGGTTTAGGAATATCAAGCTACACACAAATCAGAATAACCTGCATCTCTAATTTATTAGTTATAAGCTACTTTTTTCTTTTCAAGGAATGGATGGGACTTTTCTAGTAATCATGTGTTGAATGTGTGCCTACTCCCTCACTTGTACAACCACAGTCTGAGGGAAACAAAACTGCCTCATGTGTCCCTGTGCATTCCCTTTGTCACTGATGTCCCCTGGTTCCCCACCTCCTTTGCTGGGTTTGTCTGCAGCACGAGGGGCAGCACCAGGCTCTCTGTTGCCCTCATTTTCTCCTTACCAGAGGGCTCCTGCCTTTTCTCTGCCTGATGGTTGAGGGATGAGTTCTGTCTGGATTTTCTTTGTTCTTCAGTAAAAGCATAAATTGACAATGTCAAAAAGTTGTCTCCATTACCTAGCTTCCAGCTATCACCAAAACTGTTGAAAGTTAATAGGGTGAAGTTTGGCTGAAATCAACCGATGAGTTCAAAATACTCTGGAAGAAAAAAGGAGAATGAACACAGACAAGCAGAAGCACAGGCAGACTATATAACTTAAGCTTTATTTCCTTCAGAAGTCCAGCTAAATATATGTACATTAGGGCTGCATCCTGCTAATGTGATCACTGCAAAATATGATGGGAAAACAGTGATGTTTCAAAATGGGTTTGCTTGCACTTTTTGTTTGTTTGTTTGTTTGTTTTGGGTTTTTAAAAACTGATAAGCCTGCAAAGTAGAGTCCTAACTCTGTTGGGGACTTTGATTGCATGGATTGCTAGGGAAATAATATTCTTCACCTAGAGCTTAAATGATGTGGGTGCCTGCATTTTTTTTTTTTAATGCCTATCTATAAAGCTGCTGTTTATTTATGTAGCATTTGTTTGGCTTGTTTTTTAAACTCAGTGGTTTGACTGTTTTGTAAGTGGATGGCAGATGTAACATTTGCTAGGTGGTGACTGACATTTCTGTGACTATTTTCAGGGCGACCATGGAATCAAAGGTGATCCTGGGCCCCCAGGACCTCCAGGATGGGGACACATGGGTCCCAAGGTTGGTATGATGCCATGTTGAAGTTTTTTGTGATCTTTTGTGATGCTGGCTGCCAGACCCTGATCTCTCAGGTGCCAAACAATCTTCATCAGTTATTGATTTACATTGGTGCAGCTTCAGGAGAAATCAAGCATGTAAACATGGTCACTAACCATACACTTCTAGCAACTGGATTAGGAAGAATACTAATGGGATGAAAATTGCATTTGCAGCTAAACTTTATGAGATTACATCTGGAGATTGAACAGAGCTATCAGACTGGTAAATTAGCTAAATGATGCATTTCTTCTGCTTGTATCTATCCTGTTTCCAAGATATTATTTTGTGCTGGAAAATACATTAAATGTGAATTTTATGTTTGCAATTTTTGCTCAATCAAATTTAATCCAATTTATTTTGTCATTAAAGCCATTAGGAAAGAAATATGAAAACAAAAAGTTAATTCTATAAGCAACCAGCATGCAACATCTGGGCAATTTTTTCTCCCTTCACTAAAATGATTTATAATTTAAAAAAGACATACTGATAAGAAAAGAAATTCAGTACTTGCCTGGGTTTCTTTATTAGAGGTTTCTCTATAAATTTTTTTGACAAAGGCAATAAGGAGAAACATTGTGTATATTTTCCCACTTTCTGATAGTTTAAGATACGCCTTTGTAACTTTTTGCATAGTAGCAGAGAGTAACAGAACCCTCCAGTGCCATTTTGTATAAACTAGTATCTGAATGAAGAAACATTGCTATTACCAACTGCGGATATGCAATAAACAGCAGGGCATGAATACTTTTAAATCAGGATGGGTCTGATTTTACCTTGTTTTCTGAAAGCTGCAACAATTTCTTGGTTAATCATACTGACGCAGCCTGTTTGAAAAGAGTAAGTTTGGACTGAGTGTCAAAATCCTAGTATGACACTACTTGCTCTTTCCACAAAGCCTGTGAGAAGGATAAATGTGAGGGGAATTCTCTGTGGGGAAACAACATTTTGTTTTCAAGAGTGAGGATGTGTATGTAGTCCCTCTCCTATGAAGAAAGCCTGAGAGAACTGGGATTGTTCAGACAAAGAGAAGGCTTTGTGGTTGACATGATCTATATATATATATGCATATGCATATGTATATGTATGCATGTATATGTATACATGTATATATATATACATATATATGTGTGTGTATATATCTGCATATATAGAGAGAGTATTTTTGAAAGAGGTTTTGTGAAAACTTGTAACAAACTTTTTGTCTCCAGAGATGATAATGATGACTTTTCAAACATCACTAACATCTAGAAGTTAAATGTTTAGATCTATAAATTTATATTTCATGATGACCAAGTTTTCCTCTACTTCTGCCTAAATATTCAACATATACAAAATCTAGGTAATATACATACCACTGAATGATTTCCACTTACTATACTGGAGCACAGTGATTATTTATTATAAGATAGTAATCAAAAGTCCAACCTGAGTTTGACAGAAGCTTATATGAAGTGTGCTCAAATTTTGAAAAGTTTTTCAATTAAAAATAAATTTTTAGAAAAAGGAAAATCAAACATTTAATTTTTATGTAATCAGAAAGATATACTTCACTTGGTCACTTTCAAATGTTAGATTAGCCTGCCTGCAAACACAAGGACTCTGTCTGACTTAGACTGTGTGGATACAAATCAGCACATCCTGCTTTGGCTTTTCTCTCGTCCCTTCCCACTTAGGATTTTCTGAATGACTGGTGCTCCTAGAACTGTGGCACCTCAGGGGCTTGGCACATGCCCATAGTGCCAAAGAACTAGCTAAAATACCTGGCAGATTTACTTATACTAGGTTTTACAGCTCTCGTCCTTTGTGTCTCTGCTGCTGTGCCTCTCTTTTGTGACTACGTGAGGCTGTTCTGTTAACATGGTTTCTGTTGTCTTCTATGCAGGGAAAAATGAGGAAAATATCACTCTGTGCCATGAGTAAATTTTATTATTTTATTATTTTCAAATTAATTGTTCCTTTGCTTTCCTGAGAGTTTGCCAGGATAATTACTAAGACCCACAGCGAGAAACCCTAAACCAAAGAAGAATCAGAGCCAGAATCTTTAACCTGGTTTTACTTCTTTTGCTCGCGGTGACTTTGGGATTATTTCCTTAGTGTTACCAGGAGTTTACCTGGTAACACTAGGGATTCTTTTTTTGCTTTTTTTTGCTGACTGTTACAGGGTATTATGGGACGTGATGGCTTGCCTGGTCCTCCTGGCCCCCCTGGCATCAGCATACAAGGAGACAAGGTAATTCATGCTAATGTGATATCTGTTCATTTTCTTCTCAAACTGTTTCTTAAAGAGATTCATTATCTTCTTTCTGTCTTTGCCACCAAATCAGTGAACTCCTGGAAATATTAATTTTACACTTAATTTTTGTATTCATAAGATATGCAATATTTGCTTTATTTGCTGGATTTTCAGTATTGTTTGCATCCAATTTCTCTCCTATTGTTCTTGTAATGAAAAATATATTCAATCTGGAGACAAAAGGTTTATCTCTGCCACATCTTATTGATTTACTTAGATCCATAGTTTTCTCTGGATTGCACTTGTAAGAGGCAGTAAGAGAGACCTACTGTGACAAAGTAAGTTAAACACATGTAGGAATATAAATGAAATTAGGCAGTCACCTACATACTCTTAATTGTGTTTTTAGTCACCCAGTTCCAGCCACAAGTTGTCTTCTTAAAAGGAGAAATACAAACATATTCTGAACATTCAGTAGTTAAATTGCCTTGTCATATATGCATGGAAAAATGTATTAAAACTGGATGCTCCAGTGAAGAACAACCCAAATTTCTCCAATTTTCATTAAATCAATGTGCTTAAAATTGAGCATATGATTGAATATTTCCCTGGATCAAGAGTATTGTGCTCAGGTCTCCAACTCTGAGTGGTCAACCACCAGTGATTCAGTAAAAGGGTCAATGTTCTAGTTTGGTTAGAAAAGGTGCCTCTTCATACTGTGATTTTGGATGTAGATACTAAAAACATCAGAGAATTCACTGGCAAACAGGTCTTCATTGGAAAACATTCAGTGACATTCTGAAACAAAAAACCAAATTTATGAAAATGTATATTGTTTGCAAATTGATTCAGAGGATAATCTTTCTTTGATCCATTGTGGAATTATTTCATATAAGCTTTACCAGAAAAGCACAGATTCCTTCAGAATTTATTTTCTTCATGACTTGCCAGTTCACTGACACACCATCAAACAAAGGCATGTTTCTAATACAGGGCAGTGAAATTTAGGGATGTTGGAAAGTAATGTGTCCTGTTTATGAAATGTCTTTGGGTGTGAAAACAAAACTGTAATGATATGGTGGATCAAACTCAGCTCCTGTTGTAGTGTTCCATGGCTTGTGTAGGTACTATCGCTCTTGCCATTTCTATTTTCTTAACAATTGCTTTTAAAAATTATAATTATTTTTATATCATTCTTAGGAACAGCTTATTTCTGAGCAACTTTTGCAACTGTCTTGCTCTGGTAGTGCCAGTTTCCTCCACTTACTAATTCTTGTTGACTTTTGTCTATTTTATCCTTCTGTTTCTTCACATATCAAACTTCATTCTTTTTGGCCACTCTTCATCAGATTTAAGTTACTCTGATCCTGCACTTTAGCTACCAGTATCACTCCAAGTATTTTTTTTATATATAGAGAGAGATCTCAGTCAGCATTTGGGAAGAATGGAATGCCAAAAATTAGTTGGTTTTCAAGTTACTTTATGTTGACAGCTATATTCACAGATTTTTTTTTTTTAATGCTTGGTTCCCTTTCAAAACCACAGTCTAGACATTCTCAGATCTGCACTCAGTTCATTTTGGTAATACTGGTGGTCAGGTTTGAATTTATTATGTACATGAATTAAACTGTCAAAGCCATAAATATTTTTAAATAGCTCCTTGGGTTTTACTAAGTTATAGAACCTATGATAAACCCTTCTAATGTTGATTGATACTTGTTGCACAAGTAGAGGAAGGAGGATTTGATTCTGTGGTTGATGTTTTAAAGGATGAAACTCACATGTGTGCTTGTGAGAAATGTCAGCTGTCTGGGTATGAGTTTACTTAGAACAGTAGGTCCCATTCAGTTTTCATTGCCTGAACACCATCATAACAATGTCAAATGGGCAGTAACAAATGGCAGCAAGAAATCTACCATTTTGTTGGGTCTGACATTTATTACTAGTGAAGGACCACTGGAATACACAGCATATCCTCATTTTGGTTCATATGTATGTGCTCTGCAGAGGAGTTAACCAGGAAACTGTGTGATGACCCGAGTGGAAAGGAGAGACTGTCCCAGTGCTGAACAGCGAGGCTTGAAACAAACTGGCACACTGTTTCACTGTGTTTAAAAGCCATTTGCATTAATACCTAAATAAGGGCTCCGAGAAGCACAACCCTGCTAAAAAGTGACTTAAAGGAAATTAGATTAAAGAGCCACTGTGAGTTCCTGTAACAGGGCAAAATAAATTGCCTTGTGCATCCCATCACCTTAGGAGTATTCCCTATTTACAGGAAATCCCCCTAGTGGATCAGCTATGGAATTTGATACATCCACTGTTTTTCAGTCAACCTAATACTGTCTGAACTGCTGCTGCTGTGAGAACCTGGGGAGAGAGGAAGTTCTGCTTCCAGAGGCAAGAGGCTACTGGTTAGCAGGTCAGGGATAGGTCGCCCTGGTGGCAAGCAGAGCATTTCACTCCCCAAGCTGGGGCCAGTGGACCAAGAGATGCTCTCAGGGCAAGGCTGTGAAAGCAGTGCTCCAGTGCAAGCAGAAACTGGCATCTCAGCAGGATCTCTGTCAGATCTGGCATCTGAACAGGGAAAACCATCCATGGACATGACTTGTCATGCACTGTCTTCGAGGAGCTGCTTCTCATTACCTAACTCCTGCTGAATTCCCAGCTCGTGGGAGCCAGGAGCCCTCAGTACAAGGAAGAGAAGGTTGGCGAAGTGTGCAGTTTTGTCTTTGCCTGCAGAAATCCATAAACCCCTATCCAGGACAGCAGGAATAGTCAGTGATCAGTCCTGCTGCACTGGTGCACCTTAGGTGAAGGCTGGAAATACTTGGAAACGCTTTTGCGTTTCTCTGTCTATTATGAGCAATATGACCCCTTTAGACCCATTTGTGAGCACCAATACAAGCATTAAAAAAGAGATGATAGCAAAAAGATCATAGTTAGGTTTGATACATGTGGTAGCTGCTCCTAATGTCATTGACGTTCTCTGGAACTGCTTTTGCTATCTTCATCAGGCACTGCTGTTATGTGAATTAATTGTGTAATGTGAATTTTGGTGAAGCATTTATGTACCAGGAAATATAATCACTTCTAACTGTGTTTAAAATGCATACAGCAGTTGATCTGTAAAAAGTATTTGTGTTACACTATTAAATAAAGCAAGAAAGTTTTTGGAAGTCAGAAGCTATGAATCATTTTCTGTATATAATAGCTGTGTTTTATAACATTGTGGTCCCCCACATGGATGTGCTTTTTGAGTCTAAGTACATGCAGCAGGGTATGTGTAGCAATCCTTATAAACAATTTTGAGCTTTGTAACTGGACAGATACTGTCTTTTGAATTATCAGCAGAAAGGTGTTCTGCTTTCCACACTGTGAATAGTAGAGATGTCTTCTCATTTACTTAAGATCAGAAAAAAAGAGTCAGCCCTGGAGAGGTCATGAATGGGTATTTCTAGAGAAAATTTGGTTTGGACCACATTTTACTGCTTCTAGACAGGATGAGCCTCTGAAAAGTTACTTTTGTCTTTCATCTCTTTCAGTGGAATGGCAAATTTTCATTTAATTAATCAGGAATATATTCTTCATTATATACTTTTCTTATTGTATGTTCTGAATAATAGCCAATTGCTTATTTCTCCAACCTTAGACCACTTTTGTTTTGAAAATTGTGTGCTTCATCACATAGTACAAATGTGTAATAGTACATAGTACAAATACAAATGTGTAATACAAACAGCATAGATTTTACATTAATTTTCAGTTAAACTTAAGTTTCATACTTTGTTCAGGGAGAAAAAGGAAGTAAAGGTTTTCCTGGACCAAAGGGATCAGTAGGAACTGGCATTCCTGGACGAAAGGTAAATCCTAGGTTTGCAGTAAGGAAGAGAAGGGGGTTTTCTTCCTTTATTGGTTATTTGGTGTGACAGGTCTGAAGAGAAACAGAAGACAAAGACCTTACCTTATAGAGCTAGCATGGTGAGTACCTACTACTCATTGTCAGCTTTGAAGTCTGTGAAAATCCTAATGGTCATTAAGGATCAGATTACAAAGTAGGATCTAGAATGAGGTTATCCCCATTGGCAGAAGAATAATTCTAAGTTATTAAAATTATGTATTCATTTATTTTTCATACTTTTCAAGTATTACAAAATGCCCTTTTATTTGCCAGGCTCTGTCAAAAAAAAAAAAAAAAAGGAAGGAATTACTTTATGATTAACATCATTTAAGGGCTTTGCTTTGCTTGACTTGGTTTTTTCTACAATGATTGAAACCCAAGCTTAAGTCTTTCCTTACTGAATAACTTCCTGGTTGTTATAAAAATTGTGAGAATTTCCTACACTTAGCTATTCACATCTAACAGCTTGGGAGCTTTCATGTGAATATCAAGCTCTTTCACACAGATTCAAATTCCTGCCTCCTAGTTCTATTTTCACTCACATTCCAAATGCCACAATATAATAGTAATAACTGGAATATTTTCACGAATTGTCATATTCATCTTGTATATTGACTAATCTTTGTGACCCAATGTAAATCTCTCCAAATACTCACTTTTTGTTTGCTATTAATAGAGCAGACTTGACACAGCTGATAAGGAATGGTTTAGTTCAGCAGGAATTTTGTATATGTACCAAAAAGATCAGGTCTTAGTATATTTAAGTGTAAGAACTGTAACACAGGAGTTAGCTGTGCTATTCCATTGGCTGGGCAATGATGAGGAATAACATCAAAATGGACAGTAATCTAGATAAATTCATACGCTTTAAAATTTCAAGTGAAATGTAAGCTGGTTAGTAATTTCCAGAGAAAAGTAAAAAATCTGTCCTGGACAATCTTCTTCTTGAAAAAAGGGTCTAATTAAGAAGTTGAATCTTATTTATGATGTTTCATACCTGCATTGTGTGAAAATTGTCTTATAATGCAGAACCCACTCACTTTTTGGAAGCCAAAAGGTCTAGTCAGTTGAGGGAAAAATTGTAAATTTGCTTCTAAATGTGAATCATTGCATTTTCCAATGGATTTAGTAGCCCAAGCATGCCTCTTCATTTATCCTTTGAAAGCTCACAGGTTTTTGTTTGGCTTTTATGCAGAGGTGGAGTGAGTTTCAGCACAGTGGCTGATCTGAGGCAGTTATCTCTCCTTAAGCATAAATTAGCATAGGTCCAGTATAAACATTGTTTTAGACTTCAAGAAAATCAAAGAGCAGTAAACATTATATATTCTTTGCATACAGATGTCTTTACTCTCCCTCCAGAACTAGGGTAATTTTTCACAGAAATTTCTTAAAGATGCTTTTACTGCCCATTTTGGTTTCTCTGAGAGCCTGCTTTCAGATATTCTCCTTATA
Source organism: Ammospiza caudacuta (assembly GCF_027887145.1). Classification (NCBI taxonomy): domain Eukaryota; kingdom Metazoa; phylum Chordata; class Aves; order Passeriformes; family Passerellidae; genus Ammospiza; species Ammospiza caudacuta. Next base: position 26,300,549 of record NC_080593.1, on the reverse strand, counting down.
ATACATACAGTAGAAATTATTAATTAAAAAAACAACCAAAAGAGCCAGAAAATTTATCTTTAAAGCTCATTGAACCTTACTTCCAGCTCTGACAATCAACAAAACTGGAGCTATGACTGTATTTAATACAGTTGTTTTCAATTAGGGAGACTATGGAGATAAAGGTGATACAGGGAGCAAAGGTGCCAAAGGAGAGATTGGAGACCCAGGACCTCCAGGGCCAAAGGTAAAGCACATTTTCATGTTACTTAAAATTACAGAGTAGAAACTAGGCAAATTTGGCTTTTGTTAAGTATCTCACTCTGCACATTTCTAGGGATCTGGGGGAAGAAAAGGTGAACCTGGTCTTTCGGTAAGTAGGTAAATAAATTATTTGAAGCAATAACAGTTTATCTGGGAAAATTATTTGATGGTTATGTGATCTTACACAAGGCTGTTTATGAGATATTGCACTGCCTGCATTTTTGTAAATAAATAAATATTTCAGCATTCTCAACACTAGAACACATAACAAATGAATACTCTTTTTCAGAGAGAAGACGTTATCAGACTTATCCATGAAATATGTGGTAAGCATTCCAGTATGGAAAAAAAAAGTAGTTCTGATAAAACACAGTGAATTTATATTGACTGAATGGATTTTTCCTCTGCATGTTTGTGTGTCAGGATACCATTGATATTAAAACAATTCTCACTATGTTGCCAGAACTCTACCTGAAATAATTTGGTCCAGCTCTGTTCCTGTGATCAGTACCAGTAACTGGAAATTAATTAATTAATTGAGTTTTAACTGACTAAATCTGATATGTGAGTCCAATTCATTTTTTGAAGGTTGTCTCTCATAAAATGTCTGAAATGGTTATTCTTCTAGGTTGTGGTATCAAATGTAAAACAACACCACTGGAACTAGTATTCGTCATTGACAGCTCAGAAAGTGTTGGGCCAGAAAACTTCAAAATTATCAAAACCTTTATGAAAACATTCATTGACAAGGTTTCGGCCAACCACGCTACAACCCGCATTGGCATTATCAACTTCAGCCACAGAGTGGACCTGGTGTCTTCTCTGAAGCAATACACCAGCAAGGAGCGCCTGAAATCGGCTGTTGACGAGATGCCCTACCTGGGAGAAGGCACGTACACAGCCTCTGCCATCCAGGAAGCCATCCACCTGTTCCAGGCAGCGCGCCCGGCCGTCAGGAAGGTGGCTGTTGTCATAACGGACGGACAGGCGGACAACCGGGATAAAGTACGGCTGGACACCATCGTAAGAGAGGCCCACGCTACAAATATTGAGATTTTTGTCATTGGGATTGTACAAAGGACTGATCCTCATTTTGATGACTTCCTGAAAGAAATGCAGCTCATTGCAACAGACCCTGATGAAGAACATGTTTATCAGATAGACGACTTCGTAACGCTTTCAGGTAAAATAAACTATTTCAGTAAGAGGAAGCTGGAAAGAATGTTTGTTCCCTCCCATGGCCAGGCAAGGCAGCCTGAGTGGCAGCTTTTATTTCTCTTTTGGATAAAGCTCACTCTTGTTTCACATCATCTTTGGCCAGATGAAACCTTTGCCAAATTTTTTACCTCTTGCAGAGGCAAGAAACCACAATTAACATCAGTTTTCTAAGCCTAGGTCTTCTTTGGGGTACTCCTCTTCTGTGAGAGATTGCATCAGCCTTGCTTCACAGTCCTTTTGTGCTTGGCCAGAGTTTCATCCTGGAGAGATGCAGGTTTCCTTCCACTTTGGTGTAACACCTCAAACTCTCTCTTTCTTTTGCGTTTTGTGAGTCTTGGAATCCCTCCACTTTCTCTTGCAAGGACTCTTTCTCTTTTTTTTTTTTTTCTCTTTCTGAAAGCCATAAGGAAACCTGTGCTTCCACCCTAGTTTCAGGGAAAAAAAACGTATGTGGCTTGAAAAATATCTGTGGCTATGGGTGAAATCAGGAGAAAATCCAGAGGAAATCTATAATGACCCATAAAAAAAAGAGGTACATTGATCTAGACTAACTGTAGACCAGCCTATACTTTTCCTGAGCGTCAACTTATTTTGCTATGCTGAGATTGTAAATGAAGTTAAGTCTGGATTGAAGACATTGACAAAAATCCAAGCTCTGGTCTGGTTCCCACTGGGATTAAATATAAGTCCTTTACTCAGACTCCAGCATTCAACATAAAAATATTCCCAGTCCCTGGTATTTTTTAGTTTTACAAATAAGTAGAAAACTGTCGCCCAGTTTTTCTTTTTCTTTCTTATGTGTAAACACTTCTTTTCATTTACCCTCATTTTTTTAACTGTTATTCTCTTTTCTGCTATGACTTCTACTTCTTAGAGGGACTTGGTATTTTTATCAGTTTTTTCTTAAAATAACAACATGGCACTAAAATAAAATAATTCAGAGACTGTGTTACTTCATTACTTATCATTTGCATTTTGACATAACTACAGAAGATGGTCTTTTTCACAAGTCACTGTAATTAAAACTTTAGGACTAATACTGCACTGAAACCTTGTTCTGAATCATTGTGACTTCTTTTCATTACCCTTTAAAAATGTCATTATTTCATGAATCTTTTCAGTTCTTGAAAATAAACTGATCACAAAAATCTGTGAGAACGAGTCTGCAGTGTACACCAGATATTACAATATTTTATCTCCAAGTCCGGAACCTGAAACTGCCAGGAAAGATGCTAATAGCCTGTTACCTAAAACAACCACTTCAAAGATTGATATACTTCCTACAGAAGGATCTAGTAACTCAGTGAGTAAACTAGTAGCAGTTGTCAAATGTTTTTAAAATATGTGTCTTAATTTGAATTTGAATATTTTGCCATCTTTATTTAACCATTTATTCACATTTTAATATGCAAATAATGTGTCATTTGACTAGACCAAAGTGTTTGAAAAAAACTTTTCAAATTGGAGTGAATTTATTTGTTGAGAACAAATGTTTACAAAAGAAATAAGGCAAGGCTGCCTCTTGGTTGCAATAAATGCTGAGAGTCCTCGCATTTTTTTGTAGGTCTTATTAATCTTAGAAGCAAGTTAAAACTCTTACATTTCTATTGTGGCAGGTGCACAGTAGATAAGACATTTATTTATATGCAAGCTGATTATATTAGTCAGTCCAATCCTTCTTGTCATGGTCAGACACTTTCCAGGTTGTTCCCAGCCATATTTCTAAGTCATTAATCTTTTGGTGTTCTTTCACTTTCCACATTGGGCTGTACTTCTAGGAGTCCTTATCTGTTACTCTTGGTTCTCCAGCTTTGAATTTCTCCTGACCTGCATTGAGGTTCTTCTCTCTAAAACAGTGCTGCTGCACAGACAGACAGGACAGGAGAGCTTTGATGCAATAGATGATATTTTCTGCAGGTGTGGATCACCTTAGCTCCCTTATTAGGTGTCTGGTATTTTTCAGCCACTGTTGGAGCATCAGATTAGGATATTTGTCAACTCTTTAAGACATTTTTATTGCTTTGCCTAAAATAGTCAAGAAAAACTTAGAGCTTTACAAAATAAGCTTTGCTTGCCCTTATAACCAGATGGATAAACTGTTTAAAATATATGATATACAAACCTGTGTAGCTGCATGAAATGGATATAGCAGACCATGATACTGGTATTCAAATATTAATTGAATACAGATTGCAGATAATTAAATATCAGTGTCTTCCTGTGGAGGAGCCAATGGATTATCCACTATTAATCCTTGTAGTATTGTTTATAAAATATCAGTCATAATTAAATAGTTCACTTTCAAAATCTAGGTTAATTTCCAAGAATAAGAGCTTCTTTGGTAAGTGTGATTAATTTAGATTTTGGGCTTATAATATATCTAGACAGATCTGTGAGACACTGAGGGTCAGTTTTGACATTCTGTATTTTTAAGAAAAATAAATGTAAACCTAGATAGATGCTGATTTTATAAAACATGTGATAAGAATCAGAAAGGATTCTTAGGTAGGTTCATAGATATATCAGATAGGATTAGATGCTCACACACTTGGTTCTGGCTGGCTGTTGTTATGGATAAATCTTCAAACTGTTGAATTACTATCATAAACACAGTCTTTTTGCAGACCTAGAGAAGAAATGCAAAATTCAAAGGACTGGACGAATTGTCTGCATCTTTACATTCCACCAAGACTGAGTTCCAATACTCTGAAGAGTTTTCTTAAATTGACTTTGCCAGTGGTGGCTGTAAATGGGAAGATAGTGAATAGTATCAAATTCCTTTCTGCTCTCAGTAGGTGATCAATGTCTGATTAAGGCAGTTGTTTGTACTATACTGTACTAGGGACCTTACAAATCTTCTTGAATATACTAAAATATTAGGCAAATCTTTAGATAATAGTTGCAATTTGAAGAGCAGGGTTGACTGCTTAACACTTCTATCAAGGTAAATTCTAAAATTCTAATGATTAGCAACTGGCTGTTAACCAGAAACAGGACAGATTGAAGATGTCAGATCATGCCCAATGAGTGTACTAGATGTTAAGCAGCAGTGACTTACCCAAAAATTATTCCCATTTTTTGTTTTATTTGTATTGCAGACTAAGTAGTGACTGGAATTTAGCTTAAATTGAATGAATTCAGCTTAGTGGCTAAATCAGAGGCATTACTTTCCCTTTTCATTATGCTCTCATGGGCAGAAAATTATGGCTCCATACTAAATCATCACAGTAACCAATCTGCTTTCAGTAGTGTTTTTTCGCATGTTGTTTAGCAAAAGTTTCCTGCATAATTCTATCTTTTTTTTCTTTTTTTTTTTTTGCATAACGCCCAGATAGAGTTTTAAGATTTTGACTCCTTTTGCAGCATAGTCCATCGCGATCTGCACACACTGAACCTCTGCCATCTGCTCAGGACCACAATGTGACCACCTCTCCTCGCAGTCAATCAATACTTCCCCCAGTTTATAACATATCTGAAATCAGAGCCCTGAGCCCAGCTGTCAATCCTTTTGTTGGTGGAACTGCTACTGAAGATCACCAGCCAGCTGCATGGCAAGCAGAGGTTGCAAGAACCCAAAAAAGTGAGTAATAAATTCTGTCTGCAGGTTCTGGGTAGCAAGTCTGTACCAAAAAAAAAAAAAAAAAAAAAAAAACAAAAGCAAAAAAAAAAAGCGCAAACCCCACTCCCTCTTCCAATATAATTTAGATTTTGTTACTTTTTGTATTTCTGTGTGCTCTGTCTACAGACATCACACACACTCATATGATACTTTTGTTTAACTGCATGCTTAGGTATTTAAATAGCAGCTTGATTCTTGCATCAGGATTTAGGCAGTCTTTTTTCCAGCTAATCCTTTATTTTTTTTTAAGCCTGTTCAGGTAGTCATTTATGGAAGGGGAATTTGGCCAGGCACTACAAGAAAGAAAACAAGAGGGGTGCTTTTCTTACTGAAGGAGGCGCTTCTAAGATAACATAACTTATTCCCAGAATCCAAGCTAACTTTTACTGATGCACTTTCAGATCCAAGGTGCTTGGAACCTATGAGACCAGGAGATTGTTGGAACTATGTGGTGAAATGGTATTATGACAAGGCTGGCAATTCTTGTGGCCAGTTCTGGTATGGAGGTTGTGATGGTACCAACAATAGATTTGAAACAGAAAAAGAATGTCAAGAAACCTGTGTCGATTGATGAATAAGTAAGTTGTCTCCTTCTGGTCCTCCATCAATCACCTCTTTTCTTGCTTATGTGTGATTTTACATTAATCAAAACTCAGTTTTCCTTTTCAGCTCATAGCCTGTATTCTGCAATTTCTCGCAGTCATTCCTTTTCTTTACTGCTTTACTATGGTGCTTAACTTTAGAGGGACACAATATTGTCACCAACTCCAACTTTGTCACCTCCCTATTTACTCACTTCTCTAGATCACTTATCTTGAGTAGGACAGACTGTGGCATTCATCTTTCAGTGACATCTCTCCACTGACTCTTTATCCCAATTTTAGTTTTATTTATTTCACAGCTTATAAGGCTGTCCCTCCAAATCTATGACTTTCCCTTGGGGAGGGACCTTACATTTTGGAAATCCAGTCAGACTATACTGGCTATCTTTGATACATCTGCTTAGTGAGCAAGGCATGGCCTTCAGAGAAGTTTCTTATCAGTAGTGCATAATTGCCTTTACAAAAGCCATATAACTTATCCCAAATAACTTGCATTAAATACTCTATTTCAACTTTCAGTATAGGAAAATTTTATTGAGCTGCAGAGCATGTTTTTCAAAACTTTTCAGGAAAATTAAACAATTTCTTATTAATTCCAGAAATTACTTCTGTTGGGAACTCTCAGAGTTGGAAGTCCATGTGTACTGAGGAAGAACTGACTGAGAAGAATCCAAAATAATGTGTTAGCTTGAAATTATTACTGCTGTGCTTTATTGCTTTCCCCACTGCTGTCTGCACATTAAACAGGTTCCTGCATAATGTATGTTAGCTGCAACACCATAGCAATAACTTGAAGTCACACATACACACACTTTTCCCTCTGAATTTACAGTAACTTGATACTACTGCTCATGGAAATAATGAGATTCTATTTTTAGGATTAAAATATCAAAAGTGTTTACACTTGGTTAATGACCAAGGTCTCTTAGTCTCGTGGAAGAATAAAACATGCTCTAGATTTAAACAGTAGTGAGTAGTTCCTGAAATTAGCACTCTTAATACAGCATTTAGAGACATAAATAAAGATTTCCATTTATTAGAGTTCTTCTTTGGAATGTAAGTAACACAGCTATTGGTAATTAGGCGTTTTTTTCCATTTTTAAAGCACACTTGGATTAACATCAATGTAATAGTTTCAATTATAAAGGTTGGACTTTCATTTAGAATTACATTAAAAACTGGGTTCTTCATGTCCTTTAAGCTAGTCAGTACATTTCAATTTCTCAGGGTCTCTGGGTTAAAAAATAAAGAGTTATTTCACTCCAATACTCTAATATATGCTATTAAACTAAAAAAAGGGAAAAGCACTGTAAGATATGTATTAATGTTTACTGATATCCTTTCTACTTTTAGCCATAACCCTATATGAGGTCATTGCTAAAACTGAAAATGACAAATATGAATAAATTGGGAAGTAATACCTGATAAAGAGTCAAGCATCATTATTTCTTTGTAAACAAAATAATGGAATCTACATAGGCTGTATGGACAACTCTTGATATGTTCAAACACTGACTTGCACAATTTGTAAATAAATGACAGGATGTACTTTGCAAAATGAACTTGTTTTGCAGCAAATAGGATGCAAACCTAATTCTGTGTAAAACTGTGCTTGAAGTAGAGTTTAAAGTTTTTAATTTTTTTCCCAAAAATCTGGCCTTTAATTAAAAAATTGAGAGCAGCCCCAGAAAACATCCTAATCTTATACTCAGAACTAAAATTATGATAATATAATAACATGATGACCATTCAAAAAACCTCCAAGGGCACAATTAATTTCTGTGTGACATGGAACAGTAAAACTGAAAGATGCTATCTTGTACTATGCATTCTATGAAGATCCCCTTAATCCTACCAGGAACATTTTACATTTAGCTGCACCTGGAAACTCACAGCAGCAAAGCCCCCTGGAATTGCAAGAGAGATTAGGAATCTGCAAGATCTTTCAAAACTGCTCTAATCTTGCATGCTTGGGTAGTTGCTTCAGGGGTGGAATTAGCTGTGTGTTCAGCTCCAGATCTCCAGACAAAGAGATACATCTGTCTAAGAAATACTGGGGATAATGAGATTGGGAATAAATATGAAGATGTAGGTTATGGGTTTGCAATATCTTCTATAAAGTTTGTTGAAAACCTTTCTGGTAAAGCTGACAGACTTTAGTACAAATAGTGAAATCATTTGTTACTTAACAAGGATATAAAATAAGCAGTTACTCTTTAACATGCATACAAGGACTTGTTTAAAGGCAGTTAAACAAGGGTTATAAAAACGACCACTGCTTTATTTTCCATTTTCATGTAGGGCTGACTAAACCTTTTGTAGCAAAGAGGGAAAAGTGAAGCTATAAGGTTGTTTTGAAAGTTGTATGCTGCTCAAATCAGATTATCCTGAAATGAACACTTTTCTGTTCAGGTCTTTCTGTGTGGCTCCAGACTGCAAACTCTGAATTTATGCTCTGACATTTAGCAAACCATGGAAAAGCACATAAGTCCCTCCTAAAGGACTCTTCCCTAAATCTGCATCAGCAGTGACTGGCAGCACTGGCTCCCGTGTCTCCTCACGCAGCTCTGCCATGCCAAGGGTGTCATGGGGCAATGAACCAGGAGAGGGCCCTGCTTGCCAAACATCCACTGGTTTATTCTTGACTCGTGTCAAATCAGACAAGATCATTGCTGAGAGAATTACAGTTCTCACAGGCAAACAAACCCTTTATTTTTGTCATGGGCAAATTTTAAAAGCTAGAATAGTTTAATCCTTAAATCTTCTGCTAGACCAGGCAAAATGCTACAAACCTTAAAAGCTAATAGTGAATAACAGTCTTTTCTATAGAACTGATCATTATAAGATAAATACTTTTTCTGACATCCTTGATTCTAAGAGTTCAGATAAAGACTCAGAAAATTAACAGGAAAATAGTGTTTCATTTGCTCAGCATAGAACAGCAGCAGCTTTTCACTTTGAGAAGCTCTACCACTCTCTTGTTCACAACTATCAAACAGAATTAATCTTTTGCCTTAACCCAGTTCACTCACTGTCTGTCCCTAGGACTCGCTCAAACATTAGTAACACTGCCTCTGCATTGACCATCCTGCTGTCTGCTCTCTGAAACTCCTCTGTTTCTTTTACATCTTCAAATTTCCTTTCTGTTACCCTAAATTGACTGAAAATATGCAACATTTCCTGCCCTGCACTTTTGAACATCCTTGGAAGACTGATTGATGTGTTTCCTCATTTGGAACTTGTCATCAAAAACATTCCCTGGAAGGAAAAGTGGAAAGAAAAAGAAAAATAAAGAAGAAGAAAAGGGTGAATTAAAAATTATGCTACTGATAGCATGGCTGAGACCAATATCCCCATTTGTAAGGAAACATTTTATGGACAGTATAGACTTGGTGCCACATTCCCACACTTCTTGGTTGCTTCCTGAACTCTTTTGATACCATCTGTACATACAGAACACCCTTCCCCAAAGCTTGCAAGGGCATCACAGCACAGAGTTACAAACATGTTCTCACCGGTAACCCGATGATTCTTTGTTATTAACAAAACAAATAATTCCTCCTTCTCCTCCACCCCTCAGTGAAAGGGCCAAAGCATTCATGGGCAGGTGTGTGGCCTGGGACACCCCAGCTCTACCAGCAAGTAGAGCAATTTTTTTGCTGACCCATGAGAAACTATAAGTTCAGCACTGAAATCTTAGATGTTACTGTTATTCCTCCTGCAGCTTCTTATCAATCATTCTTTGGAATCATTTTTGTCTCTCTAGGCTGACATTTTACCTTCCCTGTTGTAGAACTCTTGCAGGTGCTGCTGAAGCCAATCTGCAGCAGGTCAAGGTTTTGAAATTCCACAGGCAAATGTAAGCAGACATCTCAGCTGCCATGCTTGGTAGATAGACAACAAAATACGAATTATAAATTACATTTACTTACTAGATTTGTTTACTTAAGACTGGCTTAAATATAAGGGTCTTTACTTCCAAGAGAATTATTATATTTTTTCATGAGACAAAATCAGTTCTAAGCTTTAGGGATAAGTGAAACTCAAATTTTTAGCCAAATGCTACTGAAGTGTGAATTTTTTTCCTAACCAGGAATATGTAGAAATTCAGCCAAATGCTCTGAAACGTAATCCATAAAGATTTTCTATTTTGGCATTCTAATGTATGTGAGACCTATTTTAGAGCAATTTGTAAGACAAAAGAAGGAGAGATTGTCCCACAATCCCTGCTTTTAGCAGCTGTAGCCTTCCTACATGTGGACAAGGAGGGAGAAGGGAGATTTTTTGCATTTTATTGGTTTGGCAAAAGGGATCACCAACATCTGGCATAGTTAACCCTGGGGCACAAAGAAACCATTTCTTATTATAAAAGGAGTGGTCAATAAGTGCTTTGACAAGAATAAATCTGGCAAGCCAAAGCTCAACATGTGAGTAAAACCCCCAAAGAGTTTTGGATTAGCTTTAAAATAACTAAACTAATCCCAAATGCTGCTGGAATTTTGACTGGTGTTCCTGTCTCAGCAGTTTAAAGCTTTCAGGACACTTTAAAAAAAAAACCCTGCCAGAGCAGTAAAACACTGATCAACAAATCAGAAAGGCCCCCAGGATGTGCCTTCAGAAACAGAGGCTGGGAAGAGGGGTAATGTCACTGTAAGACACAAAATAACACGATGCACACACACTGCTGTTCTCAAGGTAAAAAAGGGAAGTTTATTTTCTGACTCCAACATTTATAGATTTTTTAAAGTGACAGTGGATTGGAGGGTGAAAGTGCCACCTCTCCAATGACACTGGACAAACCAACAGTCCATCAAATTTCTCTTCCTCTATAGAAGAATGTAAAACAATAAGTTATTTACAGAAAGTGTGTGAGAAAGTTTGTTACAAGAATGTAAACATCAGAAGGCTAAGAAAAATCTTAAAAATTCAGGGCAACAGGGATGCAGGGGAGAGAGATTCTCAGCACTGGAGAGCATGAAGGAGTTCAGGGGTTTTGTGGCCTGGTTGCTGCCTGCTGCCCCTGGGGTGCCTTGGGCTGGCTGAGCACACAGACATGGGTGTGGGGATTGAGCCTGGGGACAGATTTTTCCATGGAAAGCAAATAGCTAGTAATTCTTCTGAATTACATTCATGACATAATTGGTAATTTCAGCTACTTCTTACTTCATTCAGGGCAACTCCCTAGTGCATCATGTTTTCTCAAAGGATAGTTTCTATCAGTCTTAACTACATTGTAAATTAATAGGTAAGGTATATTTCTGCTGACCAGAGAGGCGGTATTTTCAAATTAATTAACACATAATGAGATTCACATATAAAATCTGGGTTTGAAGATTAATATTTTCATTCCAAGCTCCCTCCGAGAACTATGACTGGATGCTTTTAGTCTGCACACCATGTAACTGAACAGATCATAAGTGACTTGAGGCAAAGGCTGCCAAAATACACAGTATCAGTAATAACTGGAAAGTATACTGATGAGGGCAGTGCTGGAGGCAGCTCCATGTTCTTCCTGAAGGGAACAATCATGTTTCCAAGTAGAAATCTTCCATTCTTTTTCCATATGAACCATACAATATAGTCAATCAAAAGTCACAGTACTTGCTGGACATTCTAAAGGATACAAGTGAATGTGTCTGAGTGAAAACCATCCTTTGAGCAGAGTTTTCAAGAATTTAGCAGTCATATGTCAGGCTTTTTTGAGGTTTTTTACACTCTCATTGGTGTGTCTGATTTGTTTACAGTTCATAAGCTGTCCGAAGCTCTTTCCTTTTTAAGAGGAGAAAATCATCCAACATAGGTCCCATCAAATAAGTTATAGGTTGTCATGGAGTAAGGGTGTTGTACTGGTCCTCAAGTCAAGCATAACAGAACTTGTGTCAGCAAGAAGATGTCCCAGCATCTTAAATGATGCAGCTGCAGTACAGGGCCCCAAGGACCGCAGTGTTATCCTGCAGTGCCACCAGGAGGAAAACAACAAAATGCCTCTGTAAAACAAACAGCGAGACATCAACAAGCTTTTAGAAGGAATATCAAAGTAACAACTTTCAAAACTCAGCAGAAGCTGCTTAAATTGCCTCTTAATTCATCTCACAACTTACATTTTCTACAGGCCACTGCAGCTGCTCCTTGGTCACCTTGGAAAATTCTTAAGTTGTCTTAAAACTGGCTTAACCTGAACATTGTGTAAACAGGATGTTCCACAAACCAGATTCTGAGAATTGCAGGGCCAAGGTATTTACACTAAGCAGGAACACAGCTGTAAAAAGGGCTTGTATGCACTGTACCATACTATGAAAGCCAAAGAGCAACACACCCCATAATCACATTGTGAATCCCCTGGCAGAAACCCCCTCCATCTATAACCATTGCAATACTGCTGAATCTGCAAATCAAGAAAAAATTCTAACAATCAGTCAATAAATAAAAAGTGAAGGGCTCCAGAGCTCATGAGCTGGTGTTCAAGGTGGTGCAGGAGGTTTGAAACAGGAGTAAAAGTTTCAGACTCTGCTTTTGGGCTGTGCCTCAATACACCCAGCGTGGCCCCTCCTGGATACAGCCTGGGGCACAGGCTGAACCCACCCCTCCAGTCAGCTCAAACTGGCCATGGCCCAGCACACCCATTCTCTGCAAAGCTTTCTGACATTACAACCCTGAGAACATGCTTCATTCAGAACATCATTTCACTAAACTCCTCTCTTTTTTTTTTTTTTTTTTTTAATTGGTACATTTTGCACAGGGAAATATTTTTACTTTCATCTTAGACTTTTTTCTGTAGCATCTTGTTCTGTCATGGGAGCCCACTCCAGCACTACCTCTTAATCACACAGCTACAATAGGAGAGGGCAGCATTATTATCAGATCTGGAAGCTATTTGTGATATAAAATTCATTCAAATAGTCACATCAAGTCATTCTTACCCTCAGGTGAATGTTGACTTCTCACACCCGTGACATGCTGGTAGCACTCTTGGTCTCCAGCTTCTCCATGAGGCACAAAGAAGGGGCGGACACTGATCTTCTCTGTGGTGACCAGGGACAGCATCCTAGGGAGTGGCCTGCAGTTGTGTCAGGGGAGGTTAAAGCTGGATATTAGGAAAGGTTCTTTCACCCACAGGGTGGTTGGGCACTGGAACAGGCTCCTGAGGGAAGTGTCACAGCACCAGGCCTGATGGAGTTCAGGAAGTGTTTGGACATTGGCCTCAGGCACTTGGCATGACTCTTGGGGCTGTCCTGTGCAGGACCAGGAGTTAGACTTTGATCTTTGTGGATCGCTGCCAACTCAGAATATTCTGTTAATCCATGATCTCCACCTCCGCTCAGGCAGTTACTTGCCAGCTGGTTACCAGAGGGTAGCACGCATTTATTTGGACATTTCCTCCTGTGGTTGTCAACATACAGTTTTTGGGTGCTAGCTAAAGTTTAACTGTGCTTTCTTCAACCAGCTTGCTTCCTGCTCTAATATTGAGCAGATGTATTTGTGAAACAGCAGTGAAATGCTAAATATCAGCATGATGCTGAATGAACATCAAGGGAAAGTGTTTCCTGCCTTGCTGCATTTCTTTCCTGGTCTTTATGCATGCACTTTTTAAGAATAGCAAATAATTCATAAGCACTGGGCTTAAGTTACGCACAGGTGCTACAAGCAGCACTGGCCCCACTTTATTACTTAAAAAACATTTTGGATCCTGTTCTCACGTTGCCTATAATCATCATTTTTAACAGCAGCTACCTCCTTCTAATCTCTCCTCAGAGATTAGAAGCTTTTGTAACAGAAAAAGGAACTGTGCCAACACCAAGGTTACCAATACCAAGGAAATGCAAGATCATTGTTCAGCAAGCAATAGGCATGGTGATTGTACAGGGACAGAGAAAAGGACTTTTAGATCCATAAACCCCAGTGTGCATTAACCAGGGCACAACACTGGAAGGAGGGCAAACTCCCCTTGTAGTTAGGCAATCTAACAGAACAATTCCTTTCCCACATAATGGAAATGGCACAGACACAAAAGATATTTTAACCACCCTTCTATAATATGGGACTATAAAGAGATGCTTAGTGTAGTGCTGCTCAGAATGACTAGCAGAACTTTCACAATGCCACTGTTGCTCTGGAAGGAAAGGGAGAACATGAAGACTCAAAGGGTGAGATGGGCACAATCAGCACTGCTGATGGTCAGGCAGGGGCTCCCTGGGCTGCAGAAGGGAGATGAATGCAAGCAGCAGCAGGGACTAACAAAAAAATACATGGGGGAGCTGAAGGTAAAACATGGAGGTGCAAAACATGTGCAAAGCTGACATTTCTAGGGTTGTAGGAAAATTCAGGTAGGAAAAGACCACAGAAATCATCCAGTCTATTCAGGATTCCCTCTCAAAGGAAAGTCAACTACAAGGTCAGGTTGCCTTACTCAAGCTTCTACACTCCTGCACACAGGCACAGATCCTGGGGAAGTGATCGTCCTCAAGTCTCGTCCTCAAACCTGACCCTCCTGAACAGTCCAAAGCCCCCAAGGGCAGTCAGGGAAATAAAGAATGTGCAGACTGGCAGCGGGAAGCCAGGAGCTGTGCAGAAAACCCACTGTTAAGGTGTTCCCTTGATGAAGTGCTCCTGCTAGAACATTTTGGAGTTCAGCCATCCAAGCACATTACAAAAGAGTAAAATCAAAAGGTGTTGCCCTCTCTTCAGTCCTTCAGAGTCTCTCCACTACTGACTAATAACTAGCATGGGACATACACATTCTTCATACTACTGTTTTCTTACCTCATGCTCATCTTAGAAGCAATGCTTCTGCATACACAATTATATATTTAAAAGTCAAGGGACTAGCTGGTCCAGCTGAACATGTGTAATTTACCTTTGTTTAACTGCAAAAGCCATGGGAAACCTCCTAATGTTTTTGGTTGATTTATATGTTGCAACAGCTTTCTCAGTCTCTCCTGGGCCCAGACATCTAGCCCACAAATATGTGTGGCTAATAGGACACAGCAAATTTTTTCCAACCATTCTTTCACCATGGGGTTTTTTTCATACTGTTAAACATTTGTAATAGTTTCCTCATTTTGCCCTGAAGTGAAGAATAAAATTCCTAGATGCTACATGTAAGAGAAACTCATGCTCCCTCCGCTTCTTTGAGACTCCCAAGGACTGAGAGTTCAGGGTGGCAGCTCACCACCAGTACCTCCGGATCTTTTAGAAAGCTTTTGCTTTTAAAATATGTGTAAAATCTACAACTCTGACTCACAAAATGAAACAAACAAAAAATAATTCAGCAACACTGAAACTGTTTGCTGCAAAGACCAGGCCAAATCAGAGAGCCACCACACATCTGTAAGGCTCTGGTTCTCAGTTGGTATTGCTGACACTTCTTGAACAAGAAGTGCTGGCCAGTACAGGGACTGGCAGAACTGGAAATTTTGTGCAATTACAATAGGTTTATATGAAATAATCAAGGCTCTGTGAATCTAACTTATTCTCCTGGAGAAAGTACTAGTAGTTGTACAATTACTAATGAGACTCAAATGCTACTTTTGTATAGTTTAAAGCAAGAAGATGGAGCTGATGCATGAGACTTCTCCCGCTGGGAACAGTACCAATTTGTGCATATTTCAGATCTACGTTTGATAAGACAACTTCTATGTTTGATAAGACAGTTTCTGCATTTAGACATCATAAAGCTTACCCAAAAAGAAGACATGTCCAGTGTCTTTTGGGAACTATTTCCTTGAATGAGTCTGAACAAGATATATGAAATGCAGCTTTGAAAGCTGGCAAAGATAAAGTGCATAGAGCCCAGTAGGGAAATAGTTTAAAAGCAGGATGCTGTTGATTAGACTGACAAATAATGTTTTAGTCTGGGTAAACAGACACCGCCTATTCTCTGCAATAAAACCCCTGAGTAACGTTGGTCAGGAATAGGAACAAAGGCTTCATTGTCCCCAGGGAAAATTGCCAGCTTCTGAACAGCAGTTTGCTTTTCTAAATGATTGAAAATTTAGTTTAGACATGATTACCCTACCTGTCCTTGAAACATTAACCATATTTCAGCTATGACTTCAACAGATCCTACAGAGGAATATGTGAAACCTGCTGTTCTCACTGGTAAATGGTCAAATGCTGGTGAAGCATTCTCCTGTGATGGGAAAATTTCAAGCCCTCAGGTGTGATTTTCATTTGATTTAGGATTAATCCCTGCAGAGTGCTCAACTGGATTACAAATCTAGGAAGGACATAGGCTCTAGTTTACAGCCACATCCTCCACTTGAAAAATAGTAAGAGAACAGATATTTAACAGTACTCCCACATTTTTTTTTTATTTACAGTAACTAGATTGAATAAAACATGCATTAAAAAATTAGAGACCTATCTATTTGTTTTGATTTCTACTAAGTACTTGCTTGGCCCTAAGTTAACATTTATGTTAAATCTTATGCTCTCCATCTCCAGGGGCAGGAAGCAGGAAGCCGGCACTTAATAGCACAACATTTGAGTGATTCACAGAACTCATGTGGGACAGTGAAAGAAAAAACCCAACAAAAAATCCAAGGTTTTAAAGGTGCAGGGAATGCACATTAATTCCCAAGTCTTTTTTACCAGTTCTTTGACAGAGGAGGAAGAGTCAAAACCTTGACTCGCTGAGACCATGCAGGATCCAGCTCAGTTGGGGAACACTGAAAGCACAGGGTGGAACTGGGAAGTAACAGCACCAGAAGGCTGATATGGTTCTTTAGGTGACTGAAGCTATTGACAAAGCTCCTTTCCTTGCAGCCACCTAGAATTTTATCCTAGGAGGGGAATGAGAAGGTGCTGAGGAGTTGCTGGAAGCCAGGTTAGAAATTCAAAGAAGCAAACCAGCCTTTTTGACTTCAAGATGCCAAAGTGGTGTGTTCAGAGACATCACAGTTTGGTGGTGTACCACTGAAGAACAGTACTGCAAACTTACACACCTACTCAAGTAAAGCAGAGTTTACATGAAATAAATAAACTGGTCACAGCAACTTTTGATGTGACAAACACTCCCGTGAAACTCCCATCTCTATTCAGATACAAATTTGAAACTCTATTGCCATGAAGGCATCTTTCTAAGACTGTTCACCTCTCTGCAAAAGTGAAAAATAAGACAGTGACTTCAGCAACGCTCAGAAGACAGGTGGAAAGCTCGTATTCCTTTCCAGACCACATTGCTACAAGTAATTCCCTCTTCCTGAGGAAAAATTTTTCATACTTCTTTAGCACAACTGGCTGCTGGAATCTCCAGCCAGTCCACCTGTCCATCCTACCAAACTGAGAAGTATTTTAAGCACTAAGTGATAAAACCTGCCTCCAACTCTTGCTTCGAAGTGATTGGCTTTAGGCTGACTCTAAAACCTGCTGTAAGTCAGCAAGTTTACTGCAGACAGGTCTGTCTGTCTGTCTGTCTGTCTGTGGGATCATACACGGCCCTCAGCTCCCATTGGTACCATGTACTCCTCAAACAGCACTTCGCAGATCAGGTGGTGCAACCACTGACAGAAAAAGGAGACTAAAAAAGAGAAAGGATAGGAATGTTTAAAAGACAAATCACGCCTCTGAAGAAGAGAACACCTGAGCTATGGCAAAAGAATTGACACTTTCTTATCCCCACAGGTGTGTAACACAGAAGTGGATGATATTTTGGTCAGTACAGTGCAGACTCTAAAACCTGAGGCTTCAGCCTCCCTAAATAAAAGAAAGCTTACAGAAGAGCATTTCTGGGGAGGAGGAAAAAAGGGGACTCTACTGGTCCTGTAGTATCACAACAAAGGAGCAGCATTATACACAACAGAACAGGGGCTGAAGATGTCTGAAAAGGAGGAGAGGAGAGTGTGTGGGGCACAGCTCAAAACCACATCAGGTCCAAATTAAAGTGTTAACAAAAACAAACACAGAATTAGCCTCCCTCCAACGTTCTTTTTACTAATCAGTGACAAAAAAATCTTTACAGTTTATTTTTATTGGCATTTTAAGAAGTCTTGGACCATATATTAGAAAGCTGGAAAAAATGAAGACCTCAGGCTACATTTCTGAATTAAATAACCCCTTTCCCTTTAAAAATGCCAAATATCACCCTAACCTAGAAGTGAGATCCCACGATCCATCTGTTTTCCCAAGTCTGTCTTAAATTTCTATACACGTGTAACAGTGAAAATGTTTACTGCAGAGCTCTGATTTTCTCACTTACTCTTCATACAAGTCAGAAAAAGCTCCTCACCACCAAATTTCAGGAACCGATGGAAGGGCTTCATTAAGGTGAAATATTGTCAGAAAGGAAGACAGGCTGCTAAACATTCAGGAGCAAGAGCTGGAATGAGCAATACAAAAGCTTATCTTCCCTGCAGCTTAGAACAAACTTAGCAGTTCCTGGGTGTAAAATGTTTACTTACTTTTTAGTTGGCACTAGTGCACAGGGAAGAGCTCTAGGAAAATTCCCTTGAGCAAATGAAGCTTTCTGTGAACTGGCGAGAAGAGCTTACCGTCATTTGTGGACATTGCACTGTGCCTGCAACTTCTGGTAATCAAATGGGTGAGTCTGTTATATATTGATATTGTAAAAAAATCCAAAAAGCAAGCAAATCAAACACACACTTATGAAACAGCTTTTATCCAGCGTAGCAGCTGCAGCTTTTGCTCTGCTCCAGCACTTGCATTGCCCTGCAATGTGTTGGATGTAGTCTGATCCCGACAATTTGTAAGTTACAGCAGCAGCACCACAGGAAAGCATAAACTTTGCCTGAAACTTGACAGGAGCTTTTCTGGTCTGTTCAATTGGCTCTTGTTCCCTTAAATATCGCAGCCTATGAGCTCAGTTAAACTGGTTGCCACCCGTTTGCTGCACTTTGAAATGAAACAGTTCATTAATCCGGGTTAATGGTATTAGCAGGGTCTATTACAGTACTTAAGGTAATGACACACAGCTGTACTGTGCTTCTGCCAACACCTCCTCCAACAACCAGAGTTCCAGATGTGAAGACACCTCCCAGCTGTCCAAGTGCCAGCACTTTTACTGCTCAATGCTGTTCTGCACAAACATTTAGGCTAGAAAGCACAACTTTTAAATTTTAACAGGTCTTTTTCTTTTTAGAAATAAGAGTTTCACTGAAAGAATTAATTTTTTTTTAAACAAGATGGTTAATTTTGGACAGTTTTGCTTCACTTCTGAGGTATCAGTTGTAGTCAGTTCACTCAGGAATCTGTAATAACATGGAGACACTGAAGAATCAGAACAATGCAGAAACAACTGCCTGTTTATGTGAATCTGGTACTAGCATTTAATCATTTTACACTTTAAAAATCTACTATTTTTTATGGCTAGTTTGCTATTTTTTTAATTGCATAAATATAGAATCATAGAATCATAACAAGTGAGAAAAGCTTTTTGAATTTCCCATACCCACCCTAGAGAAAAAGCAAGAACATTTTTATTAGACTAGACTGTGCTGCTATGCGACACCACTAGCATGCAGAAGGTGTAAATGAAGACAGACATGAACTGTGTATGAGATAACTTATTTTATTTATTCAATTCTCAACTTAATTTTGATGCTAAAAATTGGTCAAAGGCACTTCAAAGAAGGTATTTAAGAAAGAAATCCATATGGTGACCATTCCAGACAAATCACCAACTTTTATCTGCCATTAGGAACACAAGTATCTATAATTGCAAAGTGAAACATTCACAGGTTTTAAGTGGAGCATACTGTCCAGCAGCAATATTTAATTCTTTTAGACTATTAACAACATTTGTGGAGTATTTTAAATACAATATGGTAAAACAAAGCAAATTACACTTTTGGAGTTCCACAGAAGATTTCTTGACAGAAAAAGGACAAAGACTGCCTTTCCTAGTGGTCCTGTATTGAGGGGTCTATTTTTATCTGTGCGTGCACTGTCAGCATCAGTAACAGGTACAGCAGAGAAATAACCCACACTTTTCTGTCATACAAAGACAAAACACCCTGCTCAGATAACAAAGCATTTATAACAGGTCTGTCAATCAGCTACTCAAATACTGACATTTATACTTCTGCAAGCATGACAGATCAAATGGTAACAGCTGAAGAAAAAGTGATTTTTAATATACACCCCCACCAAACAAAGCAAAGACAGTGTCCTTAAAGGCAAAAGTACTGTGAAAAGAGCTTCCACAAAATGAGATGGTATAATCACCAGTGTAATCTCTTAAATAACACAGACTGCAAAAATTAATTGGGAGTAAAAGAAGATTAAAATTGGTCTTTTTTTGCAAACAAAGATTAATACTCTCCTCTGCAAACAAACACTAATACTATCCTCTGATTAAGACTAGTGATCAGAAAGTGACTTCTTGCCATTGTCAATCTTTCCTGAAGTGAAATCACATTAACCACTTTCTTAAGTGAAATCACATTTAACCACAAAGTTAAAATGTTACTCTGTCACACATGGGGACACTCCCACATCCACTGCCTAGTAATTTCAAGAAAATAGTTCAAAACTTTTAGATGGGTAATTTAAATCACTATGGTGCTAAGGAAAGCTTTTCAGTTTTAGAAAATCAAGAAACATCTTTCAGAAACCAAACCACAGAGAAATAATCTGCATGGCCTAAGTAAGCCCACGTAGCTGTGCATCAGGAAGTCTCTCCATCTGAAATACAGTCTCCTTGGGCTGCAAAAATTCTCAAACTCAGCAAATACTTTCTCAAAGCACAAAGACCCGAGAGTGAAATAGCAGACTACTAATATTAGTGTAATATTGTATAGTATAGGTGGCCTTTGAGTCCTACTAAAATATCTGTATTGAACTTGAATATCTGTATATAGGCCTTGCCTGGTAAGTCCCGGTTGTTCTTGATGGGCTGCAGCTGTGGCTAGTGAAGATAACTGGGATAAAAGGGGGGGAAGGGGGCCAGGCCAGGCCAGTCAGGGAGAGCCTTAGAGGAGCCCCTAATTAAGAAGGAACAGCATGCAGAAGAGGGAGTCTGTGCTGTGAAGGTCTGCAGCCATAAGAAAACACTGAGAGGAAGGTATGGGACTCTAGAAATATCGTAACAACAATTGGTAACCCCGATGTGATAGAGATAAGACAGCCAAGAGCTGTGGAAAAGCATGGCCTTTGAGCCAGGAGCTGTGGAAGAAAAGGCAGTCTGAGAGTTGCCAGGGATAAGGCAGCCAAGAGCTGTGGAGGAACATGGCCTTTGAGCAAGGAGCTGTGGGGAGGAACATGGCCTTTGAGTCATGGGAGAACGTATGGTATTGTACTTGAATATCTGTGTAACTGTTAACTCTAAGCAGGATATGTAAATATCTCTATGTAAAACCTGGTTCTGTAAGTAAAAGAAAAGGGGGAAATATAGTATAGGTGGCCTTTGAGTCTAGTAAAATATCAGTATTGTACTTGAATATCTGTATATATAGGTCTTTCCCTGATAAGCCCTGGTTGTTCTTGATGGGCTGCAGCTGTGATGTCCTTAATTGGGTGGCAGCTGTGGCTAATGAAGGTAGCTGGGATAAAGGGGGTGGGATTGGCCAGTCAAGGAGAGCCTGGAAAAGAAGAAAATGCATGCAGAAGAAGGAGTTTGTGCTGTGAAGATCTACAGCCGTAAAAAAACACCAAGGAGGTATGGGAGTTTAGAAATATGATAACAACAGTATGGGACTCTAGAAATAAAACAATAACAATATTGTACATGAAAATTATACTGTTCACATTCCAACCTTGTCTACTGAGGCTTCTGAAGGCAGTGAGATAGAAACCAATTATTTCAGAGGTATCAGCTCATGGTTATGGCAATACAATTCAACAGAGAACAACAGGACTCTGTTATAATCACAGAATGTAAAACCTGATACTTTTCTAGCTTGTCTGGAAAGAAAAATAATTCTTTGCAGTGCTATTATAAAGGCAAAAGAAATAGATTCAGAGGCCTACGCACAAGGACACTTTAAAACAAAAACTGACATTTAAAAGAAAAAGCTACTTATTTCTCCGGAGAGGCCACCCATTTCTCACAAGGTAGTATGTCCTTAGTCTTACTCCCTTCAGAAAGGGAACTTGCTCTTTTACTTTTCCAGTCTCTCTGTGGTCCTGCACATTTTGTGGCAGGAGATATTCCCACCCTGCTCTGCTAAACCCACAAGTCTCAGCTGGGCAGCAGATATGAACTAGAACTGCTGCTGAGAAAAGGCTTCACCCTGAGCTCAGCAGTGGCTGGTTTGCCTTGTTATCCCAGCAAACAACCTGTGTGGAGCTCAAACATCCTGCTTCCTCCTGTCCACCTGAGACATGCTGGGTGAAACTGGAAAGCCAGACACAGCATAGTCAGGGCAGTAAGGAACATGAAGAGGAAACGCTTCACAGGACAGCACAGGGCAAACACACGACACAAGTCTGCAGAAAATATGCAGAATTAGTTCTGCCTGTTGTGGTAGAAAATCTTTAAATCCCCATGGATGAACTGAAAAAGAAAGAAATAAAGAAACTGTACAGTAGCTCAACAGATCTTTTACATGGGCTGAATTTACAAAGAGATTAGGTTGGGATCTCAATTTCATTTTGTAACTTCTTAAAGTATTCCTGAATATTTTAACTGCTTGTTTGAACAATGCCATTGGAGTTATCAATTCCATATGGATTTCACAATACAATTGGTTTGTGCTGCATGTGGGATAAACATTTAGCTCACAGAAGGAAGCACCTTTCAGCATGTTAACATCCACTGTCCTCTGGACAAGCATCCCTCTGACTACAGCAAACTGGAGACTTTCTCCTTTCTTTAACCAATGCAGTTTTAATGGTCTACTTAACTGAATTAACATAAAATAAAGCTCGTGTCCCTATCAGTACTTCAGAAGCAGTGCTGCTCAAAAAGACCAACAGATTTAACCCTGCAGGAACTATTTAACCAATACCTGATGGATAAACTCAGCCTACATTCAGGCAGAGAAGATGCATGCAGCATTTCAACACCATGAGCTGTTTCAGTAATTACCATTGTGCTGCAGAGCAATGCTCAGAAAGAAAGTAATGACTTTACTGCTGGACAACAGAAAGAACTCCAATCTGTACTAGAACTACCTTTGGGAAAAAAAAAATCCAGTACTTTATGGTAACATCATCTTCCAGGAACATCCTGAAGGACCAGCAGTAGTAAATAAGGCTGTCTGCTACCACTATGTGCCCTTTTAAAAACAAAGACTGGAGGTAATTAGGTTATGTCCAAATTCATCAATATGATGAAAGTGAAAAATAACAAAGATGAAGAAACTTCTGTTCAAGTGTGGAATAAAACACAACATGTCACGCTTAATCCCATTCTCCATACTGCTACTCACTCAATTTGAAAAGGAGAAAACCAGAAGGTTTTATATTAACTCTAGAAAACATACATTTGATCTCTGAGGAAAAAAAAAAAAATCAGTAATTAAAACAACTGTTTTGTCCCTCCCCAAGAAAGTGTTTCCTGTTAAAGGCAGAGATACTTATGAAATAGTGGAAAAAGTTAATGCACTCTGAAAGATTCCTGCATTCAGGCCTGCTTACATAATAACTATGCACTTCAGCTCCAAAAACAATAAAAAAAAGAATCATTTAACACTTTGTGCTGAAAAAGGTAACAAGAAGCAGATACAGAAAAAAATTTTAAAGTGGAAGAAAAAAATGTTCAGAAAAGTGAAATTAAGTACTTCAACCAAATAAACTGGCTTTGGCGCAGTTTTAAAATAGGACATTTCTCGATCTGAGGATTTTAACCTCTAGTGAAAATTAAAATGGAAACAAACTAATTATAATAGTGGCTGAAACCAAGTTGTTACAATGCAACTTCACTAAGATCCTGTTCTTCCTGGTTGATGTGGCAGGTGGGATGAAAGAATAGAAAACAGACTTTTATTTTCAAAAGCATCTACCTTAGGCTGAGAAATGCTAAGATGAATTTTTATATCCATTCAACCAAAAGGATAAGTTAATAAAACTGAAAAAAAAAAAAGAGCCACAGGCAAATATGTAAGCAGCTTGCATCACCTCAGCAATTTAAACTACAGCAGCTGTTTCTGGTTTCTCCCCAGAAGAGTATTCCTCCCTGAAAACTTGATATTGTTTTCCACAACAGAATTTAAAACTTTATAAGTAATTCACAGCAGTGAATTCTGTTTCTCAAATAATTCCGATTAATCTTGTGGGTGAAATTCTGCCACTCTGTTGTTAAGGCAAAGCAGACTGGAGAATCTAATTCCATGTCTCTGCCTTACTTTTAGGGCAAGGTATAGAAAGTAACTTCAAGAGGTTGAGAATACTTCAGAAAGCCATCATGATGTGTTTGACTGGGCAGCATCCAATTTCTAATATTAGAACTGACTTAATGGAAAGGAAATAGAGGAGAACAGAAATGGGGTAAGATCATCTCTGAACCTGTCCACTATGATTTTCATACAAATTCTCCCAAATATTATTGTAGCAGAGCAACCTCCAAATTCACAGCTTTAGGGCCCGAAATCTTTGTGGGCAGAGCTGCAAGGTCACACCATCCCAAGCAGTCAGAGCAGCACCAGACTCTACTGTACACAGGGTGACTGGAAGTGCTGCCAACTTGATTTTTGAAATAAGAATCGCCAGGAGTAATTTCAGTCCGCAAGCTTCATGCACAAGTTTGAGGAGACTCTTACTCATGGTACTGGCTTCTTTTTGGTTTCTTCAAACTCCAATTAGCTCTCAGAAGATTTTTGCTTTAGCTTTTGATCATTCTCAAGTGCTTCATTTTTGCTCTGCGCTTCTGGATTCTTTGATGAATCAGGATTGTACCTATACAAATACCCATATGGACGAAGATGATAAATCAAATATTCCAAATGATACATAGTCACAGAGTCAACATAGTGGAATGAAACTGCTAGATCAGAGCAGCATCCAGGACCCTGAAACACAAAACAAAGCAAAACAATCAACAAGAATTGCCAAGCATGTCCTGGATTAAAGATCTGGGGAGAATTCAAAGAAATATTTGATTTAATGGTAAGAAATCCACTACTATCAGTCATATGTATACTTCAAAAATTAATGCTAGGCAAGGAAAATGTACCAGACATATCTGCCAAGGCTTCCTTCCAAAATGAAGCTGACAAAGTCTCTTGCTCCTGTGATCAAGCCAGTGAAAAAACTAGCTGCCTTCATTAACGTCAGAGGTTTTCTGCTTTTCCATTTTTAATTTTTGATGCTGGGGTTTAAACAGCACAAAGAAGCAGCAAGCAGGCCTAAATGAGTAACATTTATATATGAAACAATAAATGCCTGTTACTTATGTCAGCATCCAGACAGAATGTATAAACAAAACGTGTGTGTACGTGCACCTGTTTGTGTTGACATATTATACAGTTTGGCAGTATTGTTGGTATCTAACTTCCTACTGATAAAAACCTGTAACAAGTAATTGCAGAATTTTCTTTTAAATGTCTTGATTTCATTGACATTCAAGAGCTATAGGATCGTTGTTAACAAATTTGTAAAAACTTTTATTTTATAGCTCAAGTTTGAGAACACTTTCCTGGAGCACAGTTTTGGGGTTTCTTTTTTCAGCAGCTTTGATTGCAGAGTTGCTAATATTTCAAATCCAACTGGAACGAAGATTAAATATTTAAAGACACCAAAGAGAACAATTGCTACGTAACTGTCATTGTTTCAATACTAATGAAGTTTGATCAATATAGTTTGACTTTGTCACCAGATGCAGTAGTCTCTGTCCAAGCACAGGTAGCACAGGACAGGACCACACAGGCAATTTCCATTCTGAATCAGTTACAGATGGAACTGTCCACAGCTCAGCCACCCAGCACTGCAGCCTTAGCTAAAGCTGCTGTATGACACTAAATACAGTGTCATACAGCAGCTTTAAGCTACAGAAATGCTTTAGCTGCTGAATACAAGTATAAAAATAGATTGCTGCTTTACAATGAAAAAAATCTACTGAATAACCAGACTCTTTTTCAGCTTTAATATGTAAAAATTCCAAATCCTGTTTTTGAATTCTTTCACCTAATGCTAATTCACACATCACAGGCTCACACACATCATAAGATGCACTTGACAAAATGGACACCAGGCTCCTCAGGACTCACCTCTACAGCAGGATAGTAATTGTAGTTCCAGTACCAGAATGTTTTTGGTAGGTATCCTCTGATTAAGTGATGTTCTGGAACGAACGGATGAAAGGTTTCTCTGCCACTCATATCCCTAGAATCTCCTGCTTCCACATTGATGATCTCCATGCATTTTCCTAGTGCCAGATCTTCAATAGAGGAACTGTGAGTGCATTTGTTTGTTTTAAATGCAGCAACAAATCTCTTCAGAGCTTCTTTGCTCAGAACATATCCTGCTCCTCCACTCATGTAGCCCTGTTTCACATAAGGCTTAAACCTTCTCCCAAAGTATATTGGTTGCTCAGGACTGTATTTTGAAAGAAGCCATCTCAAATTGTCCAATATAACATATGTATCATCATCTGCTTTCATAAACCAATCAGCATCATCAAAATAATGGTCATATACATATTGAAAAGCTTTAATAGTCTTCCAGTACAGTTGATCCCTGCCTTCTTTGGTTTCTAGGCCCACAGCTGGGAAGTCTTTATTTTCCTCAGAGCTCATGAAAAGTACTTTATTACAGCGTTGGGCCCAGGTGGCCTTAACATGCTTGGCTTTCTTTTCTAGATTTTGAGGTCCAGTCATAACCCAGCACAGTATTTTCACTTTGTGATACAGTCCTTCTGCAATATTTTTATCCTCATCTAAAAAAAAGAGGAAAGTTGTAAAACCATATTAGACATGATTGCCAAACAACTAACAGCAACGTCCCCCTCCTCAGATACTCTGTTTCTAGATAGAAAAGACATGCAGACAGAAAAGAGGCTTTTGCTTCCAAATGTACCAGTTAATGAATTCCACACTAGATTCTGGAAGGAAACAAACAAGACTCTCAAAGATTAAAATTCTTAAAGCTATTTCAATTTCACAAGATAAAGGAGAGTGTAAGAGTTATATCAAAATGAGTGTCTGTTCAGGGAAGTGTGGCTTTAGCAAACCTTGACTTCTACATAAAAACTGCTCACAGGCAACCTCTTTATGGTCTTGGAAGACTAATGAAAATTTTAAAACAGAGTATTTTTGCCATTCACAATGAATACAACTTAATTATTACAACACAGAAAGCAAATAAGCTCTTTTTTATATATTCATGTTAACAAAAAAACCCTAATGAATATTTCTAAACCAGCAAAATGTGTTTTAAGAATAAAGCAAATGGTAAACCAGAAATAATTTATCAGATTAAGTAATTTATGATACTATGAAACTACTGTTATTGTTGATAACATGTTTTTATTTGCACCAATCCAGCAGAATAAAGACAGTTATCAGAGGTGTGAAACAATGTTTTTCAAAGCATTCATTGCTCTTAAAGAAACATTTTCACTTGATACATACAGAAAGATTTTAGCTCACATAAAAGAATATTTCATGGACAGTGAAATCTGCATAACTGGTACTAAAATATTCCTGCTTACACTTTATGCAACTATAGATCAGACTTCTCTGTAACAATGGTCTACAATCACATGTGAAACACAGACTCGTCTTACAATGCTTGGAGGTTAAATATGTCTAAATTCACAATTCCTTACTAACATCTTCAACAAATGCATTGCAGCGCAATTGTTCTCATCCAAGCTGTCCCTACTCAAACATCCTCTGTATTTGGGATTTAGAATGAACTCATTTAATGAAATATATAAGGTGTAAAAGTATTCCTGAAGTATTGGAAGGGTCTACCTTCCCTGGAAAAATAAAAATAACCAGAGTGCAAGAGAATTTCTCTGGCTTTGACTGCAAACAGCAATCTGTGCAATCAGCTTGGCAAATCATACCCACAGTGACTCCCTTTGCCCCCCTGTTCCAAGTTTGTGTTTTACTGATTGTACCAAAAAGCGATTTTTAAAAAATTGTATTTTGGCTTTATCTTAGAGGCTAGATCAAAAGTTAGAAGTTGTCCAAAATTAGCTTCTTAAGGCTAAAAAGCAATCCAGCCACATCTACAATGCTAGCAAAGATATCTGCTTAGCCAAACTGCCATTTGGTGTCACTAGCTCATTTGAGAAGTTGCTGCTCCACAAGTCTGGATGCACAAGTTGGACAAACAGCTGGACTCTAAAGGAAAAAAATTACTACTGTAATAAAAATGTAAACAAAGAAAACCACTATTCAGTAGACCTCAGGAGAAAAAAGTTATTTAGATGTAACCTGAACATAAGGAAACTGAATAAAAATTATTCATATAAATTCTTGGCAGTGAAGAGCAATGTTTTGCAATGCATGAAAAGGGAGGACATTTGCTAACCAGCCAGGTGTAACAAAATACCTTTATGCTGTCCAGCATCTGCATTGAAATTCATTTGTCCTTGCAGCTGATTGTTGTCAGTATCTGCTGAGTGCTGACCATGTGGATCATTGTGAAGAACATGAGGCTGGATCTTAACCTCTTCTTCTAGTATAATGCTGAACAGAAGGTAGCAGACAAAAAATCCTATTGCTGAGCCGAAAGTGAAGGTCAGAAGGTTCATCAAAGACTTAGAAGAGGCCATCTCCTGAAGGTGAGACACTGTCAAAACCAAATGAAAAATACATTAGACTCAACATAGTAATCAAATCTAAAACTATAGGAAGAAATCAAGAACTAAATTTCTGAAAGCAGAGAACTCAGCTCTAGCTTAGTTTCAGCTGCCTCGGGCTTGCACAGAAATTTAAGTCCAAGAGCAATGCAAATATCAATATAAAATTGTACATCCATTGAGAATGGCTGTACAGAAAAAAAACCTATTAATTACATTTATACAACATTTAAACAAGAATGTATACACTGAAGTGCAGTAGCTTTATAAAACTGTAATATACATACACTTTTTTATTCTATTTTATTCTCAGCCTACAACACTGCACTTTAAAATGTAATACCTGAGTCTATTATGAAGCTAAAAGATGATGATCAATGGCAATCTACAGGTCAAGATACAAAATGGTCACAAGATGTTCTTAAAACTCCAGCCAAATGAATATTACAGGAATTCTTAACATACGTCCATGACAGGCAGATTTTGAAGAGTTATAAAAGAAAATCTACTCCCAAAGTAGGGCAGTTGTCCTTACACTTTTAGGAATTACTGAGGATTGACTTTCAGAAAAAAGAGTAAGGCAACATTTGAATTTTCATATAGAAACACTAATCTTTCAAAGGAAGAGAAGAAGCAAGTAGATCAGCCTTGAAGCCTCTTCTACACTTCAAAAACTTTGTATTCCAGTAATAAAACACCCCTTCATATCAGCCACACCCTTGCTCCTCAAAAACTACAGGACTTCATTGACCATTTTTATTAAACCAAATCAGCAGCTATGCCTGCATAAAGGGAGTTCTATGCATCAAAAATGAGTGTGAATTTTAATATATTAAACACTTGAAAACCAATTTCAAGTTGTTGAAAGCTTTTCATCTTTGGAAAAAGTTATTTTCTAATAACTCATGACTAAACTACAAAAACATTGACTAATAAATACACACTGAATTCAAGCCAGAGCCTTACAAACAAGTCAATGATGTTCCCTCCATTAGGATCATTATTAATGACAGTGAGCAGAACCCAATTTAGTTCATGAGAGAGCCCAAAAAAGAAAATTATGGACTGCACAGAGCATCGATGAAAACCATCGATCAGAGAGGAGCTGCAGCCACCAAAACAACTCATTTAGCCTGCAGCCCTGCTCTCACTGCCTGGGCACGTACTGGAAACAGCCTGTCCCCAAGCAAGCTGCATCAATCACTGCGCAGCAACACACACTCCAGACTCCAGCTTTCTGTCTGCTCTCCTGAACACGTGCGTGCATCTTGTTGGGCTGGCACTGTCAGAAATCCATCAGATTCACTGTACACATGCAGATCAAGAACATTTGAGAGTGAAGCAGCTCTTACATGTGGTAATGCTTTTCTTTCCACACTGCTAGAAACAGGAAAGAAATTTGAAAATGCAACTCAAAGCACAAAATAAAAATCAAGAAATATACAGGGCATATATATATACAAAATATTATAGCTGTGGTTGATAAGGAGCTGTAGTTATTTAATATGAACAAGCACATTATGCAATTTTTTAATTGCCCATCGTCTTCCCTAAATTCAGTACACATCTTGGTGGAGACAAATGATTGCCTTTAGACATCATGTCACAAAGTGAAAAACTTACTGTTGAATCATTTGTGACCCAGACCTTAAAAAAATTACTTGATTGACAGCTTTATTTCCATTGTCTTGTACACCACTAAATTGAGAAGAAAACATGAAAACTTTTATCAGGTACCCAAAAAAAAAAAAAAAAAAAAAAAGCCCATGCACACAAGCAGCCTATGACAATGCAAAGGATCTGCTGTACTAAGATTATTTTTGCTTGTTTTTGCTTTCCCCATCTCTCACCACAAAGTCCCCTCAAAATTTGCAATATACACAGGGAGATGGCCAAAATAAAACAATGCCTTCTTTTGGTACATTCAAAGTGGGGAAATATACAAACCCATGCATGCCCACAGGGTACCTACACCACCTTCTAGAAGAAAAGGTTTCCACTGTTCTACTTTCCAATATTAGGTGTTTCTCTGCCCTACAATTTCAGTTATCTGCTCCAACACCTGTTAAAATTACTCTTGCTAGGAGAGAAAAAAAATGAAAATAACTTGAAAATAATTACTGCTCATTTAAGTATGAAATTATGTACAACTGAATTCTATAGAAAAAAAATTAAATGTGCTGGAAATGCTAAGAAATGGAAAAAGCACACCCACCACATTGGAAATCAGAAGCTGATTTGGCAGTACTTCACAGACAAAGAGGATTTCTCAGGGCAGGTAGTAGCTGTATTTCATATTTGATACAAAATGTCTCTAATTACAGTTTTCAATCTAAAATAATCTGCTTATCATTCTATCAATTTTATACCAAAAGAATGGGTCACTATAAACATGTGTGGGTGTATATCCACATGTCTACAAACTCCAACAGTATACAGGGCAGAAATTTTTCATTTTTTTATGAAAACTTGATGTTTCACATAAATTGAGTATTTTAACTTGACAGCAAAAATAACACTACAGCATTACACTAGAAGAACCAGAAAATGCCTTAAAGGAAGGTCAGTTGTCAGATGATAAACATCCCCACTCCTTGCTGATATTCTCTTCTACACACAGATTTATTCTGGGGGAAGACATGCAAAACAATAAAGGCCAGGCTGGACGAGGCTTTCAGCCACCTGAGCTAATGAGAGCCGTCCCTGCTCATGGCAGGGGGTTGACTTTAAAAGGAGTTGGATGATTTTTAAAGGTTCATTCTTCCTTCCAACTCAAACCATTTTGTGTTGTTATGAGTCTATGACATTTAGAGAAGGAAATGTCTATTTTTACTTCTTGAGTTAAAAAACACCTACAACAAAAGGCTAGGTTTGATTTTATGCTCCACTGCTCTATCATGGAAGCTTAACTTTCAAATTCTATCACAATGCAAGAGTCATTGAAGATTCGGTTCTAAATTTAGGTTTCCTGAGTCAACAATTTCTACATCTTCAAGCTTACAGAAAAACTATTTTTCCTGTGTTAGGGGCTGCTGAACCTGGCAGCCCACTGACAACAAGGCTGCTGCAACTCCATGTGCCAGATCCAGCCAGGCTGAGGATGTATTCCCAGAGCTGTGCATGCAAAGATGCAAATACACATGGCTGACCACAGAGATCGGCACAGATAAAAACAAGTGTTCAGGCAGACACAAACATAACATAAAAGTGTTCAGGCAGACACAAACATGGCCTGGCCTTATGCTGCTCCTCCCCACAGCTGCCCGGGACAAAGGCCTGCTGCTGGGGAATATATACACACAATGTGGATCACTCTGTACCTGGTCTCAGACCCTCAACCTACTCAGCAGCTAAGCCTGAATCCTCAGAGCCCCCAGAGCCCTGCTCCTTGTCAAACTGACGACCCTCTGATCTCACTGGTACCTGTCCCACACTTACAGCTGCCTCAAAGCCCGGCTCCCAAGCCTCTTAATCCTGCTCACTGCCTGGCCTGTGTGATACTCACGAGCAAGCACAGGCTGGCATCCTTGCCAAGGCTGTGCCCACGCACTCCGCTCTCCCTGTTAGGGGCACTGCAGGCACACGAGCCCCTGTGGCTCCCAGCTCCTGGGCATTAGGGCCTCACTCACTGCAGTCCCTCCAGCTGCTGGCACAGAGATCCTACAACTTACACCATCTCCAGCATCACTTAGAGCTCAGTATGCACACGAGAACAGGGCACAGAGTCCTCTCACCCAGCAGAACAGCTAGAAAGGCACCTTAATGAGAAAAGGGGACACACTGTGGCAAGCTGGCCTAGGACACAGTCAAACAGACTGACCAGGCCCTTTTATTTACCCATACTTGTTCCTCCTGAAACCACCTTCCTCTAGCCCCTCCCAGGAGCACCCCATAATTTCATGCAGTCACAAGATATTTGTCTCTTGCATCCCATGTGACCCATGTTCTCCAGGCAGTTAGCCCCCGATCTTGTGAGCTGTTCCCGACAGCCCTCCTGGGGACCGCTCTTGCTGCACGTCACACGTGGGCAGTGGGGCTGGTGGCTCCCCAGTGACAGCCCGGGGCTGACTCCTCTGATGACACTGTGCCTCTGTGCATCCCGCTGCTGAGCCTTCGAACACGCTCATCTAAATTACTGCTCTCACCCTGCTGCTCTGGTAAGGGCTTTGGGTCACTTCCACAAGCCAATGCAAATTTAAGGGAAAACCATGCAACATGAGTACATAGAGCTTGACCGCACCACCAAAAGAAAACAACCAAACCACTTTTAAAATTAATACTTTTACACAAACTCAGATGAACTTGGACCATGTACAGAAAAACATTAAACAAAATACCAAACAAACAAGTGGAAATACCCCAACCCCAAAACAACATAACGAAAAACCCCCCAAAAAACTCCACAGCCATCATATTTGGGATATTGAAATTTACAGAATGCAGACCATAACTCTAATTTTAAACATGTTTATCCCACTACCATTCCATAATCACTTTAAGATTCTATTAAGTTAAACCCACATACAGGGCTGATTATTTCTTGTATCCCTTACTGAGGAATCAAGGGGGAAGCTCTGAGGCCCCACGATGAAACAATGTAAATGTCCTTTGAGACTTGCATGATCAGCAATGAAATTGATATCTACCACCACCTCACCAGTCAAGAAACACATCAGAATAATTCGACCAAAATGTAGGAAAAAACAGCTAGCTGTGCGAACACCTTCTGCTCCTGAAGTCACATTTATTGCTAGCTGCTCTGTATATTCGTATGCTTCTGAAATGCAGCTAAATGCACAAGTTGTGCATTCGCTAACGTTGTCTGCATCTAGGATTTCCGTGAGCCTCTGCAGTTTCCCATCGACTAAGCACAGATCGTATCCTTCCACTTCAAATATCTGATATTATAAGCATTCCTTTCAAATTAATTCCTGCTTGTTCTACCAGAAAATACAAACCATCAAAATAAGCTACTTCGGCATAGGAGGCCAACAACCACACTGAAACGAGACGTGTAACAATCCACAGCACCGGGGAGCTGGAAGGAAGGTTTGGCTCCTCCTTCCTCATTCCAAAAGCTGACGCCGTCCTTCGGCAACAAGTGCCCGCGGCCGAAGCTCGGCTCCCAGCCCTCAGCCAGCGCTGCCCTCCCTGCGGGCGTCCGCCCAGGAAGTCCCCGCGGCGGGGGCGGGCGCGGCGGCTCTCCGGGCACCGCGCTGCCTCCCTGGGCTCGGGGGGACTCGCGCTGCTCCAGGCATGCCCCTGCTCTGGCGCCTCTCCTTCCCAGGCCTGCAGCCGGGCACCTGCGGTCCCTTCTCGCCGCCGGGGTGACACGCAGCGCCCCGGTACCGCGGGCGGGACGCTGGCCCGAGGCCCGACCCCGACCCCGCCGCCGCCCCCAGCCCCGCCCGGCCCGGTCCCCCCTCACCTCTCGGGCCGCCGCGCGGGGCCCCGGAGCGCGCTCAGCCGCGCGACAGCGCGCGGGCACCCGCTGGGCGCGCGCAGGGCAGGCCCCGGCCCGGGCCCCCGCCGGCCCCGCCGCCCCGCGCCGCCGGCCCCATCGCGCGCCCGCCCCGCGCCATGCCGCGCGCCGCCCCGGGGCGGGCCGGGGAGCGGCGGCGACGCTGCCCCCCCGCGCGGTGATTGGCCGGCGGGCGGCCCGGGGGCGGGGCCTCCGGCACGCGCGGCTTTAACCCCGTTCCCGCCGCGGCGCCGGCCCCGCCGCGTGCCGGCGCGCCCCCGTCAGCTCCGGCCCGTTCCACGGGAGCGGGAACCCGGCCCTTCCTCCCCATCCGCAGGGAGCCCGGGCACGCCGCCGGGCCGCGCCGCGAGCAGCGCCCGCGCCTCCCGGCTGCGGCGGTGGGCGAGGGCGGGCTCCCCAGGCCGAAGCCGCAGTGCGAGTGCAGTGACCGGCCTGTCTGCCCCGCGCTCGGCCCGGGCTTCGAGGGATGCGGGGAAAAAATGTCCCGGCGGGAAGGGGAGGGCGCGGGAGGCACTGAGGAGCGCCGAGCGGCAGCTCCCGGCAGTCGGTGAGGGACGCGGCCGGCGGTGCATGCCCCGGGCAGCGGTGTCCCCGGCCCTCCGCCGCGTTACCTCGCTCCCGGCCGCCCGGTCCCGCCTGGCAGCGGCTGTGCCGGGCGCTCAGGCCGGGCTGCGGAGCTCCGCCGCGCTCAGCCCCTCATTTCCCCCACTTCAGCCGCTCTGGAGCCGCTGCTCTTCCAAAATACCATTAGGCAACTGCAAGGATGTTGCTAGGATACCGGGCCCTCTGCAATCGCTTCTTGTCTCCCTGTGCTAACGCTGCCTACCTTTCCAACAGCTCTTGACGTTTTTCTGTCGGTGATTTTCTTAGGCAAAAGCCATATTAAATAAGAGGATTTTGGGATTTGAAAGGTGTTTTTCATTACAGTGTAACTGAAAAAATAGCATTTTGCAAGCATTGGATAGATAATGGAGTTCTGTATTTAACAGATAGAAGGTTTGTGTTGTGGTTTGGTTGGGGGGTTTGTGTGTGTGTGTTGTTTTTTAACTGGGTGCAGGTACGTGCAGAGAAGGACTGGTCCATGCTGAGGGCCATTAGTGTTTCTGTAAATGGCGGTCACTGCACACACTGTTTGTGGCTTTCCTGCTCTTCTCCGTCCTTTGTCCAGCCTGTTCATGGGTTCAGTCCAAACTGTAGGTTTCCCTCATCATAGCTGTAGATCTGTGTATTTTCCTTCTGTCTCCTCTCTCCCCAAAACAATTATCACCTTAGGAGTGCGCCCTTTCATCTCCATTTTCATGTCTATTTTTACTTCTTTTTCTGTGGACGATGGGTCACACAGAATCACAGAACCATTTAGGCTGGAAAAGACCTCCAAGATCACCAAGTCTCACCTATGACCGAACACCACCTTGTCAACTAGACCATGGCACTAAGAGCCACATCCAGGCATGTCTTGAATGCCTCCAGGGACAGTGACTCCACACCTCCCTGGGCACTCCATTCCAATGTTTAACAACCCCTTCCATGAAGAAATTCTTCATTATGTCAAATCTGAGCCTCCCCATGTGCAGCTTGAGGCCCCTTCCTCTTGTCCTGTCGCTGGCTGCCCAGGAGAAGAGCACAGCCCTCCCCTGGCTTCAGCCTCCTTTCAGGCAGCTTTGGGGGTGACGGGGTCTCCCTGACCCTTTTTTTTTTTTCCAGGCTGAACACCCCCAGCTCTCTCTGCTGCTCCTCACATGACTAACTCTCCAGACTGTTCAGCAGCTCCACTGCTGTTTTCTGGACATGCTCCAGTACCTCAATGTCTTTCCTGAAGTGAAGGACCCACAGTTGGACCCAGCGCTTGAAGTGTGGCCTTGAGTCATTTAGGAGATGCTGAATGTACCAATTTAGGAAGCTCCCACATGTCTCTGGGTCATAGTTTCTCATTCCTGCCCCATCCCACTCTGCTACCCCCTTTAAATTAAAATTACAGGCAACTTGGTGAATAGTATCTTCTTGAACTAATTTCATCAGAAGAAAGGACAGGCTTCTTGTAGTGCAGAAGTTTGATTTGCTTTAAGAAAACTAACAATAAACAATAACAAAGATGGGCAGTTGCAAAGGCTGTAAAACAAACAAAAAAGTATTTATGTACTTTTTCCCCTTTTTTTCACTCCTACCAAATTTGGATACAATTACTGTCCATTCCATGTTCGGTGCATGCTTTAAATTCCCAAAACAGATTAAGCAAAGTTTTCAAACTGTTTTATAATACAGATTATGCAGCATGTCTGAGTTGAATACAAGACTTCCATTTTGCCCAGTGAACTTTAAACCCTGGTCAAGGACTGGGGCCCATGTATATTACACACCTATACATTTATGCATGAAGTGCTACACTTTTTTCATACTGACATGTTCACTGAGCTGTTTCACTCTGTTAGGCTAGTTTGAAAAGGAAATTTCAGAGAGAAGGTAGAATGTGCTGTAAATTAACAAAAGCCACATCTTGCCTATTAATTGTGGTACCAAAAGTTTGCTTTAACAAATGTGACTGGTTTGGCCGTGTTGTAATGGCTGTCTAATATTTTGGATATATTAAGAGAGATATTTACATACCACATACATAAGCAGGTTTCCTTGGTTGATCTTTTGCTCAGGGAGAGATGAGCAGTCTCTCTTACAGCTCTCTGGCAGCAATCTCTTACAGTTCAGGGTAAGGAATTTAGGTTCAGGCCCATCCAAGGGACTACCTTGCATGTGTAATGGTGGCAAACACTTCCACAGCTTCTCTGCAGCACTGCTTTGCTCAACACACTGTCTCTGGGTGGATGGCCAAGGGAAAAGCTGTTCTCTTGTTCTGAGGCAGAAGGAGCAGCCTGGTGCTCTGTCTTCCTTCCACGATGTGCAGATCTACATGACCATAGTCCCTTTCTATACAAATGTACCACCTCTAGGGGAAATTCTCAGCTGCTGAGAAAGCCCAGCAGTGTTGGGGGACACAGTCATATCACAGTGATATGGCAAGGAGATTCACATCTCTTACCTTCCAGCACATGCGGCTAGGAACAAATGAAAGGAAAATTAAATTTCTAGTATTTTAATTTTAAAAGGAATCAAGCCCTTTGGTCTTCACATTGGTAAACACAAAGAATGAGACTTTCCCCTGCCTAGGAGGGCCAGCCATATGCAATATAAAAACTGTTTAGAGCAGGGCAAAAGCAGAGTAGCAGGCCCTTAATCCCTCTGCTCATCCCTAGGGAGATCTCTGTGAGGTAATTGTCTGAGCATTTCTGTGCTTACACCCTCTGGAGGGCACTCTGGAGTAGGGAACTTCGATAAAAGCCCACTCAAAGATCAGCTACTGCCCTCAAATCCTCCCATTTCCACGCAGGGGAGTCTGGAAACACAAAAAAGGAAAGCTCACACAAAATTAAGGCAGAAGGCAAAATGCAACAGCTGCTGTGAGGCTCTGCAATTTGGCGACTCACTGACTGCGGACATACCATTTAAATATGTATCTCAAGTTTAGCTGGGTGTATATTCAATTACCATCTGTTAAAAGTAGGGTAGTTATCCTCTGTTAATTGGGCAGTTTACTTTCTCTCTTCCACAACCAATCCTCCGTCTGGGGAGATATCTTTGGTTAATGGGACATTGAGTGTCACTGCAGGACTGATAAAAATTACATCATCCCATTATGGGATACTCCACCCAGAGAGAAGAACCAAGCATTCCTACCTAGATATAATCTGAGATTTAGAACAACAGAAACAGCCTTTTCCACTGGACTCCCAGAGGAACAGCCTTTCCTCACTAAATTCCAAGAAGAGCAGCTTTCTTCTCCACTGAATTCCTGGAGAAAGACCAAGCCCATCTACACCACCAGTTGACTTTCAAGAGAAAACTACACCCTTCTACAGGATCACTGCTTCAGCAGAACCACAGCTGTCTCTCCAGGAGGACTGCAGTCACCACTCAACCAGACTGCTACCAACACCCTGACCCACAGGGTGTCAGGTTGTAATCTGACTCTGTCTGTGGTTTTGATTGTACTATTGCATTTGTATTTTTAAATTTTCCTAGTAAAGAACTGCCATTCCTATTCCCATACCTCTACCTAAGAACCTCTTAATTTCAAAAATTATAAGAATTTGGAGGGAGGAGGTTTATATTTTCCATTTCAAGAAAGGCTCCTGCCTTCCTTAGCAAACACCTGTCTTTTCAAACCAAAACAATACGTAAATGGTATCTAATAAATATCTGTGGTGAGACTGATTGCCTTCTGTAGATAGCTTTCTACAAGCTAATGGTTGTTAAGGAATGATGTTGTCTTAACATTTTGTTTAATTTTAAATAGTCTTATATTGATGTGATTATCCATCATTGAAATGAGACGTAACAATACATTTATGCAATTGCTTTTACAGGTTATTAGCAAGACTGTGAAAATATAAGTTATATAGGTAATTTCCATTTTGACTGAAAGCTACTTTTGTGCTTTCTTTTCACTCCTATTTGATCAGACAGCCAGATTAAATTGAATGCCTTGCTTGTTTAATATTATTAATAAAGGATCTCACTAACTTGATGTCCTAGGTTACAACATAAAGAAGTATTCTATTCCCACCCTCAAGAGCTGCTGAAACCAGGAGGGGCATTGTTTTTCCTTATCTCCTGTTAATGGGCCCATCAATGCCTTGCACATAACTCAGAGATAACTCCCTCCAGGAGCCATTTCTGTTTAATCAGAAATGGGCTAATCAAGAACCCACCATGTGACTCAGAACAATATCAGCCCATTGTGAGATGCTCCACCCAGGAGGGAGGAGCTAAACATCCCCACCTGGATATAATTTGAGTTTTGAGACAGAACAGGCAATCCTTACCCACTGGTTTCCAGAGAACAAGAGCTACCAGATCTTTTCTATGGGATCACCACTTCAACAAGGCCATTTCATCTGGATGCTGCCACCACCCTAACTAGCAGGGTGTCAGGTTGTATTCTGACTCTGTCAGTGGTTTTTTCTTTTGTATTATTGCATGTATTTGTATTTTTTCCCCTTTTCCTAATAAATTGTATTTCTGACTTGGAGTCTCTCACTGGTTTTGCTTTCAAACTAGAACACTTGACCATTCAGATTTAGTAAGGCCATTTTACTCTCTAAAAAACCTATTATCCATTCTGTGCCCACTTATGAACCCGCAAATTGTAGCTGCAGGCACACTGGACCAGATCAAGTTTGAGATTTACACATACCAACCCTAATTCTTAGAACAGAACAAAGGCCTTTAGAAAAGTCCATAGAGTTTCAATTTACCACCACACCTTTGCCCACTGGAATTGGGGCAGGCAGGGAACAATTGATTGTCCGGGAACAATCAAAACCATGCATGGACCTGTAAAACTAAATTATTTACTGTGCTAAGATTACTGTGGGAGATAATCTGTATATAAATATAATAAAGAAGTAGGAATGTATCACCCTAACTTCCTTTTACCAGTAAGAACAGCAGCTGGCTGAAAGTCTGACATCCTGTTATGACACAGAACTTTACCCACTGTGGAACTTTACCCACTGTTTGTGTTTCTTGCACAAACAATAGTGGAACTGCCAGGAATGGAATAATACATTACTGATCAGTGAAGTTAGAAGTATTGTCTTCATTTAAACAATTGTACAAGCTCTATGCTGCTGTTCCTGCTAACCAGATCTCCTTGCTAGAAATAATTGACTTAAAACAAGCCATTGTGAACGTCAAGATTGGTATTCAGTGTAGATTCGTATTCAGTGTATGCCAAACATTCAGGCTGTACATTTCAAGTGGCAGAATAAGGAATTAATCACTGGATCTTGATAAAAATGTGAAATTCAAAAGAACACTTCTAAAAAGCTTGAAGTAAAGGGAATCTTCTTTCTTATCAAAATAAAAAATACTAAATGTCTTCGTATTTTCTTTGAAAATACCAGACAAATTGTAATGGACTCTCATTCTGGAGACTGCCAGAAAAGCACTTGTCACAATGTTTCTATCCTGTTTACAGACCTGCCCCAAAGCCCACTTCAAAAAGCCCTACAGTTGTGTTTCTAAAGATGAAACAGTGCCAGGGACCATCCTTTGACAGAGATATTTCACAATTTTTTAGTTCAAAGTAAATTGAAAGCTGTGTTGTTTCCCATCAGAAGGAGATTTTTGTATCATAACACTGAAAACAACACTAATTTTCAGTGTTGTGGAACATGATGGACAGGCATACAGAACCACTGACTGGTTAGGAAGTCTGCTGGGATTCTCCTGGATGGACCCAAATCTCAGCCTTGTCTGCTCCTTAGAAATAACTCTTGGCAAACATTACTTTATTACCTTGCCCAGAGATTTTCTCAAGGAAATACTACCTGGCAGGGACATAGATCACACCAATGAGTGTGTTAATAATAAGCCTCCCATACTTTATTTTCTGGCTCTGATTTATTTGTAGAAATAGCTTTGCAAACCTTTAAGCACTTGAGAAAAATGCATGTCTCTCTTTATTCTTGTTGCTGATATATTTCTGTATGGATAAGTGTTTTTACATTTATTTTACATATGCACACAACTTAGGACAAGTGCAGATATTTTATCTGTCAGATCCTACAGTAGAAATAATATGTTCTCTGATAATAAAAACTCCAATAAGAGATGAATTTCAGAACAGATCGAGGAATAGCCAACTCTTGCAGATAGATCCTTTCATTTGCCCACCTGGTACCTGGCAAAAGTCAAAAGATTCTGAGAGTTGCTGTTAAGCAAAGCAAGATTCAATGTAATGCTGCTATAAAGTATAATGCTTATTTAACTGTATTTCTATGAGAATTGACAGAAGATTTTAGTTGGCTCAAGTTTCTTCTCTTTGGAAAAAAAAAGCTTAATAAAAATGCTGGCATTTATACTAGAAAACACATTCTTATCAGGCATCCACAATAAGAGATGAGATATTGTTCAGTAAGAATTAGAATGCAGAACTAAGTCTTCTTTGAAGTCATTCACTATTTAATTATTTTAATCCTTTTGAATGGATACTGCATTTGAGCTCCTTTGGAACTGGCTTTCTTTGCTTTTGAATCAGGAAGACTTCCCTTTCGTCTCTTTATAGGTAAAAAGACAAAGCTATTTTTATGAAGTCTGTTGGTAGTTTCTAGCTAGGGAAGAAATGGGAGGAGAGACACCAGATTTTACTGTTTATGTGACAACAATCGAAGTTTACTTCTGTACAGAATTCAGAATCAATTCTTGGTAAAAAGTGAGCACAAGCAGCTATAATAACCAAATAACCTTTGAAGACTTCAGTGCTGGTGATTTAATACAGTTAGTAAGACATGCTGTGTCTTAGTGAACTTAGAGAAGTGAGCTCTATTTTAGTGTGTGCTTCAGTGAGAAAATGGGGGGAAATGGCTTTCATTATTAATTTTTTTTCTTTTACAGAAATAATTTACTTAGTGTGTGGTAGTGCAGCTGTTTATTTTCCACACTGCAAAGGTTACAACAGCCAGTCTAATTATTTCACTGCAGACCTTTGTTGTATTTGTTCTACACCTCTATTTCTGGTAA
The DNA here is from genome assembly GCF_027887145.1 of Ammospiza caudacuta. Taxonomy (NCBI): domain Eukaryota; kingdom Metazoa; phylum Chordata; class Aves; order Passeriformes; family Passerellidae; genus Ammospiza; species Ammospiza caudacuta. The sequence continues at coordinate 26,259,165 of NC_080593.1, read as the reverse complement.
CAATAGTACTAGCAGGGCAATGGCTTCTTATTTTGAGGTAATAGCTCGACCTAGCAATGAGAAAGAGCTCCTACACTCATAGATTTTATAACAGTTTCTCAATCTTGTATAAACCAAAGACCATCTAACTTTCTTTAAAAAAAATTTCACGCAGTGTCCAATAACTGTTATCATTCTTTCTCTGTTGTTCCTAACTGTACTTAGCAGAACATAATTGTGCCTTTTTAGCACATTTTACTGAACCCTTTATTTTTGTCTTCCAGAAACAAATCACAAGATTAAATACACTTTAAAAGACCAAAGCAGCACAATGGAGGGTGCAAAATAACTTTTTATTAAAATTATGGCCATTTATTCCAGCTGAAAAAATACATATCAGTGTATTTTAAAACTCAGTTATATATGTTCAAGTATGAATTTAGTCGTTACAATTTTATAACAGCAAACCAGCTGAATATTAGCTCTATTCTAGGCAAAAAGAAATCTTGTTCATATAAACAAAACATCTATTGAATGGGGCAGAATTTCACAATGGGTGAATTACAATGAAAAAGTGAACTGAAGATTGTAATTTGCAGTTAATCCTGCTGTATTGACTACAAGAGTTAGTTTAAATGCTAATTCAGCTGACACGTAATCTTTACTACTATATGAAAAAGAGCCAGAATTTGAATTAGTTCTACCATTGTGGTTCTAGGAACTCTAGAGAATTATGCTGGGTTATGTTGCAGAGTCAATATCAGACAGCTAGTTTTTCTTTCTTATTCTGTAAGTGGTTAAAAAAGCATATATATATATACACACCTTTGGTTTTGTGGTTTGTTCCTGTCTCCACCTCCCCAGGAAGAGAATAAATTACACTGGATTCCTTCTCATTAGGCAAGAGCACTACTGAGTTAAAGTCAGGAATGTTTCATTCCTCTGTGGTCCTGGCCTGGACAATAGAGCCATTGGTGTGCCATATGCCATGCCTGCCATGTGCACTGTATGGCCAACAGCTCTTTCAACAACCCTTTCTTGTCTGTGCTAAGAAACACGGGGGATGATGGAAGGGCTGGGATGCTAAAAAAAGGATGCAGCAGTGGTGAAAAATGCTTAGTCTTTTGTGCAGGCAATAACAAATCACCTTACTTTGTGTTCTCCCTTGCTGCTGCACTAGCCATGCCTTCCTAGTGTTTTACTCAAGTCCTGAATGCCTGGGCTCTAGAGAAGATTTTCTTTCAACACTCAGCAGTGCTGTGACCTCTAAGTCCGAGGTCAGAGCAAGTCTTATTTGTTTTGAAGCTTAACATAATTAAGCAGGAAGAAAAGAAAAAGGATTAAATAAGAGAGACTACAGCAATAGGAACTCCCAGTGGGAGAGACAACTACTTTTTATACTATGAGAAAAAAGATTTTGTCTGGGGGAGGCACAAGTAGACTGTATGTCCTTTAAATATCTTTGAAAAGAAAGGAACAGACAAGAAAAAATGGAAAACTAAATAAATTCAAAATTATAGGAACAAAGAGCTCTGTTAGGTTGATAAGTTTTTTAAAAGCTGCAAGCTTGCTGGCATGTGATATAGTCCCTCTGGGTAAAAGCCAGACTAAATAACACAAATGGGAGCCTACCTTACTTCAAACAGGTTTTGAATTTGACAGGTTTTTTTTTTCATTTTTTTCTCTACTCGGGAATTAAAGTATGGTTCTCCCTGAGATTTTGAGTGCAAGCAAAATCTTGAGATTTTGCAATCTCAAGCAAAATCTCTTGAGATTCAGACTTCAAGAGCACATACTGTTACTATCTCTTGGGGAAGGAAAATCAGCATAGGTAAAGGCCTTTGCTCTCTGCGTGTGCATATTCTTGACTACAAATGTGCATTTCAGATGTCAGATGGGTTAGCAGAATGCCTGCCACTACAGCCAGGTGAATGTAGGCATGTCCAACAAGCCTCTACCTTTAAAAGATTGCCAGGTGTGAGATACATTGTTTATGTCAGCCAAGGTGAGTGGGGAGGAGGAACTGATTTCCACCTTTCCCTGAGCCCTGCCCACCACTGATCTCTCTCAGGATAATGGGCTGCCGTGCCACTGTGGTATATGGATCTTTCTGTGCAGCTCCATTAGGGGGAACAACCTTCTGCTTTCAAGCCAAGCCCCTGTCCCAGAAAACATTCAGCCACTGTATGCTGAAAAAAGGATCATTTTAGGTGTCTGGAAACCTGGAATTGCCTATTCCCACACCTCCATTATTACATAAGTTGGGAGAAGGAAAAGACAAGTCTTGCTATTACAATTTGGGATGCATTCAAGGCCAGATTGAGAACAGTTGGTCCAAGCTAAAAATGGACACTGGTTGCAAAGGGAGTCCTAGAAGCGTAGACAAGATACATCTCCTTCCCACAGCCAAAATGTTCCATTTTTGAAAACCAGAAATTGTTTCAGCATTTTCATTATTATCCTTCAGATTGTTGGTGATGAAGCATTTTAAACAGTCTGTGACTAAGTAGGTGGCCTGGTAGGGTGCAGAATGCCTCTCCTCTAGTAATTTCTGTGCAAAGGGTTGGTGTAAGGCTGTGCTGAGACACACAAATAGAATTTCTGGTGTTTTACTGTCCTGCCCATCTTAATGATCCATTTGTAGCAACTTTCACCATCAGCAAAGGGTGTTGAATTCCTGCCTGAGAAACTCCAGAGAATGTGTATTGGATGCTAGCAGAAAATGGAAAGTCCTTCTCTAATATTGGAGTTTTGCCATTGTTTTCCCCTTCAGATCTTGTTTTCTTGTACAGCTCCAGTGACAGCAAAGGATGGTACTAGAGAGCTGGGAGAGCCACTATCACAAAACCAGCTGAAATGTGTTCTCTCATGCAAAAAGCCCTCTCCTTAGGGCTATCTTCAGGAGACTATGCCCTGTAAAAACCCCTGCGACACAGGTTGTTAATTTGTTAGTCATTGCTGTGAAAGCAAAAAGACCTTCACCATTTGCCTTTGTTAATCCAAATCTCCAGTTCTCCCCTTCCCCTCAGTTCTCTCTCCTGCCCAAACACATTTCATTAATCTCACAGAACTCAGATATTTCCAGTCTTCCAAGCATGCTGGTGGCACCACATTCAACAGATGCACCAAAGCCACTCATCTTTAATGGGACAAAATAAGGAACACAGACTTCATTTATGAGCAATGCTCAATTGAGAGCTGAGCTGACAGTGACCAGCTCACTGTGAGACATGAAACTGCACCAGTTCATTCTACATTGTATTCACTTGCCTGTTAGCTTTGGGTTAACTGTTAACCTTTTATTTGACCTTTTATTTACTCATTTACCTCTTGCCTTCAGAGGTACCTCTTAGCCTTTCATCTCAGCTGATTAGAAACAAAACTAAGACAAGCACTTCCTAATTCATTAATCAGGACCTTTCTTACAAGGTTTTTCAGCCATTGTTAAATGGCTTTATTCTGTGGCCAAGCGGTCATTCTCAGGTACATATCACAAAGCAGAAAGTCTCCTAGCTACTAATGGCACCCAATATTTACATGCATACATGTTCTCTCAACCCAGCCAGATGCAATGTAAATTTCTTTCAATAAAAATGTAAGGAAAACATTTAGAGGAGTAGAGTGGAGATGACAATGCTTTGGAGAAAGTATTACACATGACCTCTGCAGGAATGAGAAAACTGAGAGGGAAGATGTGCCTTGAGAAGATCACAGGTGAGAGACTGAGGTGTAATTACATCTAGTGCTGTCTGCAGATATGCTCAAAGAAAAGACTGGATATTGAAGAATAAGACTTAACATAAATATAATGGGCTACTTGACAATAGTAGAGAAAAGGCCAGGGACATATCAGTTTTTTCTTGTGCTTTTATAACTACCAAACACTAACATGGCCGATATTAAAACCAGATCGTGCGTAGCATTTCTGCCAATAGCCCCATATATCACACCATCAACTTCATTAAAATTGGGCATTAAATGTGCAAGACACAGTTCAATGCAGCAGTTATCCCTGTTTTTTAGAAGTGATAATAAAGGGTAGGATAAATTACCCAGTGCACCCTAAGGATGCAGGCTCTAGTGAGGATTTGGGAGGTTTTGCTCTACCCTGGCTGTACCCATCCAGCTACTTACCAAGACGCTTTCTCCAAGTCATTTCTCAGTCTCCCTCCTTCAGTTTCTTCATTAAAAGATTTTTATTGCACCAAATGGTTTGTAACTATCATAAAGTACTTTATGACATTTAGCTATGAACCAGGAATTCATAAGTTAGGAACCATCAATGAAAGTGCCCAGACAACAATTTGAGCCTAGGCAGACCCATCAAAAAGTCTCTTCTGCATGGAGAAAAGAAAGATGTAAAGAAAGTCTGCTTACAAAAGCTTCTGACGAACAAACAACCACCAAAACAACCTAAGCTAGTACAAGGTTTGTCTACTATTTATTGTAGCTTTCCAAAGTGCAGAGTGACATTTAGATCTCTGGGAAAAACCTCAAGAGATAAGGTGTTCCTCACCACAACCACTTCTCTTCTGTGAGCAGTGACTCCATGTGCCATTGCACACATTTATAACCTGCCCTTCCAAGCAGTGCACAGCTCTGGGAGCTGCACACATGGCATATGCAGGCTGCCTGTGCTCAGGTGAAGCTCTGCTGAACAGAAACATCCTACATCTATTCTTGATCAGCACTGGAGTCTATTTCTCATGCACAGGTTGCTTCAGCACATTGTTCTTTCTGAAGCCTAAAAATATAATTTTAATGGCTTCTTAAAGGTCCTTTTAAAATTCTACACACAGACCAGACTTACTGCCGACAAACTGCCTGACCTGAAAAACTTTATGCACAGTACTGCAGTTTTACAGTAACTCCGCTAAAGCTAGATACGAAAGCACACTGCATGCAAATTACTAATTGCTCTCTTGAAGTATTGGTGGAGAATTAAGCTTTATGTTTAACACTTCACATCCTAATATTCAGAGTTGAATTTCATTTACTTTAGCACTCTCAAAGACAAATAGGCAAAACTGTCCAATAACGAAGTTCAGGTAAGCACCAAAATCCTGTTTTACTCATTGTGCCTATGATTCAGAACTTAGTTTTGCACAGAAAAATCATACATCCTTGGCAAATGCTTCCAAAGGTGTGAGTTTTGCATGGACTTGTGAAATACAAAGCTGTGTTTCATGCCAGGTACATACAGGCAATGTGTGTACTTGTGATTGTGATATGTGTGGAAACTGACCATGGGACAGTTATAAAGACGAATTCTAATAATAATTGAGGAAAGTAAAGCATGGAAGAAGGCCTTTGAACCTATCTTTTGTTTACAATTAACCTTAGTTGATTTAGGAACTTTTGAATTAAAGTGTTAAGGATGTTGCTCTTTGCTTGTAGTTAAGCCTTAAAGAGTTTTGCAATAATAACCTTTTGAAGCATAATTTTAGAATATTGCTTGTATCCTTGAAACTATAGCTTTGGAATATATATAAAGGAAACATGCTTATCTCACGCCTTAACAAAACAGAGGAAAGCAGCTTGAGAAAGGAAGATGAACATCAACTCAAGGATTTATAGTTTTGACCAAGGGAAGCTGGACATCACTGTTATGAGATTTATAGTCCTTGTTAGGACTATTAAAAGGCGGACCCACATTGGGAAGCTGGACTTCACCAGATGGGATTCATCTTTCTTCCTTTGGAAACCGGACCACCACCATCTGGGGATACTCCTTTCTGGGATACATCTGAGAAAAACTAAATCACAATAGTGTATAGAATTGTGACATAAAAAACGGGAATAGAAACTGCTGATGAGTAAAAATTGGAATAGAAACGGCTGAGAAAGCTTATAAGTACCCCTATAAACACCTGTAAACCTCAACTATCGATGTGCAGTTGGAGGGAAAACTTCCCCCACTGTACCCAGCGCTGTATTGCTCATACTTTACCATAGTAATTAATAAATTGCTGCTTGAATATTGGCCTAGTCAAGCTTATTTGTAACAGACTCGCCTCTCCCAGACCAAATAAAGCAGCTTTAGGGCAATGCCTTAGCTCTTTTCCCTACACACACGCAAGGCAAGGCTCGGAGCACACCCGCAGGGACAGGATTTCTGAGAGCTACACATGTCCCCCTGAGCCCACGACACCCGGAGCGCCCAGCGGTGCCTGCCGGACTCGCTTTCCCCACCGCGGCCCGGGGCAGGTGCCGGTGTTCGGCCTGGGCATTCCTGCCCCGCCGCGGGGCAGCCCGGGCCGGCTGCACACGGAGATACGAGCACGGCTGCGGGCCCAGGCCGTGCCCCCGCCGGCGGGCAAGGCAGGGCAGGGCAGGGCATGGGGAGGCGCATGATGAAACTCCGCGGCGTGTTTCAACAGCAGCCGCCGGCGGGGCGGAGCCGCGGCCGGGGCCGCCTCCTCCGTCCCCCGGCGCGGCGCGGACGGCGGCTCTGCGTGCGCCGGCGGCCAGCAGCGGGTAAGGCAGCGGGGCGGGAGCGGCCGGGGCTGCGGCGGGCAGGGCCGGCCGGAGGGGCTGCCGGCCGGGGAGCTGCCGCGGTACTCGGCCTCCTGCCGCGGTACTCGGCCTCTCGCCGCCGGCTGGCGAGGGAGCGGCGGGCCCGGGGGGATGCGCGGCAGCCGCCGGAGGAAGGGGCGGCCGTGTGGAAGGGCCCGCGGGGAGCGGGTGCGCGCGGGAGGAGCCTGCCCCGGGTGCCCGCGGTCGCCCAGAGACCGCGGGTTATCAGGAGGACGCTCCAGATGGTGGGAAAACACAGCTCCATGTGCTGAGGCTGAGGTCCGCAGCGCCATCGCATGTCCAGATGGGGCAGATGTGGAGGGCGAGCAGTGTTGTTGCTGTGCCTGTGCTCCCCTTGGCACGCTTTTGCATCCCCTGTGGGATCCCCGAAACTGTGGGCGGTGTGTGGCTCTCTGAGCCGCAGCCCTCAGGCCGCGTTGGGCTGATGCCTCCAGCGACATCACTTGATCGGGAGGGCCCCGGCTGGGGCACACGTGCTCTGTTGGAGTTCGGGCTCGAGGAGCTGCAAGGCCCCGCGTGTCTGTGTGTGGGGACACCGGGGCTGCGGCGGGCCAGGGGAGCTCGGGCTTGCGGCAGCCCCGCTCCCGCAGCAGCCCCGCTCCCGCCGCACCTCTGCCGTCTGGGCCTGCCGCGCTGCCGATGGGGAACTCCAGTCTAAACCTGTTCTCCTTCGAAACAGTTTCCCCTTGTCCTGTCACTACAGGTCTTGCTAAAGAGTCTCTTTTTTTGTTGTAAACCCCCCTTGAATGTAAAGGCGACAAACTGAAAGGATGTTTAATGTTTTTGCTCAGATGTTGTTATTTCAAAATTTCATACTCTATGGACCAGTAATGATTTGTTCTATTTGTGCTCTATAAATAAAAAAAAAAATCATAGACAGTTTTGCTGTATCTAAAGGTAAAACTTAAACCTAATTCCTTGCTGGCTAAAATTTGCTTATTGTACTTTGAGCAGGTTTTACTTCATGTTGGTTAAGTCTGCTGTTCTTTTTATCAGGCCTCTCAGCAGTTAAGTGAGTGATAGCCTACATCTGTTATCTGTGGTTTTTAGATGTGTGGTGGGTTGACCTTGGCTGGTTGTCAGGTGCTCACCAAGGCACTCTTATCACTCCCCTCTTCAGCAGGATGGAATGAGAGGCAGGAAAATATGATGAAAAATAAAAAACCTTATGGGTTTACTTTTAAGGAAAAGTGAAGATCATGTACTAGCAAAAGGAAAAAACAAAGATTTTATTCTGTCATTCCCATCAGCATGCAGTGCCCAGCCTCTTCCTGGGCTTCAGCACACAAAGTAGTTGCTCTGCCTTTGTGCTCCTTTCTCTTAAATCTTTTATCTGGGTGGACATCAGATATGGAATATCCCTTTGGATAGTTTAGGTCAGCTGTCCTGGCTACGTTGCCTTCCAAGATCTTGCCTTTTCCCAGTCTTCTGGTGAGGGGGAAATGTTGGTTTGCATTGGTGCTGTGTAAGCCGTGGTGAGCAGTAGCCGAAACTGCTGTGATACCAGCACAAAACACAGCACCAAACATTCTGAGGGCAAAATGAACTCTCTCTCAGCAAGACCCAGGACAGAGTGTCAGCTCCTGCTTTCAGTGTTTGTGTCTCTGTTGAACAGGTTCTCCACGTGCAGGTGGAACAGGAGCCTCACCATGTGTGGGATCTGGGCCCTGTTTGGCAGCGATGAGTGCCTTTCTGTGCAGTGTCTCAGTGCCATGAAGATTGCACACAGAGGTCCTGATGCGTTTCGTTTCGAGAACGTCAATGGTTTCACCAACTGCTGCTTTGGCTTCCACCGGCTGGCGGTTGTGGATCAGTTATATGGGATGCAGCCTATCCGGGTGAAGAAATTCCCATACCTGTGGCTGTGTTACAATGGAGAAATCTACAATTTCAAACAGGTAAGTGTTGTATATATGGTAAGGCAATTTTTAAAAATTTTATTTCTTTTTTTTTTTATTTCAAGACTAGTGGATATTCAAACATCTTTAAAATGTGTTGGACTAGAATATCAGAAAAGAAATGGGAAAGTTAGCAAAGAGCTAGTATTTAAAAGGAAATAAATTATCTCAATGAGCTGTGAAGCAGGTAGTTTGTTTAGCAACATACATAATCTTTAATACTGAAAAAAATCAATTTTTAATTAACAATAAATACTTACGTCTTCAGCTTTGTTCAGTAGAAAGTTAAGACACATTCTTCATTATCTTTTGGGGAGCAGAATTTCAAGCCTCTTTCTCCCCTTCTTCCCTCTTCATAATACAAATGCTTTTAGTCTGTCCTGATCTTCAATTGTTTTGGGTAGTCATTCTCCCAAGTTGTTGGGTGTTGCATTTTTATTATTGCCTCTCAGTTTAGATGGGATATGTCACTTAAGATAAAATGATGCATAGTATGCATGCTTACATATTTATATAAAAGCAATAAGCCTTGGAGAGGTGTTTCCAGTATGCCACAGAAGTCCTTAGGTGTCTGCAGCAGAAGTCAGGTTTGTTGTGGGGTTTTTGAGAGCCACCTAAGTCTCTTAGGCACAAAACAAGTGCACAAACTCTTACATAGTTCCTAAAGGTGCTGAATGTCTCTGATGGATGTGATGCTGCTGCTAAACACTGTCAGTGTTCCTCAGTCCCTGTGCTGAGATGTCCATGCTGCCTGTTATTGGCAAGATAATTCAGATATCTGAATTAGATGTAAAAAGCAGCTTAAAACTGTGTCCCATTCTGAATCATGCTGAATCAATGTGTAAAATGTGTCCCATACTAAGTGTGGTAGCATCAGAAACGTTTGAATAATCAGAGATATTGTAGTACTTCTAATGCTAATTTTATAGCATTTCTGATGTCACATTTTTTAAGTCAGGTCAGGCTGCTGTCAGTCGCATCAGTGACATCAGTAATGTCATTGGGAATTTGACTGAATAGCCAGGAGATTTCATTTTTTTCCCAGTCTTCAAGTATCTGGCTGTTTGAAGGATGAGACTTTGTCCTGCAGTACATGTGAAATCTGCTGTACCAACAGTCTGTATTACTTGCAGTGTTTTGCACTGTGGCTTTTCTGCCTTTCAGAACAGTAAGAATTACTCTGTCATGCTACCCACAGTCCTGAGGGGACCCTAATTGTGCAACACTTGCATTACCATCTACAGGAATTAGTTTGGTTGTTGTCATTACATTATGTACCCTCTTTTTTTATAATGAGATTTTTCTTTCAAGCTTGTGGCTGAAACCTACCTAAGAAAGGATCGCTGGTGAAACAGGTGCCTTCCTCAGGGCAATGACTTACTTATTTTAACATTGACTCAGTCTGATCAAAGATGACCAACTGTTACCCATAAGTAACATTTAAAACCAAGGAACTTTAAAACGTTAAAGCATTGGTTTTGTGGGTTTTTGTGGGTTTTTTTGGCTTGTCAGAGTTTTAGTGAAGCCCTTTCTCTCCCTCTGTTTTGTATTTATTGAAAGGACTATTAAGGGTAGCACCTGAAGAACATGAAGAATATTTGATCTGACTTAAGTCTGACAGCTAATTTCTTCCTCTCCTGTTTTATATGCACAGGCAGAGTGAAAGGAATAGTTTAAAGAATGGAGGAAGATGAGGCAGAGGAAATTCTCTGCATAAAAAAAGCTGAGGAATTGCAGTGACTGCAAAAGTAAACCAAAGTTTGTTTCCAAAGTACTTTACTGTGCAGAGATGTTGCACATGTCTATGTGTTTTGAGTTGTTCAGTGTTTTTTTTACACAATGGCTGGCTAGTGCTTCTGAAGACCAGGGTCATGGGTTTGCAGTTTGACATCTCAGAAGTGTATCCCTGAAAACTTGCCTTAATGTGAATTGCTTCAGACTGCATTGTCAGTCTCATTGCCTAAGAGATGATCCTGGGTAAAATTTTTGTTGTGAGTCGCCCCTGGCTGGATGCCAGGCACCCACCAAAGCTCCCCTCCAAAAAGTGGACAGGAAAGAGAAAACACAACTAAAGTTTCATGAGCTAAGGGCTGTGGGAGAACACCCACCAAATACAGTCATGGGTAAAACAGACTGAACTTATAGAAATTAGATTAAATTTATTACAACAAAATCAGAGCAGGATAATGAGAAGTAAAATAAGCCTTGAAAAAAGAAACCTTCCCTCTACCACTTCCTCCTTCCCAAGCTCTATCATCTCCTCCCCAGCAGGGAAACAGGAAATGGGGGTTATGGTCAGTTTATCACATGATGTTTCTGCCACTGCTGAAGGAGATTTCTTCCTCTGCTCCAGTGTGGGGTCCCTCCCATGGAAGACAGTCCTCCACAAACTGCAGCATGAGTCTGTCCCACAGGAACAGTTCTCCACAGACTGCTCCAGTGTGGGTCCCTTTGCCACAGGGTGCTCCAGGATGGGTCCCTCACAGGGTCACAAGTCCTCCCAGGAGTCCTGCTCCAGCATGGGCTCCTCTCTGCACAGATCTGCAGGTCCCTGCCAGGAGCTGCTCCAGCATGGGTCTCCCATGGGTTCACAGCCTCCTCTCAGGCATCCACCTGCTCCAGCATGGAGCTCCTCCATGGGCTGTGGGTGGATCTCTGCATCCCCATGATCCGCTGTGGAACACGGCTGCTTCACCATGGGCTGCACCATGGACTGCAGGAGAATCCAGCTCTGGCACCTCCTGCCCCTCCTTCTCCACAGACCTTGGTGTCTGCAGGGCTGTTCCTCTCCTTACAGTCTCACATCCCTCGTCTCTGGCTGCAATGACGTCTGCACAACAACTTTTCTTTTTTCTTGAATGTGTTACCACAGAGGCATTACTGTCTTTCCTGGTTGACTCGGCCTTGGCCAGCGACAGGTCCGTCCTGGAGCTGCCTGACTTTGGCTCTGCCAGACATGGGGAGATCTCCTGGCAGTGTCTCACAGCAGCCACCCTTGTTGTCCTTCCACTACCAAAGCCAGGCCATGCATACCCAGTACAACTTTGAACACGAAAGTATAATTTCCTTCTTTGGCAGAAATATTTATATAACTTTTAAACTGTGATTTTACTTGGAAGATTATTGTTATGGAACAGTTACTAAGCTGCCAATGTTTGCAAATGTTTATTTATGTTTTTCTTTATATTTTTTTTTTTTTAGCTGCAGAAGCAGTTTGGATTTGACTATCAAACATTAGTGGATGGTGAGGTCATCCTTCATCTATACAACAGAGGAGGCATAGAACAAACAGCATCCATGCTGGATGGTGTATTTGCTTTCATCCTTCTGGACACTGCAAACAGAAAAGTGTTTCTGGCAAGAGATACCTATGGAGTCAGACCACTGTTTAAGGTGCTGACTGATGATGGATTTTTGGGTGTCTGTTCTGAGGCAAAAGGTAAAGCCAGTTGTGTTTAGTGCCTAAATAATCTTATGTATTTCTGTTAGAGATAAACTTCTTTGTTGGGCTTTTCTTCTTAGTGTGAAGAGAAAATGAACAGTAAGCTCAGTAATATATCAGCTATGTTTAGTAATGTAAGAACTCCACATCATTAAAATGAAAATATCCTAGATGTTTAATTGTCCTTAATATCTCTAAAATAACTTGCTTATTTAAGTAGAATTTTTGTATTCTGGAGTCTTAGCAGTATTGAACTCAAGATGTTTTATGTTAGGCCACAGTTAAATATTGTCTATTGACTTAGACTAGACTTATGCTACAATAAACAATATTAGACTTTGGTCTTGGTGTTATGAAGTGAGCTAGGTAATTATACCACAAGAACTGCTAATCTGTAAAAGCCAGGAATTTTGAAACCCTACTGAAATTGCCTAAAATGCACTTTGGCTAAAATTGACTTTCATTATTATTTCTGTCCCATATATTGTATATCTGTTTTATTATCAGGCTCCAATGTAGGTTGACTCTTCTAATAGTACTGTGTAGTAATACTAGGGGCTGCACCATTTCTGTTGCTTGTGAAGAGAGGAGGGAAGTGAATGTTTTGGAGACTGTGTCCTATAACAATCACAGTAAATTACCAGTCTCTCTCTAACAGAAACTCGGTGTCCCTTTTGAGGATGCCCTCAAAACATCCTCTTTCACAGGGGGAATGGAAATGAGGTTTGGCTGTAAGTGTTACACCTTGGCAGTGGAGTAAATCAGTCTAGAACCAATGAGTTTTGAAATCACTAAATATATGTCAATTAAGCAATTACTGCAGTGATGTTATTTTATTGCAGACCCCTTGTTAGCTTGACTATACTTAATTTTAAACACAAAATAAGTTAATAATTGTCATTCAAATTCTCCTAAACATATTATACTTTGACCTGGCCATAATGTAGTCAGTTAGAAATGTGCTTTTCCTAGTCCTCACAGGGATAAATTGCTACTTGCCAATTAGTAAAACTTGCTGGTTTGTTTTCTCTGCTATCTGCCTCAGCTTGAGATGGCTCTGATCTATGTGTACATCCTGCCAGAAGCAGAATCATGCTCTGGCCAGGACTGATGATGACTCAGTAGGATATTTTTTTTAATACCAGATTTAGGATCCAGAGAAAATATTTGTATATAGTTTTAGTAGAGTGGCTGTTGAGTGAGGGATAGCTTAACCATTTTAAGTCAAGAACTCTGACATTTTTCTTTTTTCCCATTTTATGTGTAGGACTTATCAACTTAAAGCATTCAACATCCTTATGTTCTAAAGTGGAGCCATTTCTTCCGGGTCATTATGAAGTGTTGGACTTAAAGCCCTCTGGCAAGGTTGCATCAGTGGAATTAGTAAAATTTCATAGCTGTAAAGATGAACCACTCCATGTTGCATGTGATACAGTGGAAGCTCTGCCTTCAGGTAGTACAGCAAAGATTTTGCTACTTACTCTGATTTAAAAGTGAAAAAACCGTAATCTTTGAATATAAAATTTGTATTGATTGGTTTTAAAAAGTACCATTTAAGAAAAAAAAAGCAACCTGTAATAACCTTTAAAATGTAGGGACATTAGAATTGGTTTTTTAGGCAGTCATATACAAAGATGGACTTGAGTGTCCTTGTTATCAAAGGAGATTCAGACATATATCTTTGTTTTCCAATTAGCATCATCCAGCAAAGTCTAAGTAACACTTTTTGGAGATTTTTTACCCTTTTCTTTTTTCTGAGCAGGTTTTGACATTGACACAGTGAAAAGCAACATCCGTATTCTCTTTGAAAATGCTGTTAGAAAACGTTTGATGGCTCACAGAAGGATTGGTTGTCTTCTGTCAGGTAAGGAGCAAGAACCACAGTGATTCTGTACCTTCTCTCTCTTTTGCCCATCCTCTAGTAGTTAAAGGAAATTATATTGGCTGTTCTGCTGCAATGTACCTGGAGTGATCTGAATCTTCATTTGCTTTTTAGAATAGGCAACAGAGAACTTCTTAGTTTGGAAAAAAGTTTTCCAGTTTACAAGTATCTTGAAAATCTTATGTTTTTAAAGTTTACTCTGGGCTGGGATCTTGGCTTATTGAGACACTGAGCATTTTTAAATAAGAAAAATAAATACAGTATTCCTGTTGAAAATCACTCAATATTATTAAATACATGAGATTTATGATTAGGTTGGTCTAAAAAGAAAATTTAATTATTACATTCACTTTGTGGAGATTGAACCTAGAATAAAGCCTTGGCATGTTTCAGAAGCAGGATAATTATTACCTGCGAACTGTACTTTAGTATCCATCCTAAACTTCCTTAATTTACCATATTACAGGAGACCATCTGGACCAAAATTATTTGCTACACTCTTTTGCAGATAAGGTAACAGTTTGTGGTACAGGAAGTTGTTCACTCACATAGCTGATCACTATTGTGATCTGATGGTTCAGTGTTACAGGGGTACTCTATAGAGATAAGGCTCTGTAACCATGGGTCTGACACTTTTTATTTCCGGTGTTTGTATGGCACTTGGTACTTGTGGTTACAGTTCTGGAATGCTTTTCATGCATTCACTTTAATTAAAACAGTAATTATACTCATTTATCATGAATCCTATTAAATGTGCATCTGAATGAGAGAGAACTGACCAGGAGATACTGCTGGACCATTTCTTTACTATGCAATTGTAAAAAGTAGGAAGAAGGTAAATTAAACTGGAAAATACATAGAATTGGAAGATCTCAGTTTCAGTAAAAAAGCTTGTTCAAACCCGAATTTCAAATATCAAATTAGAAGGCAGTCAGCAGCTCCTCAGATGCACATGCAGGAAGCAAAACTTTGTGCCTGTGCTGATATAAATAATACCAGAGTATCTCAGTGCTTCACAGTTTTGTGTATGCTTGGAACATCACAGAGAATCGCTTTTGTTTCTAATCACAGAGGGAATCCTTCAGTGTCACAGTGGAAACCTGGGTTTTTATTTTCCTAATTTCCACATCCTGAGCACTCTGTTTTCTGTGCTCTCCTTTTCTCAGAATTTGTATGTAATTTCGAGAGGAAATTTTTTTTTAGATAGCATGTCCACAAATGGGATCAGGGTAGGAATTTATGCTAATGTACTTAACTGAAAAAACACATGCAAACTATAGGAAACAAAGAGAAAAGGGTTTTGCCTCATGCTTGTCAGAACTGCAGGCAGATGTGGGCAAACAGGTACTGTGTTTTGCTCAGTACTCTGTAGGAGAGCAGCAAGCAGAACTAGACAAGGATTAGCAGAAATAGTTCATGATAATTTGAAAGTGGATCCTTAGAGTACATTTAGGCAGCTTATGCATGTCTTGGTTTTATTTTCCGCTTGTTATCCAAACTGTTCAAATCCTTCCACTCCCCTCTAGAAAGAAGAGGAGGAAAAAAAAGAATGAAGAGGAGTGGAGCCCTTACACTAAGCATTCTATTATTTTGCTTACAACAAACAAAAAACTTCTATAGTCCTTTCAGTTGACTGTCAAATGTATAGGTAAAAGGATGATAGGGAGTGGTTTTAAAACAGAAACTATAAATCCCATTTTAGTAGAGCTGAGAAGGGGCATATTCTCTAGTAGTACAATGTGTTCAGTATACTTTGTGTTTATCTTTAATAAGGAGTTCCACTGATGTTTCTGACACCAAAAGTACTGATAACTGTTACTGACAATGTGCCACTAAAATTGCCTGATTCTTTTATTAATAGAGGTAAATGTGCACTTGTATGAGAAGTACCTTGTACTCACACAGCTTAAAAATGAAGCCCACTCATAGGATTCCAGGATCTGGATTCCTTAAGGGGAAGCAAAACATAATGATAACAAAAACACCTAATCAGATGATTTGTTTTGTTGTCAGGGGGCTTAGATTCCAGCTTGGTTGCAGCTGTTCTTCTGAAACTGATGAAAGAAATCAACATCAATTATCCATTACAAACCTTTGCAATTGGAATGGAAAACAGTCCTGACTTACTTGCTGCCAGAAAGGTATCTTAAACATTGCTTTCAGTTTGTTCTGAGCTACTGAATACTAAACAGTGTATATTAATGGTGCTACCTTTATTGTGTGGCATTAATAATAACACTGAATATTCATTTATTGCTATGATGTAAATCAGTTTGCAGTAAATCATTTAGTAAAATGCTTGCTGCTAAATCTTACAAAAGGGACATGGAACCTTACCTGTTTTCTCTTGCATTTGAAAAACTTTCATGACAGAGTCCCTTTGCATTGTTGTCAAAAGGATAGTACTTTGGACTTGTCTCAGTTCTGCCTCTGGGTTTCAGGGTAGGTCTCCCTGTTATGCTTCATGTGCTAAGGCATTTATATATACATTAAATATTGTAAGTTAATTATTACAGTTTTGTACAAACCGTTTGGCATCTGGGTTACTCTGCAGGCTTTTCTCACTTTTGTGATGCTGGGCAGATATCTGGAATATTTAGAGCTTCTACAGATTCTGTAAACATTTTAGGCAAGCAGCTGGATGCTCTGTTGCAATCATGATTGAACACTGTAATTAAGAAGACTATGTTCCCTCTGGTGAACGTACCACTGCAAGTCAGAGGTCTGCAAAGTAATGTCTTTTCTTGGCCTAATGTCATAATTTTCATTGTAGAAGAGAGCTGGCGCTTTCACTGAATGTGTTTGCTTTAAACACTATGTACGTTTATAAAATGTTTTAGTTGAAAAGTGATACATTATTTTGACCTTTTGCAAACAGGTTGCAGCACATATAGGCAGTGAACATCATGAAGTAATACTTAATACTGAAGAGGGGATTCAGGCAATAGAGGAGGTTATCTTCTCCTTGGAAACCTATGATATTACAACAATAAGAGCTTCTATTGGTAAGATATTTTTAATGGCAATCTTTGGTTTATATCACCCAAATAAAATCTTGTGCAAACTTACATGGTCATCTATTAGATCCCTTAGCTGGCACAGAATCTGGGGATTAGGACTCCAAAATTCTGGTACCCAGAGTTATCTGTGTTGCCACACTGAGGCAAAAGCAGTTATTTACAAATCCCTGACTCACAAAGCAACTGTCAAGGACTGTGTTTGAAGCTTTGAGATGAAAAGCAATAGTTACATGAAGAAGAAATGTTTGATCTGCAGGCCTAAGTTTTCTGCTCTAGTAAGTATGTACCTTGAAGGAAGGGAGAAATTGATAGTTTTTTTGAGGTACTGACAGCAAATCACAGTTACCCTTTCTTTGCATAATTTTGATACTAATGTGAGGTATTTATTATTGCCCTTTGGTAACACAGGTTCCTATAATGTATGCTTGATTCAGAGAAGTGAAGAGAGTCATCAGCAGCTTCTAAAAGAGCACTGCTAGCCTGATAAGAGACGAGAACCCTTAATCCAGTGGGACCTTTTGTGTAATGCAAGCTACAGCATTTTACCCAGTTAATCTTGTGTCATCATAGAAGAGTTTTGAAGCCAAATAGGCAGCACAGTTTTTGAAACTGAACTCTCTGGGTGGAATTTCCTCCAAGAAGATGGGATTTAGCATTGTGAAATACTGAATGCATTTCTTTAAAAATTTAAGCATTTTACTAAAACTTTTTTTTCTGTCATTTTTTCTTTGAGATTTGCTGCTTAATATAATAATTAACTAGATCCTTTTCTTTAGATTTGTAATACTTTCATTATAAAAGTGTCCCATTCAGAAGGATACGTTGAGTGGAAGGCATAATTCTGTTTTATAAAAAATTCCTTACAAAAGAAGTTGAAAAAAGGGCTTCATCCAGTTCTACTCAGAGTGGTGGAGAGTTAAACAGCAACTTTTGCTTTTCCCCAAGGCTAGAGGGTTTCTTCAGCACTGTGCTGGAATTAATAATGCACTTAATTTCAAATGGAGCTAGAACATCTCCTCTCTATGTTCCCATGGGAATCCTCTGGTGTTCCCAGGATCACAAGTAGACACATCTTTCTGATATTTTGAGGGCCAAGTGTAAATACACAGTTTAGATGTATTTGCAGCACCAACTTGGTGTGGCTGTTGGTGGCTTGAGTAACAATGAGATGCTACTTTACATCTTTTTTTGCTACAGAAGGAAGTAGTTTAGGAGACAAATTTCTAAAATGCTAAATTTTAAACTACTAGCTGCATATAGCACCATGTATGTAGATGTACTTTAATAACTTTATACTTTTTTTTTTTTGAAGGTATGTATCTTGTCTCCAAATATATTCGGAAGAAAACAGACAGTGTGGTCATTTTTTCAGGAGAAGGATCAGATGAGCTGACACAAGGATATATATATTTCCATAAGGTAAATATATTCACTATACAGAATGCCCTTGAGTTAGCTGCTTGTTCTGCCTTTCAGCAGAACATCTGTGATACCTCAAGGTGTGATGTTTGAGACTTATCGTAACTGTAGATTTGTAGAGTTTTTCTTCTGGGGTGGCATAAAATCCAAAGAATTTAATCACCTAAAAATAGCTGTCTTAATCTTCAGTAGTTCCTGAGACTGTTATTTTTTGTATGTAGTTTTTACTGGTTTGGTGATCACTGCAATTCAAACGCAGGACAGCCAGCAATGGTTGCCTCAGTGCAGCTGTGTTCCACCTGTGTGCTCCATGCTGTGTTTGTTTTCAGGCACCATCTCCTGAGGAAGGTGCAGAAGAGAGTGAGAGGCTTCTGAAGGAGCTCTACCTGTTTGATGTCCTTCGTGCAGACAGAACTACTGCAGCACATGGGTAAAATGTATTCCCTTGGATGCTGAGCACTCATAATTTAAAAGTAAAAGAAGATAAGGCAGGAAAAGACTGCTGAGGATATGTGTGCTAACATGAAGTTGTAGGCTTAAGGAATTTGAGCAACAGTAAAGCACACTGCCAAATTTAATCTGATGTGTGACTATAGGGCTCACTGTGTTGCCAACTGAAATATCTTTTTGTGTAGGACTGTACTGGTCTTTACAGAAGCAGTGAGTTAGAAGTACAAATATTCAGAGTTAAGGAGGCAAGGCAAACTTGTATTTGACTTTGGGGTCTTTGGAGCTTTAGACACAGAAATCTTGAATCTCATGATTGTCAGAACTAAAACAACATACTGAAAAAGATATGTGAATTAGGTAGCTGTCTGTAATAGAGACATTAGGATACAACCTGTGTAACTGATACCTTGAAGAACCTCCAAATTGAGTGCTATAGAAAATAGTATTGTTATACTAAACAGAAGCATTTTACTAAAAGAAATACATTAATTAAACTGAGAACAATGTTCTCAGAAAAGTGGTATATTTGGCAAAGCAAACAACTTATTTGTTGGGAAGCGCTTGTTGTATATTGATCCTGCTACAAAATGACTTGCCCAGCTTTTTACAATTTTCTTATGTTTCTCTACTAGTGCAGGAGACCTGCCATTTGTCTCATAATTTGTTTTGTGCTGAAAATTTTCACCACACTTTGAAGGCTGTTTAATATCCTGTGCTGGCTGCTTTTGTTTTTCTTTGGACCTGCTGCATGGCACTATTAGGAAGAAAGAACCCTTGTATTAACAAATTAGAACAGAGTTTAAGGAGTTCAGATTTATGGAGAAAAGGGAGAAGAACGAAGAGCAAAGAGGAAAGGATGAAACTGCCCTTATCAGTTAGGAACAAGAACAACTATAAGGAAAGACTTGCAGTGCAAATCTTGTTACTATATGTTGAAACTGAGCCCTCAGTATTTGATTACTGAATACTCAGTATTGGGTTAATTTGTTTTTTTTTTTTTTTGTAAGGTGGGTATTACCTGAAGTAGCTGAAACTTTTTATCAGAGTAGAAGCTAAAAAGACAATGAAATTACTAGGATCCAGTATAACATTTCCTTTCATTTGTGAAGCTGTACAGCGTAAAGTCTCTTGAGCAGACACACCAAGAGGGATTCTTTCTGCTGAGGATGCAGTTACTGTTATTTTATTTGTTGTCTTCTGTGTCCTTAGAAGCTGTGGTATACAAAAGCAGGAAGGCTTTGTATGTGTGTCTTCCACTGGTATAGGAGAGAACTTGTGTGAATGCTGTAGGGCTCCTTTTTGGTGTCTCTTGACAACACAAACAAATGTGGATTTCAGAAATGGCAGCAGAAGTCCTTGCTTGGTTCTATGATATGTTTACAAATGCTGATGCAAATCCTAGTGAGCAACTTGTTAGTTCTCTGAGAGGAAGAGGGTAGAATGTGCTTTTGCATACATGTTGCAATGGTTTTTGCAGATCCTATAGGACTGTAGTCCGTAAATTCAGGGCATATGACATTATAAAACATGATAGTCTTTAGTCTGTGTAGACCATACACCTCACTTCACAAGTTGGTGAATTAAATTCAGGTAGTTGTAAATACACAAGTAAAATTTCTTCCAAGTAAAAGCAGAAAACCTGTCCTTATATGAAAGACAGGGAAAGCTTAGCTGCTGTGGAATTTGTAAATAGATGACTTGTTGGATTAATTCAGTATCTTTTCTATTTATTCCCCTTGCTTAGCCTTGAACTGAGAGTCCCATTTTTGGATCATCGGTTTACTTCTTATTATTTATCTCTGCCAGCAGAACTGCGAATCCCAAAGGTACATAAAACTAGGGTTGGATCCAAATGTAAGTTTACAAATTCACTGATACCTGTTCTAAGCATGACCAGATTGCTGAGTTCGATGGTTAAGTCCTCCACTCAAAGTCAAGCATGCTCTTAAATATTTTATTGAATTGTTGGGAGCCATTTAATGATCAAAACTTTTGAGAAAAATCCATTTCATAAGTGTTTAAATCCAGATCTTTGCACTGCAGTTCCTGAGATTCATTACATTGGTTTTTTGTTCTGCAAACAGAATGGAATTGAAAAATACCTTTTAAGATTGTCCTTTGAGGATTCCAATTTGCTTCCCAAAGAAATTCTCTGGAGACCCAAAGAAGCTTTCAGTGATGGTATAGCATCAGTAAAGAAATCCTGGTTTTCCATTCTTCAGGACTACATTGATCAACAGGTAGAATACCACTTTTTCCTTTCTCACTTAGGTGTATTAGATATGGTTGCCAGTGGGAGGCAGCTCACAGGCTTAGTTGAGAGAATAAATCAGGATATAGCAGTTAACTTGAGTTAACCTGTGCAGGAGTAAGACCAACCTTAATCAATGTTCTTCTCGATGTCTGAGTTGATTAAAGACATTTGTGGTCCTAGTTAGAAATGCTAGACCCTGCCAGGAATGACTGTATAAGGAAATGAACATCATTTAAGTGTCTGGATTGCAAATTAGATTGTATATCAACAAACACAATTTCTGGGTTACAGGCAAAGCAGCTGCTTCAGCTGAAGGCACTTGCGTGAACTTACTCTGCAGTAACAACATAATGACCTTATAATGTACTTTCGTGTTTGCATCATTCATTTTTCAAAGCCATCCCTAGCTAAGCCTTTTTGCTTTTTAAAGCCTCTGCTTGCATTGTTAATCAGTGAAGACTTACAGCATTTTGACTCTGTACAAAGGAGTGACTCTGGAGTGCAGAGGTAGTTTAATCATGGAGAGAAAGGAAGAAGACTTTCTTTACACCAGAGCCCTGTTAAATGGAAATACATGTGGTCAAGCCTGTGGATGGGAGCTTCTGTCCTACCACCAACTCTTTCTTCCCCATTTTTTGGTTCCTCAGGCAAGAAAGTAGTTGGGTCAGGCAACAGTGTTCTGCTGCCTGTTCTGAGCCTGTACTGCTGTAGGAGCAGCAAATCTGTTTTACAGACATGAAAATTTAAACAGCATGATGGCAGCCAAAACTGCTTATTGAAATTGCCTCAACAGGTGCAACTATTTGTCCTTCCTTTCTCAGGCAACTTAGCAACTGCAGGTGTCTTTGCCTTTGCATCCCAGCTCTTCTGTTGCTAAGAGCATGGTTATTGGTGTTGATTATAACAGCCAACTCTTCCCCAAGCTTCAAAAACAACCTAGGAAGCCACTTACACGGCAAAATGACTGCTTTAAGTTTTTGCCCTTGTTTCACAGCAAAGGAAGGAAAGAAGTGTCTGTGACCTTGCTAACAAAAGTGGTTGTGTTCCAGAGAAACGGGCTTCACATTTCCTGCAGAGAAATACCAACAGCACTGGAGGGAAATACATTTATGTGTTTGTAAAGATCAAGTGAGCTAGTGACACAGGTTTTTGTTTGACCTGTCAAACCTGTGCATCTAGAATAGACTTCTTTTCCCCAAAACTGTGGATGTTTAGTGGTTGGTGAATCCTTGTACATCTTTAAAAGTTGAAGATATTTGCAGCTTAACTTGAGTTTTGCTTATGTCTGTAGGTTGATGACCTTTTACTGGAGAAGGCAGCAGAGAAATATCCTTTCAATCCTCCTAGAACAAAAGAAAGTTACTACTACCGCCAGATCTTCGAGAAGCACTACCCAGGGCGGAGCAGCTGGCTGCCCCACTACTGGATGCCACGATGGGTTAAAGCTACTGATCCTTCTGCACGCACACTGAAACATTACAAGTCAGCTACTCAAGAATAGACTGTTCCAATAATCCCCAGATAAAAGTGCTGCAAGTGTTTTGTGTGCACTGTGCTTTAAGAAAACCAAACAAATTATGCAAACCTAAAGCTTAAATCATCTTTAACATGTACTTTGACAATGCTATTGGAAATTAAAGCTTTCTGTTGTTAGTGTACTATGAAAAACTTACTCTGGTGTACCAAAACTTTGTAATTCATGGGAGAATACTTTCTGGACAAGGGACTACTTTGACAGCTCTGTTTCTTATGTAACCTTGATTGTATTAATTTTCCTTGAAATCATTTAATATATTTTAATGTGAGCTCTGTTTTGAGGACTTGAATCAGGCTGATGCAAACTGCTGCTGACGCTCTGAGCAAATGGGAGTTGGACTCTAGCTATCTGGTGATTTGTGTTCCTGGGACTTGGATAGTATCTATGTTATTCTATTCTGAATATCCTTCTACACACTCCTGAAATCCTTGGTCTAGTTTTCAACAAGTATTCAGATATTCATAGCTATGCAGAGATGCTTTCTAGAGTTTATCGAGATGGTGCTGGGTGTTAATTATATGAATGGCAATCTTATTTGTTAGTGTGAAGCTACCAATTGGCTGTTCTGTAAATATACCATCAGTTGAAAGTTATTGTGACTGTTATCAAAGAGCAGAATGGATAAGGGAAACCAAGTTATGTCTTTGTTTCTAACTCAAGGACTTCAGTTTTTATAAATGTATTTATTATTCTTGAAAAAAAAAGAGTGTTTACTGGGTGATGTGTATCAGTCTGATAGAAACTGCATGAGTAACTATTTTAAGAAATTTTTCATTTATTGTGAGAATTATTTCATTTATAAATGTATTCTTCATCTATATGATGAAGAAAGGTCATCTGTATTGCTGCTGAACCACAAGTGGCCAACTGTGTGGGTGAACCAAACCTGTTAACTATAGGTTGTAGTTGGAGAAAGCATCACTGACATCAATGGGATCAGATGGCTTCCTTGGAAAAAATGGGGAAAAAACTGCTTCAGAAATCACAAGAACTTCTGATACTCTACTGAAAAAACACCTGCATTTTTACCCAAGAGGACTTCTTATTGACTACTTAGCCATGTGGGTTACTTTTGTGATGGTAACTTAAGTATAAGGGTGGTCAAGAAATACGCGTGTGCTGCAGATTGACTTGATAAGCATCGTGCTCTTTATGAAACAAGTCTTCTTTATTGTCCCTCTTGACTAGGAAACCAAAGCCATTTTTTATTTAAAAGATTAAATATAAGCTGTTCTGATTTAAAACCTTCACAAAATGACTGGTTGTCTGTTTGTTGGTCCACCCTAATCCTGCATTTGAGTCTCTATCCCAGAAACTTTACTGAAACCTTTTGGTGGCACCACAGCACTTGTGAACTGTCTGTAATATGTTCCTGCAGCCTTCTTTACTTAAGGGCCATGTGCTTGTCTTTTTGGATTTCTTTGAAGCAGTTGAGAGGGGAGTGTAGAGTATGTGGTTAGGCACTGATATGTACAGGTAAGATTTACTACTCACTGTAAACTTCCAAGTCTGTGATAAAAAACCAGTATTTGCCTGTAGTGAAAACAGGCTCAACGTATTTTGGGATCACTGCTCAAATGCACTTTCTGCTGCAACAATGCAGCATTCAAGGAAATTCAGCTAGTTTTTAAAAAAATCCTAGTACATTGGAGTCTTGTATATCAGGGCAATATTCTAGACTGATGATTTATTTATTTTAGCTTTTTGCTAATGTGCACAGGAAGAATACTGTGCTTGATGCCTTGTCAAAGGTCTTGTGAGTGTAAAACTTGTTCGTTCCTTTTCTATGTTGGAATTCTACAGCCTTTTTGGTTTCTGTGATACTATATTTTCTCTCTTTTTTTCCCTTTAAAATAAAAATTGAGACCAAAAAAAGGACAAAACAACAACAACAAAAATTTAAGACAAAAACATGCAGCTACTCAGGATCATTTGCTAGCTGCAGCCATGTTTGTAGTTTGTCACAGGAGGGAACAGGTTGCAGATCCAGGGTGCAATGCTGTCTAGTTTTACTCTAGCTTTCTTCCTGCTGTGGTGGTCTCTTTCTCACTCTGTTTCTTTTGGATAAAATTAATCTGCATGGTTCTGGCAGCTTGAGTGTATTGGTTTGAGTATTGTGTCAAGTGAGGATGAGGAATTGAAGTTAGTGGTCCACACGGGGAAAGCAGGCATGAGTATTTGCTTGGCTTGCAGGACTGATGAGGGCTGAGGGAGAATCTATAGCAAGGGTTCTTGCAAAGTGGCTAAAAAAAAGTAGGATTTTTTTTGCTGATTTGGGATGGGTTTGGTTTTGCTTTAATTCTAATCAATTCAGTTATTAAGTATGTTTTCACAGCAGTCTTTCCTCCTTTTGAGGAATGAGAAGTTAACCGTTCCAAAGAGAGCACTGCAGGGTATGAGACCTGCCAGGTGCTTAAGGTGCTCCCCATGCCCTTCATCTCTTTAATAAAGCCTGGGTGCTGTTTTAGCCTCCTGTTGGCTGCTTGTGTGGAGCCTCCCTGGGTGTGCCACATCCCAGTGTTCCTGACAGTGGCTCTCTAGAGAAGTTCCCCAGTACAAGCCAGCATGTAAGATCCATAGAGCACTTGGCAGGACTTTAGGACCCTGAGTCCATTGGTCAGAGTTTTTTGATGTGGGATGGTTTGAAATTATGTAAAATTTTTGAAACTCTGTTTAAACCACAGTAAAGTGTAAAAGCAGCCTGTCTTAGAGTCTTGGAAGGGTGGACTTATTTTTTTTCTGATAGAGACCTAATTTTTGGCTCCCAATAACAGAAGTTGTGGAAGGCAGATTTGATACAAGGTAATCCTGTGTTTGACCTGGCTATGGAACCATATCTTCAAAGGAGAGAGCAGCTGAATTGTGGGAGAGGCTGCTTATTTCTGTAAAAATTACACTGTGTGTTCCTCAGTGCCAAAGCACACGCATCACCTGCATCATGCCTTCACAGCCCCTCATTTTGGATCTTTGGGCCTTATTGCTTTTTATTTATGTATTTACATAGATATTGTGGTTGATAGAAAAGCTGCAGTTAGGAAAGTCGTAGTTTTATGTAAGCCTGTCTCTGGATGCAGGTAATGCACACAATTATAACTGTATTTTTATTTTAATTGAATGATTTAATTTCTTTTAATTTAAAGGAGTAATTTAATTTTTTTATTTAAAAAGCTTGTTCCCAGCAAAGGGACAAAGAAGAATGAGGCAGAGAGGTGGTCTTTGCTGCTGTGCTTCTCTGCAAGTTGGTAGGGGTAGTAGCTAGGAGAGGTAGTACATTAACAGCTGCTTTCCAAGACCTGCTTGTGGTATTTCTCCCCTCTCTGTAGTGCCACTTTTTGTTGCTGGAAACTTTTTCAATAGGAGAAAACGAGCTGGGCAACCAGGTTTTTTCCAGCACTATGCTCAGGTTTGGATCTTTCCATCACCCTATGAGCAACAACAGAGGATGTTGGCTGCCCTGGAGCCCGCCCGCCTTTGTGTTTCTGCCATGCGAGTGGGGGCTGGCTGCGCCCCTTGTCTGTGTCCCGGGAAGCCAAGAGGCAGCCACGTTCCCCCAGCATGACACAAAGAGTCTGTCAAAACTTGAATTCGGATCGGGAAGTTGCTTCCGGGACGATTTCCAAATTTTTTACAAAATTTTCTTTTCCTAGCCGGCAGATGGCAGCCGCCAGTCAGCGCGTCCGTGCGGATGAGCTGCTCGTCCCTGGGGAAGATGGGCTCCCTCCCGCTCTCTCTGCTTTCAATATCTCCCTTACAAACGATTGGCACTGGGATTTGTGCGTGAGCCTCGTGGAATTTAATAAGTACTTGATTAGAATAAGGATAAGGCCACGCATAAAATAAAATGCTTTCAAATTGATCTTGCTCAAAAGATGTTGTGCAGAGCTTGTCGTGCTGGTGCTGCAGGTAAGGTGGCAGCTAAGAGTTGAATTGTATTAGTGCTGAAGGCATTCAATATTCCATTTAGAGGTAATTCAAAACTAGTTATATTAAAAATCAGTAATGTGAGTAGGAATAGGTACAAAATGTCAGTTCTAGGGAAGTTAGAAGACAATACCAGACTATGGAATGAGCAATGTTAATTTTACCTCTGAAGTTGTTAGGAGTTTTCATTTCTCCTTTTTCCTCCATGATTAATATAAGGATCATAAGGATTTCAGATAGTCATACAAAGAGAACATTAAGATGGAATCATAGAAAAATTTAGATTTGAAGGAACCTTAGAGATCGTGTAGTTCCAACCTCCTGCCATTGCCAGGATACTTTTCAGTAGATCAGATTGCTCTGATCCCATCCAACCTGTCCTTGAACACTTCCAAGGATAGGACATCCACAACTTCTCTGGAAAACCTGTTCCAATGTAAACTGGTACAGAATTCCTTGCAGTAAATAATTCCTTCCTTATAGTAATCTAAATCTACTGTCTTTCAGTTGAAAGCCATTCCCCTTGTTCTGTCACTAAAACATCTCTCTCTTGTAGGATCCCTTGGGGTACCTGGAAGGTGCTATAAGCTCTTTTTTCCATGCTGAAAAGCCCCAATACTGTCTTCATGGAGAGGTACACCCACCCTCTGATCATCCTCATGGCATCCTCCAGTCTTGCTCCAACTGGTCCATGTCCTTCCCAGGCCGAGGTGGGTGCAGCAGTCCAG
Source organism: Ammospiza caudacuta (assembly GCF_027887145.1). Lineage (NCBI taxonomy): Eukaryota > Metazoa > Chordata > Aves > Passeriformes > Passerellidae > Ammospiza > Ammospiza caudacuta. Next base: position 26,232,098 of record NC_080593.1, on the reverse strand, counting down.
GGGTTTCACCAGAGTGGAGCAGAGGGACAGAATCCCCTCCACTGATCTGCTGGCTGCACCTTGTTTGGTGCAGGCCAGGAAACCATCAACTTTCTGGGCTCTGAGCACACACTGCTGGCTCACGCTTGTCCACCAGCACCCCAAGTCCTTCCCCTCAGTTCTGCTCTCAATCCATCCTCTGCCCAGCCTGTCTTTGTGCTTGGGCTTGCTCCCACCCAGGTGTGAAGCCCTGCCCTTGGCATGGCTGGACTCCATGAACCCACCTCTCAAGGCTACTGGGAAGTTTTACAGGGCCACATCAGAAAGGTTTAGGTACTTTTTTTTCCTCAAAACTATTATTTTAAAAATACAAATGCATTATAAAATGAAGTACATCATATAGATTTGGAAAGATTTCCTGTTTATGTAAATGGTCAATCCAGTTTTGTGAACTCTGTGATGATGAATTGCATACACCTGAGCATCTAGACTTGAGGCCTGTCAGGAAAAACATCCCCCAGTGATCACAGATGGTGTAATGGCAACATGGAAACACACACAGCCTTTTGCCTTTTGCCTGCTCCAGACAGGTTCTGAGAGAGGAGAGGTCTTCTGCCCTTTTTTTTTTTATTGTGCATGTGTGTGTGGTACAGGTTGCTTAATTGATGAATTTTCATCAAGGAGAAGATAGAGTAACTGAGTCCAAAATAGTCCTTTAGAAAATGATAACATTAAGTACTTAAAATAAATTGAACTGACCTCAATTCCTAAACCATAATCATCTCAAAGAGGCCAAGAGGAGAATCAGGTTGTTCTGGTTGCAAAAGCTGCCTCCATTTTTGCTACTATGAAGGATAGAAGTAATTGTCTATATTAATAAAATGTATTACTTAACATCTCTCACTGCTGCTCTTGAAGACTGTCTTTAACACCTGGGGCAAAATGTATATTAATACAAATTACTTTTGATTAAAACCATTATTATTTTAGCACAAAAAGGAAGGGGGTGGTAGAAAGGAACATTCTCCTTTTAAATATTTAAATACTCATTATATCAAAGTGATACAAATTACTGGCTGACTGACAACTTGCTAATAATAGCTTAAAAATGCAAATAGAGCTATTATCCCAATTGACACTAATTGAAACTCCTTTGGCAGCCTGGGAGGGCAGGACAGGAAGGTTTGATTGTTTCCTCAAGCTGGAATTGGGCTGGTAAGGAAGTGTGGGGAAGATGTGCTGTGGATAAACAGGTTTCCATCTGCAGACATCAGAATTCATTATGCTATATTTCAAGGAACTGCTCTGAAGTGCTGTCTTGTGCCTGTGTACAAGAGGTAAGGTTTGTGGTGCATGCCCACACCGTGCAGGGTTTGCCTGGGCTGAGTTAGCACTGCGGGAATCCAAGCTGCAAGTGATCAAGTCTCACAAAACGGCTGAGATGTCTTCTGGGTGTTGTGAAAATTCACCGTTACAAAATTCACTGAATAATATAATTTTTAAAATGCAGTCTTAGAATAACTACACTGTACATATGCATTCTTTCAGTAATTAGTGTGTATCTTCTCCAGGCCAGGTTTGCTTCCAGAGCATGTTGCTCAAATTTTATTGCTTTGGTACACAGAAACACAATGTAGCTGTTGTTGTCTGAGTGTTATAACAGTGAAAATTAAAGCATTTCTATGTGCCAAAATTGAGTATCTGTGACTAAAGATGTTCTGTTACTCAGCTAGATGTTTTTAATGATAACTATTTCATGAAAATAAAATGTTGAAGGTGTATTAACATGTATCGGCACTGAGGCACTCCAGTTGTGACTGAGAATATAAGGCATGGATTGATGCAGTTCTTTACCTGCTTCACACAGTTCCACTCTCTCTTGCCTTCATGTAATGTCTCAATTGTTAGAATTGTTTGACTCCATGATCTTAAGGGTCTTTTTCAATCTAAATGCTTCTATGATATATTGGTGCAGGTGTATCCTTTAATTCTTTTACAGCCGAAAGAGAAATGTAAGAAATGGTTTATATAGAAAAGAAAAAAAAGAAAAGGTACTCCACTCCCCCCACCTCCCAGATATTTTCTTAGCATTTAACATTATTCTTTATAATTTGTGAAGTTTCTTTGCACTGAAGTGGCTGGTTAGGTACATGATGTGCATTGCATTTCTAGCTCAGCCACTGCTGTTACTTCTGGCCAAGCCCTCCCACCTTGCTGGGCTTCCTCCCTCCAGGCTTCTGGGAGAGCATGAAGCACCATGAGAGATAAAGTGTTTTGTTGTCTAACAGTCTGTTCACATTTCATTTCTTCCATATGCTGTAAGTGGGAACATTGTTTAGTTTGGAGATGGATGTAGAAAACAAGAGGTGATTTTTGCACACATTTTATTTACCTCTTTTTAAAAAGGAGTTTCTGAGATGGCTTATTCTGACAGAAATCAGATATCTACCAGGAATGGAGCAGTGATAATTTTAAATAAATATCATAATGATTTTCACACAGCCTCTCCAGCTGACAATTGTTTCAATCTCTATCAAAATATTAAAAGAATAATGCACAGTGTCTTTTTCTCTTCCGTGAACGATGTAGGTTCAAGGACATTTGTTCACTCGCTAACACCAAGACAAAAAATTAAAAAATTGCTACTCTTTAAGTAACAATTATCTTCTGTAAAGGGAGGTGAGCTCTTTTGCAGCTAACACGAGGATATGAGGCTGTGTCTGGCACTGCAGGTGGCTGTTTGCTGGGGAAGGAGCCCTGTGTGCTCTTGTCCTGTCACAATGAGATGTTTGTCCATGCAGTGGGTAACATTATGGCTAAGGGAACTGCTTGGGCTCATCAGAAGAGCATTTGGTCATTACCAACGTTTGGGACTTGCTCAGTATCTCCTATGATAAAGCAGTCAGCCATTATTTAGGAGACGTAGTTTAAGGGACAGTTTGCATTTAAATATTGGCTGTTGGTAGCTCTGAAGGAGCTGTTGCTGATGAACTCTGAACAAACAGCATTTTAAAGACTCAATTTAATAATTTTCAAAAAAAACTCTTGATGTTTTTCTGCTCTAGCTGATGATGGCTAGGGGTTGGGTTCCTGCAAGATCCCCATGTCCAGACATTTCCAGATCCTTCCTTTTTTTTTTGTTTAGGACCATGCTGAAAAATACCAGTCTCCTGGCATGAACAGAGCACAGATTTGCTTGTGGCATCAGAATTAGCCAAGAGCTGCAGAGCCTGAGCTCCCCAGGTGAAATGAGGTATGGGGGGGCAGACCCCCCTTCCAGCTCCCCATTTCATCGGCAGAGTTGTGAGCAATGGCTCTGGCTTTGGCTTGCCAGGTTAAATTTGGCTGCATCTCCACCATGGACAGCCAGTCTCCATGCAACAGCACAGAGACGGAGCTGATGGATGGAGCTGCTGGCCCTCTGTGTCACTCTTGGCAAGACAGGCTTCTGAGAACCTGTCTTCAACATCACTGTCTGGGTGAAGGGGAGTGCCTGTGTGTAGGGGAGACAGTGCCTACAGAAGAGCAGTCACATGTCACAATGCAGATGATTGATGTATTTCTAGGGGAAAAAATAAGCAAAAAGGGTGCTAAGCATGTTGGAGGTGGGCTGTGATGTCAAACTGCCTGCAGCATTACCAGTGGGAACAATTATCAGCATTGGGTTTACTCTCTGTGCTGATTTCCTAGAAAGACTTCATTGCTTTATTTAAAGCTTGCTTGCATTTTGCTGACAGATGCCCTTGCTGCAGTGTTATTGATTGGCTTATGCAACATGATGGATGTCAGACTGCTGCCACCAAAAAGAGCCCAGTCTGTGTCCCAGGTGTGGCTGGCTGAGGGAGACAGGGAGGGATTTAGTGAAAGCCTCTCCACAGCCTGCAGTGGAGCTGGAGACTGGGCACTGCCCAGCGGTCCAAGGCAGGAATGGCCTGGGGCTGCAGGCAATGCTGTCCCACACATAAAAGTGTTTAAAAGCTGGTGGAGCCCTAAAAGGAAGAGTAAAGACAATGGAAATGATTTAAAACTCTCTTTGAAGTACTCAGTAGTCTACAGACTATATTGCTTAAGACTAAAGGCAGGTAAAAACAGAATTCCTCTTTGTGTCTCCAGGATCCCAGGATGCCTGTGGGGCCATGTTGGGAGTGAGTCTGTGGCAGGAGCAGACAGCTGGAACAGCTGGCCTGGATGCCTGCAATGTGTGCAGTTCATGCACCTCCACCTCTGCCCAGGAGCTGCTGCACAGGCACAGCCCCACAGCCCCACTGTGGCATGGCCTGGCTGAGCCACCCCTGCCAGCACTGAAATGTGAGGAGGGGTTTTTAATGTGTTGTTGGTAGAGTCAGTTGAAACATTTCAGGCTATGCCATTTGGTGTGTTTGCTTTATTTCTAGCTTGGAATATATGCCTATACAAACATATAAATCAATGCTAGATTGAAACTTGTCCAAAACCCAGATTAGCACAAATCTGACATTATTTTGCCATCAGAAATTAAAATGAGTTGTTTAAAATGCCAGATTGAAACCAACCAACAGAATGACATGTAAAAGAAGACTATTTCGGTGACACAGGATCAGCCTTTCCTTCCAGAGTAAATTGTGGTAATGCCCCTGACATGCTTGAGGGAATGGGTGCCACCCAGAAGGACTTTGACAGGTGTGAGGAGTGAACCTGTGTGAATTTCATGAGGTTCAGCAAGGCCAAGTGGAAGCTCCCACACCTGGGTCAGGGCAATCCCAAGAACAAATGCAGGCTGGGCAGGCAATGGACTGAGAGCAGCCCTAGGAAAAGGACTTGGGGCTCTTTGTGGGTGAGCAACTCAACATGACCCAGCTTGCAGTGCAGAGAGACAACCCCATCCTGGGCTGCAATCTGAATATTGAGCTGCTCATCCAAAGCAGGGCAGGCTGCAGGGAGAGGGAGGTGATCCTGTCCTGCTCTGCTGTGCTGAGACTCCACCTGGAGTGCTGCATCCAGCTCTGGGCTCCTCAGCACAGGAAGAACATGGACCTGTCAGAGCAGCTGCAGAGGATGGGCATGAAGATGGTCAGATATTTAAACTGAAAGAGGGTAGTCTTTAGATTGGTTTTAAGGAATGAATTATTTACAATGAGGGTGGTGAGACTCTGCAAGACGTTGCCCAGGGAAATTGTGGATGCCCCACTTCTGGAAGTGTTCAGTGTCAACTAGGTTGCAACTCTGAACAAACTGTGAAAGGTGTCCCTGTCCATGGCAGGGGGTTGGACTATATGATCTCTAAAGGTGCCTTCCAACCCAACCCATTCTATGTTTTTTCTGGAAAAATCAGTCCAATCTGTTTACTGGATGCTGTTATTTAGTCCCTGTGCTGTCTTTCAAACACTTAAAGCCCATGTATATTTGTGGGCTTTACAGTGGTTACTCCTGCAGGGAGGTTTTGAGATGTGCAAGCTGCAGGGAGTGAATGGTGGGGCTTTTTCTTTCCTCTCTGTGTCTCAAAATTCAGCACACACAGACTGTGAACTCTTGTGAGCACTGGGGTCCTCCAGGCAAGGGTAACAACATTTTAAAGTTTTACCTTTCTTACTACCCTTCACCAAGCATTATTCAACATGATTTCCACAGTCCTTTTGCTGTGCTGCTAGCCCAGCAGTCAGCTTCTCCTCACTGAGCTCAGTGGGAGTTCATACAGAAGTTTATCAGCCTGAAAATTAGCCCTGGAAAGACAAAGAGCTGGCAGAGTGCCAGTACAACCACTGTGTCTCACATCAGTGTGGTGCCTGCCACCAGGCACCTCAGTTTTCCCACCGTGTAGCCCCCACCTTGCTAGATCTGGCTTCTGGCTAACTGAAAGTGGGATCTGTTTTAAGCATGAGCAGGCTTAGGTGCTGCTCCTAACCCAGAAGGAGTGAGGCTCAGCACCCACCTGCTCCTAATGGGGGTAGTTGTGATGATCCTCAGGTAACCTTGAAAATGGAGGTGCACGAGTTCATTTCCAAAGTGGAAAAAAACAAGCAGGGAATCCTTTCATATTACTCAGTTTTAAATTGAGTTTGTATACACTGGCTGTTTTTATTGGTGATTCATCTGCAGTGAAAGTTTGCATCATGGCATCAGAGAAGTACAGCTCGTAGCAGGGGGAAAGGAGATAGAACTCCAGATGCCTTGGCATCTGCTGAGATGGATGGAACATTTCAGGCCTATCCTGGATATAAAGCAATCAGATATTTTAATTAAAAAGATAATTACAGTCACATTTTTTTTCTTTTATATTGCATGGATTCACACCCACAGGGGATTTTATTGTGAATCTGAGGGATAGAACTTATTAAGAGCTTGGCTTTCAAATAATAACAATATTGGATTAATTCCACAACAGATTATCGGAGCTGGGGGGATACATCCTGCTCTTTCCATTCAGTAAACATGCTTCCTGATTTCCATCAGGTTTAGAAGGGGTGGCACCTTGTGTGACCTGGAGCAATCCCAGGAACTCCTATCTCCAGCAGCAAATCCCTCAAACCTTCATCAAACACATATGAGGAGGTTCACAGCCTCCCTGCAAAAAGAAAATAATTTGATATTTTTTTCCAGTCTCAGACCACTGTTGCTATTTCTCATTCCAGACCAACGTGGGAAATAACTCCATCACTATCACCAAAGGAAGTATGTTGCAAAAGCCCCAGAGTAGTTTTTATTTAAAATGTTACTATCATAAAATTCCAGACTATGAAATGAAGACTTTGGATTCCCATTCAAACATTACCCATCCGCCCTTTTAAAATATATTGATGCATAATCACAGAACATAAAACATGCTGCAATGATACAAATATATTTTTTGATACAGAAATTACAGTACATAATAAACCATGAAAACAAATTGAGGCACTAGACTGAACATCAGTTCTGTTCTGCACTAGCAGTGAAGCTGATAGACTCGCTCTCAATAAACAAAAGAATACTTGCTTGTTTAGTAAACATAACTCTACAGGTCATATCAAACATGTGCTTTGTTGTGAGACATCACCCGGGTTGCTGCTCCTTTCAGAACCACAGCACACCTACACAACACGTGTCACTGCCACAATATGAAAAATAATACTTTTATTGAATGTACAACTCGAAAAAAACCAAACCCCTTCAGTTATTAAATAAATAATTATTTCATACAGTGGTTAGTTTATATTACACTGCATTGGCCATTAGAACAAATGAAGTTCAATAAATAATGCACGGGAACGTCTCATTTACGCCTCCGTTCGTAGCTCTGTGCTATGCTCCCTTCAGAGGACCCTGCAAAGACAAAGCAGATTGAAGCACAAGGTACAGCCTTGCATGAGCCCCAGCAAGCACACAAAGTGTCAGAGACCTGCAGCCAGCTGGCACCAGCAGGCATGTTTGGAGCAGAGACCAGGGCTCCTGGCCCATCCCTGAGCTGCTTTGGCTGGTGTTACCTCTCAGACTACACTGTCCTCCAGCAGGCTGAAGGTCTGAGCAGTGTTTTCCAGCTCTCATCTGCTGAGCTGCTTGAAGCACCATTAACTCAGAGCCCCTTTATCTCCCAGTAATTCATCCTACGGATGGGATCTAAGCATTCAGGTCAATTTGTGGCAGAGGGTTTCTGCACAGACATATCCACCTTCATTCCCGTACAGTCAGCTCCTTGCCAGCTCTTGGAAACTCCCTGAGCACAAGCCCTGCACACAGGGATGATTTTACTGTGCACTGTGGCAGGAGCCAAGCTCCTCAGACGAACTCAGACTACCATGCTGACAAGCTTCAGGCTAAAATAGTCTTAAGCAGCATATGTTTAGTAGTGGTAGATCTCTCCTTCTCGCTCATTTAAAATGAGAGTGAAATCCAGAGCCCTTCTTGAACAAGGCTGTCCCCAAACCAGAGACAGAGCCATCAGCATCCCCTCAGCCTGCTCTGGCCCCTGTAAATCAGCGATGTGCTCACACCCAGAGGGACAGCACAGACTCCTGCCCACTACCAGGGAGCTCAGGAGCCTCCTGCAGAAGAGAACCACAGCATGGGGTAAAGGTCCTGCCCAGTTAAATATCTCCCAAAAGGGAGAAGTGAGGGTAGTCCTAACATTCACTATTCCTGATCTTGCTTTGATTACACAGGCCTCAGGACCCATCTCCTCTGGTGAAGCAGAAAAAAGTTCTTACCCTTTCCCCCTCAAGCCTCCCTGCAGAGGCAGAAAAGCTGTGAGTTCTAGTTTTATCTGTCAGACAGGTATTACACAGGCCAACAGAGTAAAACATCATTATTCCCTTTTGTCAGAAATACCACATAACAGTATCCTGACTATACCAGCAATTTTGAAATTAGGGCAATAACATCTTTTCATTTTTTAAAACATTTTCTGTATTTTACATTCTCATATTAATGTAAATGTAATCCCAGTGGAAACCAAACCAAATTTATTACTTACAGGCTATTTACTTTTGTGATAGCAGATATATTTACAGGTATTATGCATTTAATAGCTATTGCCACTGCAGAAAATTGTACAAAATTATTCATGATACATAGCAATTTGCAAAATAATACAAGAGCAATATTACTAGTCTTGAAGGGGGTTTAATTGAAAATAAAAGTTACTGACAATCATAATTGCAGAATATAGATCCCAGCACGTATCCACATAATGTAAAGGTGTCAGCTAGTAATTTAACTTTTATCATCCATTTAACAAAACAGTGAGAACTATTTCAGAGACATGAAATACATATTAGTTTTTTTATTTTTTTAATTCTTTTCCTGGAGAATCAACTGATACTTTATGGTTCACAGCGAGGGATTTCCACAATACAGCCCTAGAGCACAGGGAAGGAAGGTAGAGCTATGGGGAGACTCCAGGTTCCGCACAGGAGGGGAGAGGAGAATTCTGCCCCACATAGATGCCATGGTAAAACAAATTCACAGTACCCATTCAGAGTTTAAAATGCTTTAGGTGAGGTCAAAAGCTGAAAGAGACTGTGAATGTTTAACAGCCTGATCTGCAGAATGAGGTGGTGTTAATGGCAAAGTTCTGTTCTCTCACCTTCTACTCCAAGTATTAGGAATAAGGGTCTCCAGAGAAGATATCCTTTTACCTGATGGAATCTGGATTTAGACCACAAGTTAAGTGACCCTTGCATTTTCAGCCTCCACATTTTTCTTGATATGTCATTAAAATTTAGGAGGTTTTGTTTTAAAAGCACTGGCAGAACATGCAAGGACAGGACAGTAATGAAAGTACTCTGGGGAATTCTACCTGAGCTTGCCAGCAGCTCAGACCAGCCTGGTCATTTCAAGCATTGAGGTGAACTCTGAAATATCTCAGGTAACAAAGAAAATCCTGATTTTTTTCACAGAGAACTCTGGATCTACACTACATGAAAACTGCTTCTTCCATCCGCTGGGAGAGAACAAAGAGGCAACGGAACGAAGAGGCTGTATATCACCAAGTATCAGATTTAGTCAAATACATACCAGAATTTAAAGATCTTTTGCCCATAAGTCCAACAAAGGAGTCTGTTTTATGCCCTGAAAAAATATATTTAGGGGTATTTTAATACATTTTAACTAGGCAGGCTTTTAAAATAACAGGTTCTTGAAAGGAAAGAAGACAGGTCTGAAACTGTTTATATCACAGACCAGTTGTTCACATCACTCTCAGAGAATGAAGAGCAGTCTGACTAATCAGACTGAACAGGATAGACCAAGGCACAGGCCAGTTAGTGGACATCTTCTCATTAGGTTAGATAGACCTTTGGTTTTGGGTTTTTTTTAAGTATAATGGAAAACCAATGGCCACTAACAGTACAAATCTTATTCTCTCCCTTTACAATTCCTACTGATCCGAGCAAATGCACAAGAAGGCAGTGTCTTGGTATAGCCTGTGTCTGTGTGGTGCATCTCTTCTACCTGTTGTTGTTTTATTTCTGTAATGTGGAAGAAAATCCTCCCTCACGGGTCAGGTGGAGCCCTTACTGGAGAGGAGGCCAATGGGACTCTGTGTCTGGACACATCTGAGCTAGACAGTCTGGCTCTATCTTTGGAATATTTATAAGTTCAGGTATTACCTTCCTGTCCCTTTAGCAATTCTCAAGACATTGGAAGTGTAGAGGATAAATTACTCCAAGATTAGGCCTACAGTATATAGATTATAGTAGTAGCTATAGTTTCAGACAAGGAATGAAAATGAACTGTTCTGCTTTATCTAAGGCGGCTTTTGAGTCAAACCTAGAAGCTTCTCTTTGGAAAGAATTTTGCTTGGTGAATTCATACACAAAACAAGATACTCAGATCTCATATGTATTAATTCAAGCTGAAGCAGTTTCAGAAAACTATATTTTTTTTTACTTTAGTCAGATGGTAATTTAGCATGAGCTTTGTATCCGACTCCTTATTTGGTCTTCCAATACATAACCCAGAGAAAGCATCTTGTGAATAACAGAACACTGTGACAGTTGCTGGCCTCTGTGGACAGAGGAGGTTTCACAGAATATAAGATAATGTTTACTTAATAAAAATATTCCAATTTCAGTTTAAACATTCATGAGATAATTTCAGAAAATAAAATTACCACTGAGCAGAACAAGGTAACACCCCAGTGCTGATAGCATCTCCTGCTTGGTGTTACACAGAAGCAGAGCAAGGCACACTTACGAGTGGGGCAAAATATGGCACTTCATATGGCAGCACATCATCAGTCAGCCCCTGCTGTGGGCAGGAGTCTGATTCCCAGACAATGCTGAGGGCACAGATGCAGCATCTCGCACGTGAGGACTGGGTGCTCCCATGAAAGCATTCTTGGGGACTTGGGAATTCATTATTCTAATCTTCCAGATTTTGCCATCTTAATTGCTCCTCTCAGAGTCTGGCAGTAAGCCTGCCTTGCCAATGAGAAAGGCTTACAAAATCCCCCCATGGGAAATAAGAGAGAGCTGCAACATCCGCACATTAATATGGATTGAAATCTCAAAGCTCGCAGCAGCTCAGATGAGATACAGGCTCACAGAGGCACTGAAGAGGAGGTTTCAATTCCTTAATAGATAATTTCTCCACCAGTGGTGCTGCCAGTCCCTGGCTGAAACCAGACACCTTCTAAATAATCCTGTCAAATACACTATTCCCTATTTGAATGTCTTCTCACGATTACTTAAAGTATTTGTAATTTTTGAACTTACTTTTGTGAGAGATCTGGCCATATCCTGATTGGAAGAGGAAAGGAAAGAGAAAAAAGACAAAAAGAGTTGTTAAAAAAGGATTGGCATATACATATCATGCTATTGCAGTGCTTCAAAAAATCAGATACAAAAACTAACCTACACATATTGCACTTAAGGGAATGAGAGTGATGGTTTACAACTGCATTTCTCTTTGAAGAGGCTAAAAGCTTGTTTCAGCTTAACCCACACAATTTAGATTAGTTTAGCTCCAATTTCTTAGATCAATTATTGGTTGAGTAAACACGTAGAAAACATGACAATGATTGTATACTCAACCAGTTTCCACACTTTGGTGTTTCAGTGGCATATATGCTGGCCTATGAATTATCATGCTATCCTTTACTGGGATTTATGTGTTTTAATAGGTACACACCCAAGACTTTAAAGCCCTCTCTTTTCCAGTCAGTAAGTTTATCTCATATAAAACTTGAAAGAAACAACAAAGCAAAAAAGCCTAAACCCAAAGTACCCTCACGGCAGCCTAAGAAACAGATGTAACAAAATCCCGAGCGATAACCGCGTAAGATTTGGGCAGGCACTGGGAGAAGAGCAGTGCGGAGAGGTGCGAGCAGCCCCCGCCGCGCTCACCGGCATCCCGCTTGCCCATGAGGCCGAAGAACTGCTGGGGCCGGGGTCTGCGGGCCATCCTCTGCAGGAAGTGCTCCAGGGGCAGCGGCAGCTCCTCCTGCGGGCGACAGCGGCGGCGCTCAGTGCGGAACCCCCTTCGGTCCCGGCCGGGCAGAGCCGGCACAGAGCCCCCGGCTCCGAGCGCCTCCCGGCACAGAGCCCCCGGCTCCGAAACCTTCCCTGCAGGGAGACTCCGGCTCCGAAACCCTCCGAAAACCCTCGACCCCGCGGGGCCGCCGGCGCTCACCTTCCCCTGGTCGCTGTCGGACCAGTCGGACCAGTAGCTGAGGTCGTCGGTGGCTCCCATCTCCTCGCCCAGCGCCTGTGACGAGGCCAGGAGGAGCACGGCGAAAGCCAGCGGGAGCCTCATCGCCGCCGGGACGTCCTGCGGGGGCAGAGGATGGAGCCGTGACAGCCGCGGGCGGGCACAGCGCACAGCCCGGACACGCAGCCCCCGGGCACACTGCGGACACGCTCCCTCGCACGGACAGCCCCACACTGCCCAGTGACACCGGCACGCCCGCCCCGACTGCTGCGGGCCCCTCTGGAGAGACACACGCCCCGCGCCAATTACAGCGGCACGCAGCTCGGTGTGCTCCCCAGCACACGGACAGACACACGCAGCCAGCGGAGCCCCTTCACACACGCACGTACAGAGGAAGATTTAAACACACCCTCACACGTCTATGCACATCTAGGATTCGCACCTTCCCAAATACTCACACGCAGACAGATGCATCCCCCTCATGCATCACTCACTAACTCATAGAAAGAGCTACACACCTTAAATGCTCACCCCCACGGAGGAACGGAGCTGTCCACACACACAGAGACACATGTGTCCAGAGGTGCACACTCATCCCTTTGCACACCCAGACACATAACGACAGGCACAAAAACATGCTGGCACATCCAAGCACGCACGTGCGGACGCACAAACACGAACAGACACCCCCCAGAGAGGCACCCACGTACAGACCGGGACAAAGCAATACACACACACCGCCTCACAAGCACAGGACAAGCGCACACGGGCACGGCCGGCCGGGCTCCCGCGGCGCACGCACCGTCTGCAGCGGGCAGGGCGAGCGCCGCGCTCCGAGCGCATTGGCCGGCCGCGGGAGCGCTCCCCGCTTTATATGCCGGGAGACGGGGAGGGCCGGGACGGCCTCATTTGCCTAAACGCAATTACCCCCGGTTTTATCGTCCCAGCCCCGTGACAGCCCCCGCCCCGGCGAGCAGCCCCCGCCCCCCGCTCCGGCGGCGCCTCTCGGCTCAGCCCGGGGCCAGCGGAGCGGAGCGGGCGGCTCCTTCCCATCGCTGCCCAGGGCTGGCGGAGCGGCTCCCGTCGCTGCCCGGGGCCAGAGGAGCGGCTCCTGTCGCTGCCCCGCCACTCCCTCCCCGCCGCTCCGCGCCCTCGGGGCCGCCCCGCACCGTCCCGGCGGCGGACGCGGGATGGGGGTGTGGATGCGGGATGCGGGATGCAGGTGTAAGGGTGCAGACGCCGCTTATCGCCTCTGCCTCTTTGCCCCGCTCCGCCAGGGCACGGAGAGATGCTCTCCGCTGCGAGAGGCACCGCCGGCAGGGAGAGCAGCGGGCAGCGAGCCCCGGCAGCCGGGCAGAAGGGCAGCCTCCGTGCCCGGGCCGCTTCCTGCCCCGGCTCTGTCACCCCCGTGCCGCTGCTCAGGTAGCCCCAGCCCACCGGGACTAAAAGTGAGGGATGCAGGAAGCTGAGGAGGGCCTGACAGGGTGGGTGCCGGCTTGGGGAACCCCTGGTCTGGGGGGTGTGTGCCTGCTCAGAGGCTGCCATGGCCGGGCAACAAGCCGGCACCGCTGGGCTGGCTGCAGGAAAAGGCGAACCCTGTACTGGAGAGAGAAAGTACTGAGCCATAGTCTGCAGCAGCACATCCCTGCCGGCGTCCTTCCCCTGTGACAGATTTGTCTATAAGATTGCAGTTAAATAAGAAAGATTGTGGCCCAATGAGCCAAGGGTCGCTCTTGTCAATATGGGCTGCTTGAGGGTGTGGTTGAGGAAGAGCGATTTGGAGAAGGGACTTCATGCAGCCCAAGCACCTGCATTGGGCACCTCTGCTGAGAGCTCGAGCACGGGTGAGCATGAGAGAATGCTCCTCATTCTATCAACAAGCTGGCAGAAACCACAATGTTTATCAACTGTGGAAACCCAAACCATCAGATTTTCATGCTTTGCCTTTGCAGTGTTCCCTTTGTCGTGTGAACTTTGACGCCTTTTGAAGAAAAATTGTTTTCTTGTGGTTTTGTTTTTTGTTTTGTTTCGTTTCTGTTTACTATAGTGCCAACAGAGCACCAAACCAGGCTTGCCAATCCTGCAAATGTTCCTGGAGTTCATGTCCCTCAGAAATCCTGAGGACTCCCAACTTTCTATGAAGTCAGTTTCTATCACTTGAAAAGTACACATTTGAACTGAAATATCCTATCTGTTCTAATTCTCTAATTCAACATTTTACCAAAGTGGATGTAACCATGACTTGACCTATGAAATGACAGTGATTTTATTTTTTGAGAGAGCAAGAGAAGAAAAAATTAAAAAGGGGTCCTTTCCAGTCTTCAGACTTTAATGAATTCAAGTACTTTGTCTCAGGCTTATCTAATAGTTTGGGTGGAAGTGAAAATCTTATTAATAGATCAAGCTCACTTTGTCTTTCTCAATTTTAAAATAAATTGGCTGTTTAATCTTTCTTTGACCTGCAATAGCCAGACATTGCACTATGAACTTTTCAGAAAGTGAGCAGATTGCACGGCTAATGAGCAAAGCTGATTCCTAGGAAGATTTTGAGTTCATTTTTTTCATGTGAAAAGGACATAGAAGGCTCAAATAAGGAAACAAGCTGAAGCTCCTGCCTTTGTGCTGCCCAGCCCCAGTCCTAGTGATGTACTAGAGCGTGGTAAAGTGCCCTTTGTGCACAAACAAAACCCACTGTTTCACATATTTATTCGCAAGGTTCTCATAGATATCAAAGCTGCCTCTTCCTCACACATGATACCAGCAGCTTTATATCTATGAGTAACCTGGTGAATAAATATGTGAGCTCAAAGGCAGGTACAAGGTGTCTTGGGTGAATATTCCTTCTCTCCCCATGCTCAGGGCACAGACCCCACTCCTCTGTGATTTCTAACAACCAGAGTAAAGATTTTTGGTCATGAATCAAGAGATCATCAGATCCAAATGACCTAAATAAAGGTTAACATTTCCTGTGGAAGTGACACAGAAAGCTGCCTTCAGAGTCCTTATCCAGACATTTCCTTAATAAGGATTAGGAACTGGACTAAAGGCACTTGTTGTGGCTTGAATCTCAACACTAATGGAAAATTATTTGGGAAGCAATTGCCTGTGAAACACACCTCAGAGAATTGGTTTTTCAGTAGGCTTAATGTGATACCTCCTGTGTGATGATCCTTGTGAAATGTTTATTTGAATTTTATGATGATGTTTTGGTTTTCAGTAAAAAGTCTGATTATTGAATGATAAGTTGCATTGGCTGCTATACTGTTACCTAGTGATTCTTATACCATTAACAAACAGCTGATGTGTGATGGGAAAATAGCAAATTGCATATGCCCATGTAAGATTTTGTGCAGAATACAGATTTGAATTTTTTTAGTATGCACAATTTCAGAGCATTTGACATGAAATGAATGCATCTGTCATTGTTCTTCAGTGGTCTTGTGCTATACAATTGCATACTGTATATTTAAACCTAGAGCTTAATTCTTGTGTGCATTGAGGTGTCTTTTCATCACTTTACAGAGACACTCAAGTAACAGAGACAGGCCCAGAAGAGTTATTTTATGTTACATCAAAAATTAGGGATGCAGTCTACCTGAGCACAGTGATCCTCTCTGTACATATACCAGACCTCAGCTCTGATTTTGATTGTTACCAGAAGACTGGAAATGTTCTTATCCAAAGATACAACTTTATAAACATTGGAAAGAGAAACTGTGATTGATGACCTTCTAAATTTTTCATAGGTATGTGTCTCCAGGGTAAATAGAATGATTTCAATTGCAGATGAGGGCTGTTTGTAACACAGTGATTTATTTTGCCACTGTAAGATTATTTATTCGCAGCACATCCAAGTGGCATTGGAAAAATTAGCAGAACTCACCATAGCATCCTATTTTCTAATTAAGTGTGAACAGACTATTGAATTAATCTTTCACCTTTCTTATATTTTAAATCTTCTGTTACAAATTTGTCATCTTCAATTTTTCCTCTAATGAAGGTTTACATTTTCAGAGCATATGCTCGTACATGTAGATGCATATGAGGCATATGTGGTAATTATGCATCTCTCTCTCTTTCCCCCTCTGGATCAATAAAGAATGACTTCTTATTCTTCTGCCTGTTAGATAAAGCACTCTAAGTTCAATTATATTGTGCTCTCTGGCAAGCAAGGAGGGGAGCAGTGAGATTTTCATGCCACAGGAATGCTCTTTCCTGGGCAGGCACAGGCAGAAGCAAGGCTGATCGTACAGTTACTGAATCATCTGCCAAGAGCTGAAAATGCAATGTTGGTCTTTAATTCTCACTTTGAAGAGTTAATGGGCTTCCTCACTCTCCTTGTTCCTGTCATCTTTTACACTCCCATCACTGCTCTCCATCTCACCCATCCACTATTATCATCACATCTTATCTAGAGAGAGCTTCCTTCACCCTGATCTGAGGCTCACTTTTGTCCACACTAAGTTAGACATGAAACTGGGTGTGAGACCAAATGGAAATAAATGTCAGGGTATTAAAATGCTGAATGTAAACCTACAACATGAATGCTGCAGAGAAGGTTGTCCCCTCAACCTAATATCTCTAGAGTCAATCATCTGCAAGGGAAGTAATTTTAGTCCCGTCAAGCTTCTTGGGCTCGAGAGAGAGCTGTCCTTGGAGGGGGAAAAGCACTTATCTTCATCTATTTGGAGATCTCTGGGAAACAAAGCTGTAAAAAGCCATCTCTACATCTGCAGGAGCTCTGGGGGAGTTGGTGAGGAGAAGGGCCTCCAGAGACATTTCTAGATGTGTATTGTTTCAAAACAACTGTGAGAAGAACTGGACTTGCTGCCTGGAGATGCCTGCCATAACTGTCCAAGTGGTTTTCATAAGGAAAAGGGAGATAAAATATTTGCTAATTTTGTTCCAAAAAGCCAGCATGGAATGACATTAGAACAGCACATTTCAATAGCAAATACAGGACAGTATTCCACTCACAGAGACAGTGTCTACTGCTTTTAACCATGAAACCAGAGGTTATTTTCACATTTGCCATCACCAACAAGATGGCCAGGGACAACCATGAAATATGGTACAAAATGTTTCCAAAGCTGAGGCAGACTGTGAACATCACTGGTCTGAGCTTGACCAGAGAAAACCTGCAAATTGAACTCTCCTCACAGTGCAAAGGGCTCAGAGCAGCCAAGGAGCAGATGCTTGAGCCTAATTAAGTTTGTCACTCTTGGAATAAAACTGCTTCCATTGCTTTGTTCTGATGCAGAGACCCTGTTTTTTGTTTTGTACTTACTGGTTTACAAATATATTTATAAATCGGCTGATTTGTTTCAAACCAAACCTTCTGAGTCTGAAGCTCACTCTATAAGGATTTTTTTGCTTCAGTTGTCCAAGCTGATTTGTAAACTATTTCACAGTGACCTGTGAGGGTAAGGGAGAATTTAGACTTCAGCAACAGGTGAAAGCAAACCCCTGGTTTATAATCTGGGCTCAGTGCACCTTCCATAAAGCTTTTCTGTAGGAAGGACAGTCTTTTCTCCGAGACTGACCTCAGCCTTAGTAAATTTTGCAGATGGATCATCAAAGCCAGGTCCTTGGCCTGTTTTCAACACCTGAGTACCTGATCCTGCCACCAGAACCTGTCCTCATTGCACTGACCTCTGGCTGGCCCCTGCTGTGCACAGCACTGCTGGAGGACAATGGCCAGGTGGGAGTGACAGCCTGGGAAGTGGAAGAGCCCTGGTCTCAGGACATGGGAATGCACAACAGACAGCCCTGCCTGGTTATCTGGGAAAGCCATGGACATATCACTGTCCCATCCACTGGTCTGATCCCTGTGCAACAGCAGCCCTCAGTGGCTGGCACAGCCTGGGTACCTCACTCCCATCCCCAATTCCAGACCCCATCCTGCTGGAATGATGAGACCTGTTTTACACTGGCTCCTTCTGCCAATTCCCCACTGAGCATCTCAGTGCTCATTGCAATGGCAAAAAAGGAATAGCTGCTCATGGCTGTTATGAGTTCTGAATAATTGAAACACTTTCTTAACTTGGGATCAAACACTGATGAATCATCCTCTTTTCTATGCTGTTTTAGAAACTGGATAATTTTTATGACTATACCTTCATTGAATATTAATAGTTTTCTCAGTAACTCAGTACATTTGAAAAACAGATTCAGAAATCAGCAGGATAAAAGGGCACAGTTTTGGCAAAATTTAAATTAATTCTAATATTACTACAACTACCAGGTTTTTAGTAGTTATGCAAAACAACTTTTACAAATGCATAACTCTGTCTTCATTATTTGCACTTGTTGCGTCTCAGTGTATCTCTCTTCTTCCTCACATATCTTCAACAGAAGTTCACAATATCTCCATAAGTCTTTGAAGTCCTCAAAAATCTCACCTATGAATTTTCTACTTCATGTTTACTTCACAATTTTTAGGAGACTTCATTCCAATTCCGTAATACGTATTTGAGACCTTGTGCAACTACTTGTAAAAGTACATTGGCATTTTTGGAACACACACCCAGAAATTTTGTGTAACAAAATTGATTTGTAACACTGTGTATAGTGAGACAAAAGTGAAGTAAAAAAAAAGAAATTGCTTGAGCACAAAATCAGTAGGAGATGTAAGGATTTCAAAGGAGTTCAGATGCCCAAACAAAACAGAAAAAAAAAAATACCGAAAGGGACAAAATAGCAAGACAATTTTGCTGCTTTGATAATCACTTGAGGTAAAATATCTTTCTATGGCCTGGCTGTCTTGTTTTCCAATATTGAATCTTATGATATACCCATATTTTAAAAAACTGTCAAGTTCTAAACTCATGTCTGTGACAAGTTCATTTTAAAGTAGGTGACTTCCTGACAAATCCTTCAGCTGGAAAGATAACAAAAAGTGTGAAATGAATTTATAGGGATTATTTATTACATAGAAATTCAACAGAAGTAGCTAACCCAAGAAGGGCTATTCACACTGGAATTCAAATGTGTGTCCTGAGGAGGGAGGTGACAGAATTGCTGGTGGGTGCTATGGAAACTCAAGACTTTTTCATCAGATTGCATGTGAGGGTATTTTACCTGCTTGTTGCTGTCATCCTTTCCCACTCACCCCACACTGACTCTGAGCAGTTTTAAGCCCTTGTCATGTCTGACGCAAATGCTTTAACAGGGACTGAGCCCCACCACTGTCTGCAGGTGAGAGGGAGGGACAGCCCCTCACAGCAAGTCTTGGGGGACCACTCCATGCCCAAGGAAATAGAGAAGCTTTCTCTCACCCCACAGCCCCCACTGCTTGATGCAAAGTCCTTGATATGGTGGGATGCATGCTTAGATAATTTGCATCTGTTTCTTCTAGTATTCCTTTTGATGTGCATGATGAAAGGCTTGAGGGCTCTTTGCGAAGGGTAGAGGAAAGAGCATGAGCACCACAAAACCTTGGGTTGGTCTGAGGAAAGAGGACTCCCTGTTGGGTGTTTGGGCACTGCCTGCTGTGCCCTGTGGTGCGCCCAAAGTCAGAGCTCTGTGACAGCCCTCTTCCTCACCCCCCTTTTCATTCATTCACATCTCACCCACCATTGTGATCTTGATCCCAGGTTCTTCCTCTTGTTAGTGAAAACCAGTGAATGATATGTTAACCTGGAAGCACCTATGCCTTTGGGAGAGTCCTCCCTTCTACTGGGCTTTTAGTCATCTGAAATGAGATACTGGTCTGCCTGAGACTTGATAATTGCTCTCCAATTAACAATTCAGACGGTCTTAAGAAATCAATTCTTTATAAGTTCGAGGTATAAAATAAGAAGTAGTCAAATTGAGAAGGTCTGAATTCCTGCACTCTGCTCAGTTCCTTGTCTTCCTGCTCACTTGCAGCAATAAGAGATGGTTCTCACCTAGGTTCATACCATTCTCCATTTAAGGCAAAACTGTCATATTTTAATTAATCAAGGGATGCATGAGGACTTTTCTCAGTGGCCATTAAGACCCATGCTCTGCCTCCATGCCATTGCCCTCACAGATGCATTTTACTGTGTGCACACAGATAGTTTTGGTAGTTTGCATAGATTATAAAAGTGTACCCTGAACAGCTTCCTGGACAGCTGATTTACCCAGGACATCCAGAATAATGAATTCAGACAGAAATGATGAGCAAATTTGCAGCTGTGCTGGCTCCCACATAACATGCCAACTTGCAAGTTCACTTGGCTCCCTGTATCCACAGCTGCACGCAGAGCTGGGGGCATTGGCTGTGCTGTGCACAGGCAACACTACTTGTCTGTGGCCATGAATGTGAAGGAGGAATGGCTGTTTAGTAAAATGTACTTCAGCTGGCACAATGCTTGTCCAAATAGTGGAAACATATCATGTGCCTTGCATGTGATCCATATTGTGGAAGTCTTCCTTTATTTTCATATGCAATTAATTATAATTATAATTATAATTATAATTATAATTATAATTATTGTTATTAAAGAGTATTTAGATACATAAAAACATAAGAACTACAGTGTTTAAGTTTTAGCTGTTTACTAGAGTACTTCAAGGAATGAAATTCAGGTTCCTACTTCTCCCGACCAACACCAGGAACAAGTAGATGCTTGAAAACAGAGGGCAAACATCCAATGCAGTCAGACCACCTAGTCAGTAGAAAGTGTGGAACACTCCTATCCTGCCCATCTTCAAGTTAATAATCTCATCAGCTGTTTGTTCTTCCTTGAAAGTAAAGATCTAAACCACCTCTCCAAAGAGCTCAAGGGAACTGCTGTGGTTTTTCAAAACAAGGGGAAAGATGCTGCTCATTTTAACTAATTTGGGAAGTGGATTACCTATGGATCTGACATAATTGGTGTACACTCACTGCACAGTGCGTGAAAGGCAATGCATATTGCTCAGTGATTCATTCTTAGCTTTGGAAAAGGAGGATGAAGGCATCAGCATTGACCTTCACATAAAGATCTGGTTAGTGAAAACAGACAGAAAGGCAATACCATGCTTAGCAGAGCTGATAGATACACTGGTGCCTTCATTGCAGCAGGGAAAATACTTCTCTGATAATGTTAAGATGATATAAGATTTATGTCAGAATAAAGATGTCTACTCTAAGGCAGCATCTTGAATAAACATCCTCCAAGTGAGAGCTGGAGGGGTGGACATTTTCCTCCCCATCTTAGAATCTAGACAGCTTGTGCTTGTAAAATGTTCACCTCATTCTTGGGTGGCTCATCTCAAGTTTTGTGCAGCAAATAACATGTTACATATATTTGGACACATCAAAGTTAAAAATATTACTCAAAGATCTGAGTTCCGTTACCTCAGGACAAATTATGTATTCTGTTTTTCATATGTTCTCAAGTAATCCATTAAACATTAGTGGTTTTCTACCTTTTTATACTTTTCCCTTGATATTTTCCTTAAGAAAAATGGAAGATGACATTATTTGCTTTTGGAATCAAACTCTGTGTTTTTATACTGACTTTTGAAAGTGAAGGTTTGTTTGTGGCAGATTGATTACAATTCTTTTATCTACAATTATCTACGATACTTTTATTAACATACAGCCAAAGTCAACACACATGGCCAAGTGTACAACACAGAAAACAAACAACAGGCGACAAAAAACCTTTTCTCTTAAAAAACATCAATGAACACATTTACCAAAAGCTAGACTGATTTCACCGTCATTATTGCTTCTACATTAGAGGCACTTTATCTCTTTTGTACCTTAATTTAGGTGTGACTTTCCACAGAAGTAAAGCAGAGACTAGGAAAGTGCACGCATAAACACCACTTTAATCTCCTTGATGTCAAAACATGCATAGATTTATCTAGTGCCTTCTCATCAGTGGAGATGAGTCTGTGATTTATTTCTGTGGCTGTGCATCATGAACAGAGGCTCTGATACTACGAACAATTCTGGGTCTTTTGTGCTCCAAGGGTCATCACAAGTGCCATAGTTCCCACATGCTACCAAGATCAGTGGAAAAGAATGTGAGTTTTGTACTTGGGGAACAGAAGGTGGCAAACACAACCAAAAGTGTGAAGGCTTTCATGAAGCAGCCACATGCAGCCCTGTGTACAGAGAATGTCTTATGTGTCCTAAGAGAAGGCTATTAAAGAAGTTTTGTTGATTTCTTGAGAGAGGAAGATGCTGATAAAGCGTCAAAATGTCAAAAATCACCTATAAAATGTCAAAAATCACCTATAAATGGAACCCCTTCTTCAGTTGTGTGGCCAGTCCTGAGGGTCAGCACTTGCACTAGACTGAAGAGTTTTGGACTTGGAGAAAGTTCTGAGAGGTGCTTCAACTTACGCTGATTCCACGATGAGAAACTAGTGGCCCAGTCAGGCTGTTGGGTGCAATCTTTGCTGTTGGAAGTGATCCTCTTCCATGTTGTTATACACAAATAACTGATTGAGAAGCACAAGAGTATGTGCTCTCTGTCTATCCATGACTAAGAAGGGAAGAGCAGGCTTGCTATCCCTGATATAATTTTGAATTTATCCTAGAACTGAGAAGGGATGGACTGGATGACACCCTGAGATACATTTCAATCTACATTTTTCTCTTCTGGAGGGGATGATGATCAACAACATGACAGGGTGGAGCTGGTTCAGGAAACATGACTTTAAGTGACTAAACATGACTAAATACCTTTTTATTGCTATTCACCTGCAACCAGTGTCCCACATGTCCCCATCGACGTGGTGGCTGCTGAGCAAAGAATGTGCTGCTGTCACCTCAGATGCCTTCCCGTCACAGTGCATAGATCTATTGAAGGATCTGTTATTGCTTGGTGGAAGGATCTGTTATTGTTTGTTGTATTGAAGGATCGGTTTGTTTTTGAGGTAGTAAGGATCTGCTTCTTGATTTTGGCTCAACACTTTAGTACATCAAGAGAGAAGAAGTCAAAAACTAGCAACAACAAAAAGATGCTCATTTTAAATTAAGCTTTTTTTTTTTTGTTTGGGATAAACAGGAAGATGATGCATGAACAGTGAACCTGAAGAGAGCTCAAGAAAGATAACACTGTACTTCCTGAGCAAAGGGAGAGGTGGTGGGCAGTGACTGTTTTTGCGCTTTAGGTTCATGACTTAGGCCACAAAATGTGCCACCAGAGATCAGGGCTGCTGTGGTATGTGTACTCCAGGGAAAGGAACTGTTGCTTGTCCAGGGTTCTAGTACAATCAAGAGAGGGAAATGGTTTTGGGGACTATTTCTACTCACAAGGGGAAAACACATTATTTGAGTCATTTATCACTGTCTATTATACAGTAATTCCACTGAAGCTGTAGATGGTCTGAATATAACATAATGTAGCAGTAGGGTAATATAAAAATAACAGATACATGATTTTTTCCCTTCCTTTCCAAAAAGGAGCTGTTATATTTATAATTGCATAGAGCAATAGCACTTTTCTGGTTTCTTCAAGATTCATGATACAAATTTCCTGCTCTGTTCTCATGCTTTTCTGACTGGCTGTATTTTGCAGCTGAGCATTTAGAACCAATTTTGTGTAAGAAACACTCCAGGGTGGGATTTGTCCTATGACAGTAAGGATGAGCTGCCTTTCCACAGGAGCCCTGAGATTGTGTCTTGAGTCACCTTGTGATGCACACTGAGATGTGCCAGCAGTTATCCGCAACAGGCACCCATTTGCATCTTCTGTGATTCTTCTCCCACATCCTGGGGATGCTCATTAAAGTTTTGCTGCTGTCAAACAGAGTTGGTATATGGCTGAGTTCCTTAACACTGCATCCCAAATCCAGTAATATACACATTGCCTAAGTGATGGGATTTTACCATAACTAAACATTATATGGATACATTGTACAGCTTTAGTCCTGTCCCAAGGGATCTTAATCAAGGTTGTGTTACCCGTGGCATTCAAACACTAGAGAGTGACTACATCTTTCATTTTCAAAATAAGAGAATTACAAATTCCCATATTCACTGAATGCTCCAATGCCTGGCCAATTTGCCATTGGGGATGTACAATAACATTCCCAGGTTTCTAGAAGTAGAAGCAAGACAAGAATGATATTGAAATCAGAGTAAATAGGAATAGTGAGGATTTGATCCTGTTAGTAGTGAAATGTTTCTTACCCTTCAGATATTCCTTTTTGTTTTGGCAGGAAGAAGTGTTTTCCAGTACATTCATATATGACATTTTTCTGTCAGAAATCACAGTTTTGATCTAGAAGACTGTGTCATGTAAAACAACCTTACCTGTGACACTCTCATTAGAGAGGGTTTAATACATCATTCTGTCAAGTGCTGACAAAA